>NW_027421996.1:0-300000 GCF_037893015.1 Macrotis lagotis
CTTGCCTTGCCGTGCATTGCCTAGTCCTGCGTTGTCGTGCCTTAGCCTTGTTTCCCCGTACCGTGCCGTTCCTTCCGTTAGCCTTGCCTTCCCTTGCTTTCCCTTGCCTTTCTTTCCTTCCGTTACTCTTTCCTTGCCTTGTCGAGCACTGCCTAGCCTTGCGTTGTCGTGCATTAGCCTTGCCTCGCCTGACCGTGCATTGCCTTGCGTTACCCTTTCCTTGCCTTGCCGTGCATTGCCTAGCCTTGCGTTGTCGTGCATTAGCCTTGCCTCGCCTGACCGTGCCTTGCCTTGCGTTACCCTTTCTTTGCCTTGCCGTGCATTGCCTAGTCCTGCGTTGTCGTGCCTTAGCCTTGTTTCCCCGTACCGTGCCGTTCCTTCCGTTACCCTTGCCTTGCCTTGCTTTCCCTTGCCTTCCTTGCCTTCCGTTACTCTTTCCTTGCCTAGCTGTGCACTGCCCAGCCTTGCGTTGTCGTGCCGTAGCCTTGTTTCCCCTTGCGGTGCCGTTCCTTCCGTTACCCTTGCCTTGCCTTGCTTTCCCTTGCCTTCCTTGCCTTCCGTTACTCTTTCCTTGCCTAGCCGTGCAGTGCCTAGCCTTGCGTTGTCGTGCATTAGCCTTGCCTCGCCTGACCGTGCCTTGCCTTGCGTTACCCTTTCCTTGCCTTGCCGTGCATTGCCTAGTCCTGAGTTGTCGTGCCTTAGCCTTGTTTCCGCTTACCGTGCCGTTCCTTCCTTTACCTTTGCCTTCCCTTGCCTTCCTTGCCTTCCGTTACTCTTTGCTTGCCTTCCGTGCATTGCCTAGCCTTGCGTTGTCCTGCCTTAGCCTTGCCTCGCCTGACCGTGCCTTGCCTTGCGTTACCCTTTCCTTGCCTTGCCGTGCATTGCCTAGCCGTGCGTTGTCGTGCCTTAGCCTTGTTTCCCCTTGCTGTGCCGTTTCTTCCGTTACACGTGCCTTGCCTTACTTTGCCTTGCCTTCCTTTCCTTCCCTTTCCTTGCCTAGCCGTGCACTGCCTAGCCTTGCGTTGTCGTGCATTAGCCTTGCCTCGCCTGACCGTGCCTTGCCTTGCGTTACCCTTTCCTTGCCTTGCCGTGCATTGCCTAGCCCTGCGTTGTCGTGCCTTAGCATTGTTTCCCCTTACCGTGCCGTTCCTTCCGTTACCCTTGCCTTCCCTTGCTTTCCCTTGCCTTCCTTGCCTTCCGTTACTCTTTCCTTGCCTTGCCGAGCACTGCCTAGCCTTGCGTTGTCATGCATTAGCCTTGCCTCGCCTGACCGTGGCTTGCCTTGCGTTATGCTTTCCTTGCCTTGCCGTGCATTGCCTAGCCCTGCATTGTCGTGCATTAGCCTTGCCTTTCTTCACCGTGCCTTGCCTTGCGTTACCCTTTCCTTGCTTGGCCGTGCATTGCCTAGCCGTGCGTTGCCGTGCCTTACCCTTGTTTCCCCTTGCCGTGCCTTGCCTTTTGTTACACTTGCCTTGCCTTGCTTTGCCTTGCCTTCCTCTACTTCCGTTACTCTTTCCTTGCCTAGCCGTGCATTGCCTAGCCTTGCGTTGTCGTGCATTAGCCTTGCCTCGCCTGACCGTGCCTTGCCTTGCGTTACCCTTTCCTTGCCTTGCCGTGCATTGCCTAGCCCTGCGTTGTCGTGCCTTAGCATTGTTTCCCCTTACCGTGCCGTTCCTTCCGTTACCCTTGCCTTCCCTTGCTTTCCCTTGCCTTCCTTGCCTTCCGTTACTCTTTCCTTGCCTTGCCGAGCACTGCCTAGCCTTGCGTTGTCGTGCATTAGCCTTGCCTCGCCTGACCGTGCATTGCCTTGCGTTACCCTTTCCTTGCCTTGCCGTGCATTGCCTAGCCTTGCTTTGTCGTGCATTAGCCTTGCCTCGCCTGACCGTGCCTTGCCTTGCGTTACCCTTTCCTTGCCTTGCCGTGCATTGCCTAGCCGTGCTTTTTCGTGCATTAGCGTTGCCTCGCCTGACCGTGCCTTGCCTTGCGTTACCCTTTCCTTGCCTTGCCGTGCATTGCCTAGTCCTGCGTTGTCGTGCCTTAGGCTTGTTTCCCCTTAACGTGCCGTTCCGTCCGTTGCCCTTGCCTACCCTTGCTTTCCCTTGCCTTCCTTGCCTTCCGTTACTCTTTACTTACCTTGAGTGCATTGCCTAGCCTTGCGTTGTCGTGCCTTAGCCTTGCGTCGCCTGACCGTGCCTTGCCTTGCGTTACCCTTTCTTTGCCTTGCCGTGCATTGCCTAGTCCTGCGTTGTCGTGCCTTAGCCTTGCTTCCCCGTACCGTGCCGTTCCTTCCGTTAGCCTTGCCTTCACTTGCTTTCCCTTGCCTTTCTTTCCTTCCGTTACTCTTTCCTTGCCTAGCCGTGCACTGCCTAGCCGTGCGTTGTCGTGCCTTAGCCTTGTTTCCCCTTGCTGTGCCGTTCCTTCCGTTACACTTGCCTTGCCTTTCTTTGCCTTGCCTTCCTTTCCTTCCGTTACTCTTTCCTTGCCTAGCCGTCCACTGCCTAGCCTTGCGTTGTCGTGCATTAGCCTTCCCTTGCCTCACCGTACCTTGCCTTGCTTTACCCTTTCCTTGCCTTGCCGTGCATTGCCTAGCCTTGCGTTGTCGTGCCTTAGCCTTGTTTCCCCTTGCCGTGCCGTGCCTTTTGTTACACTTGCCTTGCCTTGCTTTGCTATGCCTTCCTTTCCTTCCGTTACTCTTTCCTTGCCTAGCCGTGCATTGCCTAGCCTTGCGTTGTCGTGCATTAGCCTTGCCTCGCCTGACCGTGCCTTGCCTTGCGTTACCCTTTCCTTGCCTTGCCGTGCATTGCCTAGTCCTGAGTTGTCGTGCCTTAGCCTTGTTTCTGCTTACCGTGCCGTTCCTTCCTTTACCTTTGCCTTCCCTTGCCTTCCTTGCCTTCCGTTACTCTTTGCTTGCCTTCCGTGCATTGCCTAGCCTTGCGTTGTCCTGCCTTAGCCTTGCCTCGCCTGACCGTGCCTTGCCTTGCGTTACCCTTTCCTTGCCTTGCCGTGCATTGCCTAGTCCTGCGTTGTCGTGCCTTAGCCTTGTTTCCCCTTACCGTGCCGTTCCTTCCGTTACCCTTGCCTTACCTTGCTTTCCCTTGCCTTTCTTTCCTTCCGTTACTCTTTCCTTGCCTTGCCGAGCACTGCCTAGCCTTGCGTTGTCGTGCATTAGCCTTGCCTCGCCTGACCGTGCCTTGCCTTGCGTTATGCTTTCCTTGCCTTGCCGTGCATTGCCTAGCCATGCATTGTCGCGCATTAGCCTTGCCTTTCCTCACCGTGCCTTGCCTTGCGTTACCCTTTCCTTGCTTGGCCGTGCATTGCCTAGCCGTGCGTTGCCGTGCCTTGCCCTTGTTTCCCCTTGCCGTGCCTTGCCTTTTGATACACTTGCCTTGCCTTGCTTTGCCTTGCCTTCCTCTCCTTCCGTTACTCTTTCCTTGCCTAGCCGTGCATTGCCTAGCCTTGCGTTGTCGTGCATTAGCCTTGCCTCCCCTGACCGTGCCTTGCCTTGCGTTACCCTTTCCTTGCCTTGCCGTGCATTGCCTAGTCCTGCGTTGTCGTGCCTTAGCCTTGTTTCCCCTTACCGTGCCGTTCCTTCCGTTACCCTTGCCTTTCCTTGCTTTCGCTTGCCTTTCTTTCCTTCCGTTACTCTTTCCTTGCCTTGCCGAACACTGCCTAGCCTTGCGTTGTCGTGCATTAGCCTTGCCTCGCCTGACCGTGCCTTGCCTTGCGTTATGCTTTCCTTGCCTTGCCGTGCATTGCCTAGCCGTGCTTTTTCGTGCATTAGCGTTGCCTCGCCTGACCGTGCCTTGCCTTGCGTTACCCTTTCCTTGCCTTGCCGTGCATTGCCTAGTCCTGCGTTGTCGTGCCTTAGGCTTGTTTCCCCTTAACGTGCCGTTCCGTCCGTTGCCCTTGCCTACCCTTGCTTTCCCTTGCCTTCCTTGCCTTCCGTTACTCTTTACTTACCTTCCGTGCATTGCCTAGCCTTGCGTTGTCGTGCCTTAGCCTTGCGTCGCCTGACCGTGCCTTGCCTTGCGTTACCCTTTCTTTGCCTTGCCGTGCATTGCCTAGTCCTGCGTTGTCGTGCCTTAGCCTTGTTTCCCCGTACCGTGCCGTTCCATCCGTTAGCCTTGCCTTCCCTTGCTTTCCCTTGACTTTGTTTCCTTCCGTTACTCTTTCCTTGCCTAGCCGTGCACTCCCTAGCCGTGCGTTGTCGTGCCTTAGCCTTGTTTCCCCTTGCTGTGCCGTTCCTTCCGTTACACTTGCCTTGCCTTTCTTTGCCTTGCCTTCCTTTCCTTCCGTTACTCTTTCCTTGCCTAGCCGTGCCCTGCCTAGCCTTGCCTTGTCGTGCATTAGGCTTCCCTTGCCTCACCGTACCTTGCCTTGCGTTACCCTTTCCTTGCCTTGCCGTGCACTGCCTAGCCTTGCGTTGTCGTGCCTTACCCTTGTTTCCCCTTGCCGTGCCGTGCCTTTTGTTACACTTGCCTTGCCTTGCATTGCTTTGCCTTCCTTTCCTTCCGTTACTCTTTCCTTGCCTAGCCGTGCATTCCCTAGCCTTGCGTTGTCGTGCATTAGCCTTGCCTCGCCTGACCGTGCCTTGCCTTGCGTTACCCTTTCCTTCCCTTGCCGTGCATTGCCTAGCCGTGCGTTGTCTTGCCTTAGCCTTGTTTCCCCTTGCTGTGCCGTTTCTTCCGTTACACTTGCCTTGCCTTACTTTGCCTTGCCTTCCTTTCCTTCCCTTTCCTTGCCTAGCCGTGCACTGCCTAGCCTTGCGTTGTCGTGCCTTAGCCTTGGCTCGCCTGACCGTGCCTTCCCTTGCGTTACCCTTTCCTTGCCTTGCCGTGCATTGCCTAGCCGTGCGTTGTCGTGCCTTAGCCTTGTTTCCCCTTACCGTGCCGTTCCTTCCGTTACCCTTGCCTTCCCTTGCTTTCCCTTGCCTTTCTTTCCTTCCGTTACTCTTTCCTTGCCTTGCCGAGCACTGCCTAGCCTTGCGTTGTCGTGCATTAGCCTTGCCTCGCCTGACCGTGCATTGCCTTGCGTTACCCTTTCCTTGCCTTGCCGTGCATTGCCTAGCCTTGCGTTGTCGTGCATTAGCCTTGCCTCGCCTGACCGTGCCTTGCCTTGCGTTACCCTTTCCTTGCCTTGCCGTGCATTGCCTAGCCGTGCTTTTTCGTGCATTAGCGTTGCCTCGCCTGACCGTGCCTTGCCTTGCGTTACCCTTTCCTTGCCTTGCCGTGCATTGCCTAGTCCTGCGTTGTCGTGCCTTAGCCTTGCTTCCCCTTACCGTGCCGTTCCTTCCGTTACCCTTGCCTTCCCTTGCTTTACCGTCCCTTTCTTTCCTTCCGTTACTCTTTCCTTCCCTTGCCGAGCACTGCCTAGCGTTGCGTTGTCGTGCATTAGCCTTGCCTCGCCTGACCGTGCCTTGCCTTGCGTTATGCTTTCCTTGCCTTGCCGTGCATTGCCTAGCCCTGCATTGTCGTGCATTAGCCTTTCCTTTCCTCACCGTGCCTTGCCTTGCGTTACCCTTTCCTTGCTTGGCCGTGCATTGCCTAGCCGTGCGTTGCCGTGCCTTACCCTTGTTTCCCCTTGCCGTGCCTTGCCTTTTGTTACACTTGCCTTGCATTGCTTTGCCTTGCCTTCCTCTCCTTCCGTTACTCTTTCCTTGCCTAGCCGTGCATTGCCTAGCCTTGCGTTGTCGTGCATTAGCCTTGCCTCGCCTGACCGTTCCTTGCCTTGCGTTACCCTTTCTTTGCCTTGCCGTGCATTGCCTAGTCCTGCGTTGTCGTGCCTTAGCCTTGTTTCCCCGTACCGTGCCGTTCCTTCCGTTAGCCTTGCCTTCCCTTGCTTTCCCTTGCCTTTCTTTCCTTCCGTTACTCTTTCCTTGCCTAGCCGTGCACTGCCTGGCCGTGCGTTGTCGCGCCTTAGCCTTGTTTCCCCTTGCTGTGCCGTTCCTTCCGTTACACTTGCCTTGCCTTGCTTTGCCTTGCCTTCCTCTCCTTCCGTTACTCTTTCCTTGCCTAGCCGTGCATTGCCTAGCCTTGCGTTGTCGTGCATTAGCCTTCCCTTGCCTCACCGTACCTTGCCTTGCGTTACCCTTTCCTTGCCTTGCCGTGCATTGCCTAGCCGTGCGTTGTCGTGCCTTAGCCTTGTTTCCCCTTGCCGTGCCGTGCCTTTTTTTACACTTGCCTTGCCTTGCTTTGCCTTGCCTTCCTTTCCTTCCGTTACTCTTTCCTTGCCTAGCCGTGCATTGCCTAGCCTTGCGTTGTCGTGCATTACCCTTGCCTCGCCTGACCGTGCCTTGCCTTGCGTTACCCTTTCCTTGCCTTGCCGTGCATTGCCTAGTCCTGAGTTGTCTTGCCTTAGCCTTGTTTCCGCTTACCGTGCCGTTCCTTCCTTTACCTTTGCCTTCCCTTGCCTTCCTTGCCTTCCGTTACTCTTTGCTTGCCTTCCGTGCATTGCCTAGCCTTGCGTTGTCGTGCATTAGCCTTCCCTTGCCTCACCGTACCTTGCCTTGCGTTACCCTTTCCTTGCCTTGCCGTGCATTGCCTAGCCGTGCGTTGCCGTGCCTTACCCTTGTTTCCCCTTGCCGTGCCGTGCCTTTTTTTACACTTGCCTTGCCTTGCTTTGCTATGCCTTCCTTTCCTTCCGTTACTCTTTCCTTGCCTAGCCGTGCATTGCCTAGCCTTGCGTTGTCGTGCATTAGCCTTGCCTCGCCTGACCGTGCCTTGCCTTGCGTTACCCTTTCCTTGCCTTGCCGTGCATTGCCTAGCCGTGCTTTTTCGTGCATTAGCGTTGCCTCGCCTGACCGTGCCTTGCCTTGCGTTACCCTTTCCTTGCCTTGCCGTGCATAGCCTAGTCCTGCGTTGTCGTGCCTTAGGCTTGTTTCCCCTTAACGTGCCGTTCCGTCCGTTGCCCTTGCCTACCCTTGCTTTCCCTTGCCTTCCTTGCCTTCCGTTACTCTTTACTTACCTTGAGTGCATTGCCTAGCCTTGCGTTGTCGTGCCTTAGCCTTGCGTCGCCTGACCGTGCCTTGCCTTGCGTTACCCTTTCTTTGCCTTGCCGTGCATTGCCTAGTCCTGCGTTGTCGTGCCTTAGCCTTGTTTCCCCGTACCGTGCCGTTCCTTCCGTTAGCCTTGCCTTCACTTGCTTTCCCTTGCCTTTCTTTCCTTCCGTTACTCTTTCCTTGCCTAGCCGTGCACTGCCTAGCCGTGCGTTGTCGTGCCTTAGCCTTGTTTCCCCTTGCTGTGCCGTTCCTTCCGTTACACTTGCCTTGCCTTTCTTTGCCTTGCCTTCCTTTCCTTCCGTTACTCTTTCCTTGCCTAGCCGTCCACTGCCTAGCCTTGCGTTGTCGTGCATTAGCCTTCCCTTGCCTCACCGTACCTTGCCTTGCGTTACCCTTTCCTTGCCTTGCCGTGCACTGCCTAGCCTTGCATTGTCGTGCCTTACCCTTAATTCCCCTTGCCGTGCCGTGCCTTTTGTTACACTTGCCTTGCCTTGCTTTGCTATGCCTTCCTTTCCTTCCGTTACTCTTTCCTTGCCTAGCCGTGCATTGCCTAGCCTTGCGTTGTCGTGCATTAGCCTTGCCTCGCCTGACCGTGCCTTGCCTTGCGTTACCCTTTCCTTGCCTTGCCGTGCATTGCCTAGTCCTGAGTTGTCGTGCCTTAGGCTTGTTTCTGCTTACCGTGCCGTTCCTTCCTTTACCTTTGCCTTCCCTTGCCTTCCTTGCCTTCCGTTACTCTTTGCTTGCCTTCTGTGCATTGCCTAGCCTTGCGTTGTCCTGCCTTAGCCTTGCCTCGCCTGACCGTGCCTTGCCTTGCGTTACCCTTTCCTTGCCTTGCCGTGCATTGCCTAGTCCTGCGTTGTCGTGCCTTAGCCTTGTTTCCCCTTACCGTGCCGTTCCTTCCGTTACCCTTGCCTTCCCTTGCTTTCCCTTGCCTTTCTTTCCTTCCGTTACTCTTTCCTTGCCTTGCCGAGCACTGCCTAGCCTTGCGTTGTCGTGCATTAGCCTTGCCTCGCCTGACCGTGCCTTGCCTTGCGTTATGCTTTCCTTGCCTTGCCGTGCATTGCCTAGCCCTGCATTGTCGTGCATTAGCCTTGCCTTTCCTCACCGTGCCTTGCCTTGCGTGACCCTTTCCTTGCTTGGCCGTGCATTGCCTAGCCGTGCGTTGCCGTGCCTTGCCCTTGTTTCCCCTTGCCGTGCCTTGCCTTTTGATACACTTGCCTTGCCTTGCTTTGCCTTGCCTTCCTCTCCTTCCGTTACTCTTTCCTTGCCTAGCCGTGCATTGCCTAGCATTGCGTTGTCGTGCATTAGCCTTGCCTCCCCTGACCGTGCCTTGCCTTGCGTTACCCTTTCTTTGCCTTGCCGTGCATTGCCTAGTCCTGCGTTGTCGTGCCTTAGCCTTGTTTCCCCTTACCGTGCCGTTCCTTCCGTTACCCTTGACTTTCCTTGCTTTCCCTTGCCTTTCTTTCCTTCCGTTACTCTTTCCTTGCCTTGCCGAGCACTGCCTAGCCTTGCGTTGTCGTGCATTAGCCTTGCCTCGCCTGACCGTGCCTTGCCTTGCGTTATGCTTTCCTTGCCTTGCCGTGCATTGCCTAGCCCTGCATTGTCGTGCATTAGCCTTGCCTTTCCTCACCGTGCCTTGCCTTGCGTTACCCTTTCCTTGCTTGGCCGTGCATTGCCTAGCCGTGCGTTGCCGTGCCTTACCCTTGTTTCCCCTTGCCGTGCCTTGCCTTTTGTTACACTTGCCTTGCCTTGCTTTGCCTTGCCTTCCTCTCCTTCCGTTACTCTTTCCTTGCCTAGCCGTGCATTGCCTAGCCTTGCGTTGTCGTGCATTAGCCTTGCCTCGCCTGACCGTGCCTTGCCTTGCGTTACCCTTTCTTTGCCTTGCCGTGCATTGCCTAGTCCTGCGTTGTCGTGCCTTAGCCTTGTTTCCCCTTACCGTGCCGTTCCTTCCGTTACCCTTGCCTTCCCTTGCTTTCCTTTGCCTTTCTTTCCTTCCGTTACTCTTTCCTTGCCTTGCCGAGCACTACCTAGCCTTGCGTTGTCGTGCATTAGCCTTGCCTCGCCTGACCTTGCCTTGCCTTGCGTTACCCTTTCCTTGCCTTGCCGTGCATTGCCTAGCCGTGCTTTTTCGTGCATTAGCGTTGCCTCGCCTGACCGTGCCTTGCCTTGCGTTACCCTTTCCTTGCCTTGCCGTGCATTGCCTAGTCCTGCGTTGTCGTGCCTTAGCCTTGTTTCCCCTTACAGTGCCGTTCCTTCCGTTACCCTTGCCTTCCCTTGCTTTCCCTTGCCTTTCTTTCCTTCCGTTACTCTTTCCTTGCCTAGCCGTGCATTGCCTAGCCTTGCGTTGTCTTGCCTTAGCCTTGTTTCCCCTTGCTGTGCCGTTTCTTCCGTTACACTTGCCTTGCCTTACTTTGCCTTGCCTTCCTTACCTTCCCTTTCCTTGCCTAGCCGTGCACTGCCTAGCCTTGCGTTGTCGTGCATTAGCCTTGCCTCGCCTGACCGTGCCTTGCCTTGCCTTACCCTTTCTTTGCCTTGCCGTGCATTGCCTAGTCCTGCGTTGTCGTGCCTTAGCCTTGTTTCCCCTTACCGTGCCGTTCCTTCCGTTACCCTTGCCTTCCCTTGCTTTACCGTCCCTTTCTTTCCTTCCGTTACTCTTTCCTTCCCTTGCCGAGCACTGCCTAGCGTTGCGTTGTCGTGCATTAGCCTTGCCTCGCCTAACCGTGCCTTTCCTTGCGTTATGCTTTCCTTGCCTTGCCGTGCATTGCCTAGCCCTGCATTGTCGTGCATTAGCCTTGCCTTTCCTCACCGTGCCTTGCCTTGCGTTACCCTTTCCTTGCTTGGCCGTGCATTGCCTAGCCGTGCGTTGCCGTGCCTTACCCTTGTTTCCCCTTGCCGTGCCTTGCCTTTTGTTACACTTGCCTTGCATTGCTTTGCCTTGCCTTCCTCTCCTTCCGTTACTCTTTCCTTGCCTAGCCGTGCATTGCCTAGCCTTGGGTTGTCGTGCATTAGCCTTGCCTCGCCTGACCGTTCCTTGCCTTGCGTTACCCTTTCTTTGCCTTGCCTTGCATTGCCTAGTCCTGCGTTGTCGTGCCTTAGCCTTGTTTCCCCGTACCGTGCCGTTCCTTCCGTTAGCCTTGCCTTCCCTTGCTTTCCCTTGCCTTTCTTTCCTTCCGTTACTCTTTCCTTGCCTAGCCGTGCACTGCCTGGCCGTGCGTTGTCGTGCCTTAGCCTTGTTTCCCCTTGCTGTGCCGTTCCTTCCGTTACACTTGCCTTGCCATTCTTTGCCTTGCCTTCCTTTCCTTCCGTTACTCTTTCCTTGCCTAGCCGTGCACTGCCTAGCCTTGCGTTGTCGTGCATTAGCCTTCCCTTGCCTCACCGTACCTTGCCTTGCGTTACCCTTTCCTTGCCTTGCCGTGCACTGCCTAGCCTTGCATTGTCGTGCCTTACCCTTGTTTCCCCTTGCCGTGCCGTGCCTTTTGTTACACTTGCCTTGCCTTGCTTTGCTATGCCTTCCTTTCCTTCCGTTACTCTTTCCTTGCCTAGCCGTGCATTGCCTAGCCTTGCGTTGTCGTGCATTACCCTTGCCTCGCCTGACCGTGCCTTGCCTTGCGTTACCCTTTCCTTGCCTTGCCGTGCATTGCCTAGTCCTGCGTTGTCGTGCCTTAGCCTTGTTTCCGCTTACCGTGCCGTTCCTTCCTTTACCTTTGCCTTCCCTTGCTTTCCCTTGCCTTTCTTTCCTTCCGTTACTCTTTCCTTGCCTTGCCGAGCACTGCCTAGCCTTGCGTTGTCGTGCATTAGCCTTGCCTCGCCTGACCGTGCATTGCCTTGCGTTACCCTTTCCTTGCCTTGCCGTGCATTGCCTAGCCTTGCGTTGTCGTGCATTAGCCTTGCCTCGCCTGACCGTGCCTTGCCTTGCGTTACCCTTTCTTTGCCTTGCCGTGCATTGCCTAGTCCTGCGTTGTCGTGCCTTAGCCTTGTTTCCCCGTACCGTGCCGTTCCTTCCGTTAGCCTTGCCTTCCCTTGCTTTCCCTTGCCTTTCTTTCCTTCCGTTACTCTTCCCTTGCCTAGCCGTGCACTGCCTAGCCGTGCGTTGTCGTGCCTTAGCCTTGTTTCCCCTTGCTGTGCCGTTCCTTCCGTTACACTTGCCTTGCCTTTCTTTGCCTTGCCTTCCTTTCCTTCCGTTACTCTTTCCTTGCCTAGCCGTGCAGTGCCTAGCCTTGCGTTGTCGTGCATTAGCCTTGCCTCGCCTGACCGTGCCTTGCCTTGCGTTACCCTTTCCTTGCCTTGCCGTGCATTGCCTCGTCCTGAGTTGTCGTGCCTTAGCCTTGTTTCCGCTTACCTTGGCGTTCCTTCCTTTACCTTTGCCTTCCCTTGCCTTCCTTGCCTTCCGTTACTCTTTGCTTGCCTTCCGTGCATTGCCTAGCCTTGCGTTGTCCTGCCTTAGCCTTGCCTCGCCTGACCGTGCCTTGCCTTGCGTTACCCTTTCCTTGCCTTGCCGTGCATTGCCTAATCCTGCGTTGTCGTGCCTTAGCCTTGTTTCCCCTTGCTGTGCCGTTTCTTCCGTTACACTTGCCTTGCCTTACTTTGCCTTGCCTTCCTTACCTTCCCTTTCCTTGCCTAGCCGTGCACTGCCTAGCCTTGCGTTGTCGTGCATTAGCCTTGCCTCGCCTGACCGTGCCTTGCCTTGCCTTACCCTTTCTTTGCCTTGCCGTGCATTGCCTAGTCCTGCGTTGTCGTGCCTTAGCCTTGTTTCCCCTTACCGTGCCGTTCCTTCCGTTACCCTTGCCTTCCCTTGCTTTCCCTTGCCTTTCTTTCCTTCCGTTACTCTTTCCTTGCCTTGCCGAGCACTGCCTAGCCTTGCGTTGTCGTGCATTAGCCTTGCCTCGCCTGACCGTGCCTTGCCTTGCGTTATGCTTTCCTTGCCTTGCCGTGCATTGCCTAGCCCTGCATTGTCGTGCATTAGCCTTGCCTTTCCTCACCGTGCCTTGCCTTGCGTTACCCTTTCCTTGCTTGGCCGTGCATTGCCTAGCCGTGCGTTGCCGTGCCTTACCCTTGTTTCCCCTTGCCGTGCCTTGCCTTTTGTTACACTTGCCTTGCCTTGCTTTGCCTTGCCTTCCTCTCCTTCCGTTACTCTTTCCTTGCCTAGCCGTGCATTGCCTAGCCTTGCGTTGTCGTGCATTAGCCTTGCCTCGCCTGACCGTGCCTTGCCTTGCGTTACCCTTTCCTTGCCTTGCCGTGCATTGCCTAGTCCTGCGTTGTCGTGCCTTAGCATTGTTTCCCCTTACCGTGCCGTTCCTTCCGTTACCCTTGCCTTCCCTTGCTTTCCCTTGCCTTTCTTTCCTTCCGTTACTCTTTCCTTGCCTTGCCGAGCACTACCTAGCCTTGCGTTGTCGTGCATTAGCCTTGCCTCGCCTGACCGTGCATTGCCTTGCGTTACCCTTTCCTTGCCTTGCCGTGCATTGCCTAGCCTTGCGTTGTCGTGCATTAGCCTTGTCTCGCCTGACCTTGCCTTGCCTTGCGTTACCCTTTCCTTGCCTTGCCGTGCATTGCCTAGCCATGCTTTTTCGTGCATTAGCGTTGCCTCGCCTGACCGTGCCTTGCCTTGCGTTACCCTTTCCTTGCCTTGCCGTGCATTGCCTAGTCCTGCGTTGTCGTGCCTTAGGCTTGTTTCCCCTTAACGTGCCGTTCCGTCCGTTGCCCTTGCCTACCCTTGCTTTCCCTTGCCTTCCTTGCCTTCCGTTACTCTTTACTTACCTTCCGTGCATTGCCTAGCCTTGCGTTGTCGTGCCTTAGCCTTGCGTCGCCTGACCGTGCCTTGCCTTGCGTTACCCTTTCTTTGCCTTGCCGTGCATTGCCTAGTCCTGCGTTGTCGTGCCTTAGCCTTGTTTCCCCGTACCGTGCCGTTCCTTCCGTTAGCCTTGCCTTCCCTTGCTTTCCCTTGCCTTTCTTTCCTTCCGTTACTCTTTCCTTGCCTAGCCGTGCACTGCCTAGCCGTGCGTTGTCGTGCCTTAGCCTTGTTTCCCCTTGCTGTGCTGTTCCTTCCGTTACACTTGCCTTGCCTTTCTTTGCCTTGCCTTTCGTTCCTTCCGTTACTCTTTCCTTGCCTAGCCGTGCACTGCCTAGCCTTGCGTTGTCGTGCATTAGCCTTCCCTTGCATCACCGTACCTTGCCTTGCGTTACCCTTTCCTTGCCTTGCCGTGCACTGCCTAGCCTTGCGTTGTCGTGCCTTACCCTTGTTTCCCCTTGCCGTGCCGTGCCTTTTGTTACACTTGCCTTGCCTTGCTTTGCTTTGCCTTCCTTTCCTTCCGTTACTCTTTCCTTGCCTAGCCGTGCATTGCCTAGCCTTGCGTTGTCGTGCATTAGCCTTGCCTCGCCTGACCGTGCCTTGCCTTGCGTTACCATTTCCTTCCCTTGCCGTGCATTGCCTAGCCGTGCGTTGTCTTGCCTTAGCCTTGTTTCCCCTTGCTGTGCCGTTTCTTCCGTTACACTTGCCTTGCCTTACTTTGCCTTGCCTTCCTTTCCTTCCGTTACTCTTTCCTTGCCTAGCCGTGCACTGCCTAGCCTTGCGTTGTCGTGCCTTAGCCTTGGCTCGCCTGACAGTGCCTTGCCTTGCGTTACCCTTTCTTTGCCTTGCCGTGCATTGCCTAGTCCTGCGTTGTCGTGCCTTAGCCTTGTTTCCCCTTACAGTGCCGTTCCTTCCGTTACCCTTGCCTTCCCTTGCTTTCCCTTGCCTTTCTTTCCTTCCGTTACTCTTTCCTTGCATGGCCGTGCATTGCCTATCCTTGCGTTGTCTTGCCTTAGCCTTGTTTCCCCTTGCTGTGCCGTTTCTTCCGTTACACTTGCCTTGCCTTACTTTGCCTTGCCTTCCTTACCTTCCCTTTCCTTGCCTAGCCGTGCACTGCCTAGCCTTGCGTTGTCGTGCATTAGTCTTGCCTCGCCTGAACGTGCCTTGCCTTGCCTTACCCTTTCTTTGCCTTGCCGTGCATTGCCTAGTCCTGCTTTGTCGTGCCTTAGCCTTGTTTCCCCTTACCGTGCCGTTCCTTCCGTTACCCTTGCCTTCCCTTGCTTTCCCTTGCCTTTCTTTCCTTCCGTTACTCTTTCCTTGCCTTGCCGAGCACTGCCTAGCCTAGCGTTGTCGTGCATTAGCCTTGCCTCGCCTGACCGTGCCTTGCCTTTCGTTATGCTTTCCTTGCCTTGCCGTGCATTGCCTAGCCCTGCATTATCGTGCATTAGCCTTGCCTTTCTTCACCGTGCCTTGCCTTGCGTTACCCTTTCCTTGCTTGGCCGTGCATTGCCTAGCCGTGCATTGCCGTGCCTTACCCTTGTTTCCCCTTGCCGTGCCTTGCCTTTTGTTACACTTGCCTTGCCTTGCTTTGACTTGCCTTCCTCTCCTTCCGTTACTCTTTCCTTGCCTAGCCGTGCATTGCCTAGCCTTGCGTTGTCGTGCATTCACCTTGCCTCGCCTGACCGTGCCTTGCCTTGCGTTACCCTTTCTTTGCCTTGCCGTGCATTGCCTAGTCCTGCGTTGTCGTGCCTTAGCCTTGTTTCCCCTTACCGTGCCGTTCCTTCCGTTACCCTTGCCTTCCCTTGCTTTCCCTTGCCTTCCTTTCCTTCCGTTACTCTTTCCTTGCCTTGCCGAGCACTGCCTAGCCTTGCGTTGTCGTGCCTTAGCCTTGCCTCGCCTGACCGTGAATTGCCTTGCGTTACCCTTTCCTTGCCTTGCCGTGCATTGCCTAGCCTTGCGTTGTCGTGCATTAGCCTTGCCTCGCCTGACCGTGCCTTGCCTTGCGTTACCCTTTCCTTGCCTTTCCGTGCATTGCCTAGCCGTGCTTTTTCGTGCATTAGCGTTGCCTCGCCTGACCGTACCTTGCCTTGCGTTACCCTTTCATTGCCTTGCCGTGCATTGCCTAGCCCTGCGTTGTCGTGCCTTAGCCTTGTTTCCCCTTACCGTGCCGTTCCGTCCGTTGCCCTTGCCTACCCTTGCTTTCCCTTGCCTTCCTTGCCTTCCGTTACTCTTTACTTACCTTCCGTGCATTGCCTAGCCTTGCGTTGTCGTGCCTTAGCCTTGCCTTGCCTCACCGTGCCTTCCCTTACTTTACCATTTCTTTGCCTTGCCGTGCATTGCCTAGCCGTGCGTTGTCGTGCCTTAGCCTTGTTTCCCCGTACCGTGCCGTTCCTTCCGTTACCCTTGCCTTCCCTTGCTTTCCCTTGCCTTTCTTTCCTTCCGTTACTCTTTCCTTGCCTTGCTTTGCCTTGCCTTCCTTTCCTTCCGTTACTCTTTCCTTGCCTAGCCGTGCACTGCCTAGCCTTGCGTTGTCGTGCATTAGCCTTGCCTCGCCTGGCCGTGCCTTGCCTTGCGTTACCCTTTCCTTGCCTTGCCGTGCATTGCCTAGTCCTGAGTTGTCGTGCCTTAGCCTTGTTTCCGCTTACCGTGCCGTTCCTTCCTTTACCTTTGCCTTCCCTTTCCTTCCTTGCCTTCCGTTACTCTTTGCTTGCCTTCCGTGCATTGCCTAGCCTTGCGTTGTCCTGCCTTAGCCTTGCCTCGCCTGACCGTGCCTTGCCTTGCGTTACCCTTTCCTTGCCTTGCCGTGCATTGCCTAATCCTGCGTTGTCGTGCCTTAGCCTTTTTTCCCCTTGCTGTGCCGTTTCTTCCGTTACACTTGCCTTGCCTTACTTTGCCTTGCCTTCCTTACCTTCCCTTTCCTTGCCTAGCCGTGCACTGCCTAGCCTTGCGTTGTCGTGCATTAGTCTTGCCTCGCCTGACCGTGCCTTGCCTTGCCTTACCCTTTCTTTGCCTTGCCGTGCATTGCCTAGTCCTGCTTTGTCGTGCCTTAGCCTTGTTTCCCCTTACCGTGCCGTTCCTTCCGTTACCCTTGCCTTCCCTTGCTTTCCCTTGCCTTTCTTTCCTTCCGTTACTCTTTCCTTGCCTTGCCGAGCACTGCCTAGCCTAGCGTTGTCGTGCATTAGCCTTGCCTCGCCTGACCGTGCCTTGCCTTGCGTTATGCTTTCCTTGCCTTGCCGTGCATTGCCTAGCCCTGCATTGTCGTGCATTAGCCTTGCCTTTCTTCACCGTGCCTTGCCTTGCGTTACCCTTTCCTTGCTTGGCCGTGCATTGCCTAGCCGTGCATTGCCGTGCCTTACCCTTGTTTCCCCTTGCCGTGCCTTGCCTTTTGTTACACTTGCCTTGCCTTGCTTTGCCTTGCATTCCTCTCCTTCCGTTACTCTTTCCTTGCCTAGCCGTGCATTGCCTAGCCTTGCGTTGTCGTGCATTCACCTTGCCTCGCCTGACCGTGCCTTGCCTTGCGTTACCCTTTCTTTGCCTTGCCGTGCATTGCCTAGTCGTGCGTTGTCGTGCCTTAGCCTTGTTTCCCCTTACCGTGCCGTTCCTTCCGTTACCCTTGCCTTCCCTTGCTTTCCCTTGCCTTTCTTTCCTTCCGTTACTCTTTCCTTGCCTTGCCGAGCACTGCCTAGCCTTGCGTTGTCGTGCCTTAGCCTTGCGTCGCCTGACCGTGCCTTGCCTTGCGTTACCCTTTCTTTGCCTTGCCGTGCATTGCCTAGTCCTGCGTTGTCGTGCCTTAGCCTTGTTTCCCCGTACCGTGCCGTTCCTTCCGTTAGCCTTGCCTTCCCTTGCTTTCCCTTGCCTTTCTTTCCTTCCGTTACTCTTTCCTTGCCTAGCCGTGCACTGCCTAGCCGTGCGTTGTCGTGCCTTAGCCTTGTTTCCCCTTGCTGTGCCGTTCCTTCCGTTACACTTGCCTTGCCTTTCTTTGCCTTGCCTTTCGTTCCTTCCGTTACTCTTTCCTTGCCTAGCCGTGCACTGCCTAGCCTTGCGTTGTCGTGCATTAGCCTTCCCTTGCATCACCGTACCTTGCCTTGCGTTACCCTTTCCTTGCCTTGCCGTGCACTGCCTAGCCTTGCGTTGTCGTGCCTTACCCTTGTTTCCCCTTGCCGTGCCGTGCCTTTTGTTACACTTGCCTTGCCTTGCTTTGCTTTGCCTTCCTTTCCTTCCGTTACTCTTTCCTTGCCTAGCCGTGCATTGCCTAGCCTTGCGTTGTCGTGCATTAGCCTTGCCTCGCCTGACCGTGCCTTGCCTTGCGTTACCATTTCCTTCCCTTGCCGTGCATTGCCTAGCCGTGCGTTGTCTTGCCTTAGCCTTGTTTCCCCTTGCTGTGCCGTTTCTTCCGTTACACTTGCCTTGCCTTACTTTGCCTTGCCTTCCTTTCCTTCCGTTACTCTTTCCTTGCCTAACCGTGCACTGCCTAGCCTTGCGTTGTCGTGCCTTAGCCTTGGCTCGCCTGACAGTGCCTTGCCTTGCGTTACCCCTTCCTTGCCTTGCCGTGCATTGCCTAGACGAGCGTTGCCGTGCATTAGCCTTCCCTTGCCTCACCGTGCCTTGCTTTGCGTTACCCTTTCCTTGCCTTGCCATGCATTGCCTAGCCGTGCGTTGCCGTGCCTTACCCTTGTTTCCCCTTGCCGTGGCTTGCCTTTTGTTACACTTGCCTTGCCTTGCTTTGCCTTGCATTCCTCTCCTTCCGTTACTCTTTCCTTGCCTAGCCGTGCACTGCCTAGACTTGCGTTGTCGTGCCTTAGCCTTGCCTCGCCTGACCGTGCCTTGCTTTGCGTTACCCTTTCCTTGCCTTGCCGTGCATTGCCTAGTCCTGCGTTGTCGTGCCTTAGCCTTGTTTCCCCTTACCGTGCCGTTGCTTCCGTTACCATTTCCTTCCCTTGCTTTCCCTTGCCTTTCTTTCCTTCCGTTACTCTTTCCTTGCCTTGCCGAGCACTGCCTAGCCTTGCGTTGTCGTGCATTAGCCTTGCCTCGCCTGACCGTGCATTGCCTTGCGTTACCCTTTCCTTCCCTTGCCGTGCATTGCCTAGTCCTGAGTTGTCGTGCCTTAGCCTTGTTTCCGCTTACCGTGCCGTTCCTTCCTTTACCTTTGCCTTCCCTTGCCTTCCTTGCCTTCCGTTACTCTTTGCTTGCCTTCCGTGCATTGCCTAGCCTTGCGTTGTCCTGCCTTAGCCTTGCCTCGCCTGACCGTGCCTTGCCTTGCGTTACCCTTTCCTTGCCTTGCCGTGCATTGCCTAGCCCTGCATTGTCGTGCATTAGCCTTGCCTTTCCTCACCGTGCCTTGCCTTGCGTTACCCTTTCCTTGCTTGGCCGTGCATTGCCTAGCCGTGCGTTGCCGTGCCTTACCCTTGTTTCCCGTTGCCGTGGCTTGCCTTTTGTTACACTTGCCTTGCCTTGCTTTGCCTTGCCTTCCTCTCCTTCCGTTACTCTTTCCTTGCCTAGCCGTGCATTGCCTAGCCTTGCGTTGTCGTGCATTAGCCTTGCTTCGCCTGACCGTTCCTTGCCTTGCGTTAACCTTTCTTTGCCTTGCCGTGCATTGCCTAGTCCTGCGTTGTCGTGCCTTAGCCTTGTTTCCCCTTACAGTGCCGTTCCTTCCGTTACCCTTGCCTTCCCTTGCTTTCCCTTGCCTTTCTTTCCTTCCGTTACTCTTTCCTTGCCTAGCCGTGCATTGCCTAGCCGTGCGTTGTCTTGCCTTAGCCTTGTTTCCCCTTGCTGTGCCGTTTCTTCCGTTACACTTGCCTTGCCTTACTTTGCCTTGCCTTCCTTTCCTTCCCCTTTCCTTGCCTATCCGTGCATTGCCTAGCCTTGCGTTGTCGTGCATTAGCCTTGCCTCGCCTGACCGTGCCTTGCCTTGCGTTACCCTTTCTTTGCCTTGCCGTGCATTGCCTAGTCCTGCGTTGTCGTGCCTTAGCCTTGCCTTCCCTTGCTTTCCCTTGCCTTTCTTTCCTTCCGTTACTCTTTCCTTGCCTTGCCGAGCACTGCCTAGCCTAGCGTTGTCGTGCATTAGCCTTGCCTCGCCTGACCGTGCCTTGCCTTTCGTTATGCTTTCCTTGCCTTGCCGTGCATTGCCTAGCCCTGCATTATCGTGCATTAGCCTTGCCTTGCCTCACCGTGCCTTGCCTTGCGTTACCCTTTCCTTGCCTTGCCGTGCATTGCCTAGCCGTGCGTTGCCGTGCCTTAGCCTTGTTTCCCCTTGCCGTGCCTTGCCTTTTGTTACACTTGCCTTGCCTTGCTTTGACTTGCCTTCCTCTCCTTCCGTTACTCTTTCCTTGCCTAGCCGTGCATTGCCTAGCCTTGCGTTGTCGTGCATTCACCTTGCCTCGCCTGACCGTGCCTTGCCTTGCGTTACCCTTTCTTTGCCTTGCCGTGCATTGCCTAGTCCTGCGTTGTCGTGCCTTAGCCTTGTTTCCCCTTACCGTGCCGTTCCTTCCGTTACCCTTGCCTTCCCTTGCTTTCCCTTGCCTTCCTTTCCTTCCGTTACTCTTTCCTTGCCTTGCCGAGCATTGCCTAGCCTTGCGTTGTCGTGCATTAGCCTTGCCTCGCCTGACCGTGAATTGCCTTGCGTTACCCTTTCCTTGCCTTGCCGTGCATTGCCTAGCCTTGCGTTGTCGTGCATTAGCCTTGCCTCGCCTGACCGTGCCTTGCCTTGCGTTACCCTTTCCTTGCCTTTCCGTGCATTGCCTAGCCGTGCTTTTTCGTGCATTAGCGTTGCCTCGCCTGACCGTGCCTTGCCTTGCGTTACCCTTTCCTTGGCTTGCCGTGCATTGCCTAGTCCTGCGTTGTCGTGCCTTAGGCTTGTTTCCCCTTAACGTGCCGTTCCGTCCGTTGCCCTTGCCTACCCTTGCTTTCCCTTGCCTTCCTTGCCTTCCGTTACTCTTTACTTACCTTCCGTGCATTGCCTAGCCTTGCGTTGTCGTGCCTTAGCCTTGCGTCGCCTGACCGTGCCTTGCCTTGCGTTACCCTTTCTTTGCCTTGCCGTGCATTGCCTAGCCGTGCGTTGTCGTGCCTTAGCCTTGTTTCCCCTTACCGTGCCGTTCCTTCCGTTACCCTTGCCTTCCCTTGCTTTCCCTTGCCTTTCCTTCCGTTACTCTTTCCTTGCCTTTCTTTGCCTTGCCTTCCTTTCCTTCCGTTACTCTTTCCTTGCCTAGCCGTGCACTGCCTAGCCTTGCGTTGTCGTGCATTAGCCTTGCCTCGCCTGACCGTGCCTTGCCTTGCGTTACCCTTTCCTTGCCTTGCCGTGCATTGCCTAGTCCTGCGTTGTCGTGCCTTAGCCTTGTTTCCCCTTACCGTGCCGTTCCTTCCTTTACCTTTGCCTTCCCTTTCCTTCCTTGCCTTCCGTTACTCTTTGCTTGCCTTCCGTGCATTGCCTAGCCTTGCGTTGTCCTGCCTTAGCCTTGCCTCGCCTGACCGTGCCTTGCCTTGCGTTACCCTTTCCTTGCCTTGCCGTGCATTGCCTAATCCTGCGTTGTCGTGCCTTAGCCTTTTTTCCCCTTGCTGTGCCGTTTCTTCCGTTACACTTGCCTTGCCTTACTTTGCCTTGCCTTCCTTACCTTCCCTTTCCTTGCCTAGCCGTGCACTGCCTAGCCTTGCGTTGTCGTGCATTAGTCTTGCCTCGCCTGACCGTGCCTTGCCTTGCCTTACCCTTTCTTTGCCTTGCCGTGCATTGCCTAGTCCTGCTTTGTCGTGCCTTAGCCTTGTTTCCCCTTACCGTGCCGTTCCTTCCGTTACCCTTGCCTTCCCTTGCTTTCCCTTGCCTTTCTTTCCTTCCGTTACTCTTTCCTTGCCTTGCCGAGCACTGCCTAGCCTAGCGTTGTCGTGCATTAGCCTTGCCTCGCCTGACCGTGCCTTGCCTTGCGTTATGCTTTCCTTGCCTTGCCGTGCATTGCCTAGCCCTGCATTGTCGTGCATTAGCCTTGCCTTTCTTCACCGTGCCTTGCCTTGCGTTACCCTTTCCTTGCTTGGCCGTGCATTGCCTAGCCGTGCATTGCCGTGCCTTACCCTTGTTTCCCCTTGCCGTGCCTTGCCTTTTGTTACACTTGCCTTGCCTTGCTTTGCCTTGCATTCCTCTCCTTCCGTTACTCTTTCCTTGCCTAGCCGTGCATTGCCTAGCCTTGCGTTGTCGTGCATTAGCCTTGCCTCGCCTGACCGTGCCTTGCCTTGCGTTACCCTTTCTTTGCCTTGCCGTGCATTGCCTAGTCCTGCGTTGTCGTGCCTTAGCCTTGTTTCCCCTTACCGTGCCGTTCCTTCCGTTACCCTTGCCTTCCCTTGCTTTCCCTTGCCTTTCTTTCCTTCCGTTACTCTTTCCTTGCCTTGCCGAGCACTGCCTAGCCTTGCGTTGTCGTGCCTTAGCCTTGCGTCGCCTGACCGTGCCTTGCCTTGCGTTACCCTTTCTTTGCCTTGCCGTGCATTGCCTAGTCCTGCGTTGTCGTGCCTTAGCCTTGTTTCCCCGTACCGTGCCGTTCCTTCCGTTACCCTTGCCTTCCCTTGCTTTCCCTTGCCTTTCTTTCCTTCCGTTACTCTTGCCTTGCCTTGCTTTGCCTTGCCTTCCTTTCCTTCCGTTACTCTTTCCTTGCCTAGCCGTGCACTGCCTAGCCTTGCGTTGTCGTGCATTAGCCTTGCCTCGCCTGGCCGTGCCTTGCCTTGCGTTACCCTTTCCTTGCCTTGCCGTGCATTGCCTAGTCCTGAGTTGTCGTGCCTTAGCCTTGTTTCCGCTTACCGTGCCGTTCCTTCCTTTACCTTTGCCTTCCCTTTCCTTCCTTGCCTTCCGTTACTCTTTGCTTGCCTTCCGTGCATTGCCTAGCCTTGCGTTGTCCTGCCTTAGCCTTGCCTCGCCTGACCGTGCCTTGCCTTGCGTTACCCTTTCCTTGCCTTGCCGTGCATTGCCTAATCCTGCGTTGTCGTGCCTTAGCCTTTTTTCCCCTTGCTGTGCCGTTTCTTCCGTTACACTTGCCTTGCCTTACTTTGCCTTGCCTTCCTTACCTTCCCTTTCCTTGCCTAGCCGTGCACTGCCTAGCCTTGCGTTGTCGTGCATTAGTCTTGCCTCGCCTGACCGTGCCTTGCCTTGCCTTACCCTTTCTTTGCCTTGCCGTGCATTGCCTAGTCCTGCTTTGTCGTGCCTTAGCCTTGTTTCCCCTTACCGTGCCGTTCCTTCCGTTACCCTTGCCTTCCCTTGCTTTCCCTTGCCTTTCTTTCCTTCCGTTACTCTTTCCTTGCCTTGCCGAGCACTGCCTAGCCTAGCGTTGTCGTGCATTAGCCTTGCCTCGCCTGACCGTGCCTTGCCTTGCGTTATGCTTTCCTTGCCTTGCCGTGCATTGCCTAGCCCTGCATTGTCGTGCATTAGCCTTGCCTTTCTTCACCGTGCCTTGCCTTGCGTTACCCTTTCCTTGCTTGGCCGTGCATTGCCTAGCCGTGCATTGCCGTGCCTTACCCTTGTTTCCCCTTGCCGTGCCTTGCCTTTTGTTACACTTGCCTTGCCTTGCTTTGCCTTGCCTTCCTCTCCTTCCGTTACTCTTTCCTTGCCTAGCCGTGCATTGCCTAGCCTTGCGTTGTCGTGCATTCACCTTGCCTCGCCTGACCGTGCCTTGCCTTGCGTTACCCTTTCTTTGCCTTGCCGTGCATTGCCTAGTCCTGCGTTGTCGTGCCTTAGCCTTGTTTCCCCTTACCGTGCCGTTCCTTCCGTTACCCTTGCCTTCCCTTGCTTTCCCTTGCCTTTCTTTCCTTCCGTTACTCTTTCCTTGCCTTGCCGAGCACTGCCTAGCCTTGCGTTGTCGTGCATTAGCCTTGCCTCGCCTGACCGTGAATTGCCTTGCGTTACCCTTTCCTTGCCTTGCCGTGCATTGCCTAGCCTTGCGTTGTCGTGCATTAGCCTTGCCTCGCCTGACCGTGCCTTGCCTTGCGTTACCCTTTCCTTGCCTTGCCGTGCATTGCCTAGCCGTGCTTTTTCGTGCATTAGCGTTGCCTCGCCTGACCGTGCCTTGCCTTGCGTTACCCTTTCCTTGCCTTGCCGTGCATTGCCTAGTCCTGCGTTGTCGTGCCTTAGGCTTGTTTCCCCTTAACGTGCCGTTCCGTCCGTTGCCCTTGCCTACCCTTGCTTTCCCTTGCCTTCCTTGCCTTCCGTTACTCTTTACTTACCTTCCGTGCATTGCCTAGCCTTGCGTTGTCGTGCCTTAGCCTTGCGTCGCCTGACCGTGCCTTGCCTTGCGTTACCCTTTCTTTGCCTTGCCGTGCATTGCCTAGTCCTGCGTTGTCGTGCCTTAGCCTTGTTTCCCCGTACCGTGCCGTTCCTTCCGTTAGCCTTGCCTTCCCTTGCTTTCCCTTGCCTTTCTTTCCTTCCGTTACTCTTTCCTTGCCTTTCTTTGCCTTGCCTTCCTTTCCTTCCGTTACTCTTTCCTTGCCTAGCCGTGCATTGCCTAGCCTTGCGTTGTCGTGCATTAGCCTTGCCTCGCCTGGCCGTGCCTTGCCTTGCGTTACCCTTTCCTTGCCTTGCCGTGCATTGCCTAGTCCTGAGTTGTCGTGCCTTAGCCTTGTTTCCGCTTACCGTGCCGTTCCTTCCTTTACCTTTGCCTTCCCTTTCCTTCCTTGCCTTCCGTTACTCTTTGCTTGCCTTCCGTGCATTGCCTAGCCTTGCGTTGTCCTGCCTTAGCCTTGCCTCGCCTGACCGTGCCTTGCCTTGCGTTACCCTTTCCTTGCCTTGCCGTGCATTGCCTAATCCTGCGTTGTCGTGCCTTAGCCTTTTTTCCCCTTGCTGTGCCGTTTCTTCCGTTACACTTGCCTTTCCTTACTTTGCCTTGCCTTTCTTACCTTCCCTTTCCTTGCCTAGCCGTGCACTGCCTAGCCTTGCGTTGTCGTGCATTAGTCTTGCCTCGCCTGACCGTGCCTTGCCTTGCCTTACCCTTTCTTTGCCTTGCCGTGCATTGCCTAGTCCTGCTTTGTCGTGCCTTAGCCTTGTTTCCCCTTACCGTGCCGTTCCTTCCGTTACCCTTGCCTTCCCTTGCTTTCCCTTGCCTTTCTTTCCTTCCGTTACTCTTTCCTTGCCTTGCCGAGCACTGCCTAGCCTAGCGTTGTCGTGCATTAGCCTTGCCTCGCCTGACCGTGCCTTGCCTTGCGTTATGCTTTACTTGCCTTGCCGTGCATTGCCTAGCCCTGCATTGTCGTGCATTAGCCTTGCCTTTCTTCACCGTACCTTGCCTTGCGTTACCCTTTCCTTGCTTGGCCGTGCATTGCCTAGCCGTGCATTGCCGTGCCTTACCCTTGTTTCCCCTTGCCGTGCCTTGCCTTTTGTTACACTTGCCTTGCCTTGCTTTGCCTTGCCTTCCTCTCCTTCCGTTACTCTTTCCTTGCCTAGCCGTGCATTGCCTAGCCTTGCGTTGTCGTGCATTCACCTTGCCTCGCCTGACCGTGCCTTGCCTTGCGTTACCCTTTCTTTGCCTTGCCGTGCATTGCCTAGTCCTGCGTTGTCGTGCCTTAGCCTTGTTTCCCCTTACCGTGCCGTTCCTTCCGTTACCCTTGCCTTCCCTTGCTTTCCCTTGCCTTTCTTTCCTTCCGTTACTCTTTCCTTGCCTTGCCGAGCACTGCCTAGCCTTGCGTTGTCGTGCATTAGCCTTGCCTCGCCTGACCGTGCCTTGCCTTGCGTTATGCTTTCCTTGCCTTGCCGTGCATTGCCTAGCCCTGCGTTGTCGTGCATTAGCCTTGCCTCGCCTGACCGTGCCTTGCCTTGCGTTACCCTTTCCTTGCTTGGCCATGCATTGCCTAGCTGTGCGTTGCCGTTCCTTACCCTTGTTTCCCCTTGCCGTGCCTTGCCTTTTGTTACACTTGCCTTGCCTTGCTTTGCCTTGCCTTCCTCTCCTTCCGTTACTCTTTCCTTGCCTAGCCGTGCATTGCCTAGCCTTGCGTTGTCGTGCATTAGCCTTGCCTTGCCTGACCGTGCCTTGCCTTGCGTTACCCTTTCTTTGCCTTGCCGTGCATTGCCTAGCCCTGCGTTGTCGTGCCTTAGCCTTGTTTCCCCTTACCGTGCCGTTCCTTCCGTTACCCTTGCCTTCCCTTGCTTTCCCTTGCCTTTCTTTCCTTCCGTTACTCTTTCCTTGCCTTGCCGAGCACTGCCTAGCCTTGCGTTGTCGTGCATTAGCGTTGCCTCGCCTGACCGTGCATTGCCTTGCGTTACCCTTTCCTTGCCTTGCCGTGCACTGCCTAGCCTTGCGTTGTCGTGCATTAGCCTTGCCTCGCCTGAACGTGCCTTGCCTTGCGTTACCCTTTCCTTGCCTTGCCGTGCATTGCCTAGCCGTGCTTTTTCGTGCATTAGCGTTGCCTCTCCTGACTTTGCCTTGCCTTGCGTTACCCTTTCCTTGCCTTGCCGTGCATTGCCTAGTTCTGCGTTGTCGTGCCTTAGGCTTGTTTCCCCTTAACGTGCCGTTCCGTCCGTTGCCCTTGCCTACCCTTGCTTTCCCTTGCCTTCCTTGCCTTCCGTTACTCTTTACTTACCTTCCGTGCATTGCCTAGCCTTGCGTTGTCGTGCCTTAGCCTTGCGTCGCCTGACCCTGCCTTGCCTTGCGTTACCCTTTCTTTGCCTTGCCGTGCATTGCCTAGTCCTGCGTTGTCGCGCCTTAGCCTTGTTTCCCCGTACCGTACCGTTCCTTCCGTTAGCCTTGCCTTCCCTTGCTTTCCCTTGCCTTTCTTTCCTTCCGTTACTCTTTCCTTGCCTAGCCGTGCACTGCCTAGCCGTGCGTTGTCGTGCCTTAGCCTTGTTTCCCCTTGCTGTGCCGTTCCTTCCGTTACACTTGCCTTGCCTTGCTTTCCCTTGCCTTTCTTTCCTTCCGTTACTCTTTCCTTGCCTTGCCGTGCATTGCCTAGCCGTGCGTTGTCGTACATTAGCCTTGCCTTGCCTCACCGTGCCTTCCCTTACTTTACCATTTCTTTGCCTTGCCGTGCATTGCCTAGCCGTGCGTTGTCGTGCCTTAGCCTTGTTTCCCCTTGCCGTGTCTTCCTTCCGTTACCCTTGCCTTCCCTTGCTTTCCCTTGCCTCTCTTTCCTTCCGTTACTCTTTCCTTTCCTTGCCGAGCACTGCCTAGCCTTGCGTTGTCGTGCATTAGCCTTGCCTCGCCTGACCGTGCCTTGCCTTGCGTTATGCTTTCCTTGCCTTGCCGTGCATTGCCTAGCCCTGCATTGTCGTGCATTAGCCTTGCCTTTCCTCACCGTGCCTTGCCTTGCGTTACCCTTTCCTTGCTTGGCCGTGCATTGCCTAGCCCTGCATTGTCGTGCATTAGCCTTGCCTTTCCTCACCGTGCCTTGCCTTGCGTTACCCTTTCCTTGCTTGGCCGTGCATTGCCTAGCCGTGCGTTGCCGTGCCTTACCCTTGTTTCCCCTTGCCGTGCCTTGCCTTTTGTTACACTTGCCTTGCCTTGCTTTGCCTTGCCTTCCTCTCCTTCCGTTACTCTTTCCTTGCCTAGCCGTGCATTGCCTAGCCTTGCGTTGTCGTGCATTAGCCTTGCCTCGCCTGACCGTGCCTTGCCTTGCGTTACCCTTTCTTTTCCTTGCCGTGCATTGCCTAGTCCTGCGTTGTCGTGCCTTAGCCTTGTTTCCCCTTACCGTGCCGTTCCTTCCGTTACCCTTGCCTTCCCTTGCTTTCCCTTGCCTTTCTTTCCTTCCGTTACTCTTTCCTTGCCTTGCCGAGCACTGCCTAGCCTTGCGTTGTCGTGCATTAGCCTTGACTCGCCTGACCGTGCATTGCCTTGCGTTACCCTTTCCTTGCCTTGCCGTGCATTGCCTAGGCTTGCGTTGTCGTGCATTAGCCTTGCCTCGCCTGACCGTGCCTTGCCTTGCGTTACCCTTTCCTTGCCTTGCCGTGCATTGCCTAGCCGTGCTTTTTCGTGCATTAGCGTTGCCTCGCCTGACCGTGCCTTGCCTTGCGTTACCCTTTCCTTGCCTTGCCGTGCATTGCCTAGTCCTTCGTTGTCGTGCCTTAGGCTTGTTTCCCCTTAACGTGCCGTTCCGTCCGTTGCCCTTGCCTACCCTTGCTTTCCCTTGCCTTCCTTGCCTTCCGTTACTCTTTACTTACCTTCCGTGCATTGCCTAGCCTTGCGTTGTCGTGCCTTAGCCTTGCGTCGCCTGACCGTGCCTTGCCTTGCGTTACCCTTTCTTTGCCTTGCCGTGCATTGCCTAGTCCTGCGTTGTCGTGCCTTAGCCTTGTTTCCCCGTACCGTGCCGTTCCTTCCGTTAGCCTTGCCTTCCCTTGCTTTCCCTTGCCTTTCTTTCCTTCCGTTACGCTTTCCTTGCCTAGCTGTGCACTGCCCAGCCGTGCGTTGTCGTGCCTTAGCCTTGTTTCCCCTTGCTGTGCCGTTCCTTCCGTTACACTTGCCTTGCCTTTCTTTGCCTTGCCTTCCTTTCCTTCCGTTACTCTTTCCTTGCCTAGCCGTGCACTGCCTAGCCTTGCGTTGTCGTGCATTAGCCTTCCCTTGCCTCACCGTACCTTGCCTTGCGTTACCCTTTCCTTGCCTTGCCGTGCACTGCCTAGCCTTGCGTTGTCGTGCCTTACCCTTCTTTCCCCTTGCCGTGCCGTGCCTTTTGTTACACTTGCCTTGCCTTGCTTTGCTATGCCTTCCTTTCCTTCCGTTACTCTTTCCTTGCCTAACCGTACACTGCCTAGCCTTGCGTTGTCGTGCATTAGCCTTGCCTCGCCTGGCCGTGCCTTGCCTTGCGTTACCCTTTCCTTGCCTTGCCGTGCATTGCCTAGTCCTGAGTTGTCGTGCCTTAGCCTTGTTTCCGCTTACCGTGCCGTTCCTTCCTTTACCTTTGCCTTCCCTTGCCTTCCTTGCCTTCCGTTACTCTTTGCTTGCCTTCCGTGCATTGCCTAGCCTTGCGTTGTCCTGCCTTAGCCTTGCCTCGCCTGACCGTGCCTTGCCTTGCGTTACCTTTCCTTCCTTGCCGTGCATTGCCCCTTTCCTTGCCTTGCCGTGCATTGCCTAATCCTGCGTTGTCGTGCATTAGCCTTGCCTCGCCTGACCGTGCCTTGCCTTACCCTTTTTTGCCTTGCCGTGCATTGCCTAGTCCTGCGTTGTCGTGCCTTAGGCTTGTTTCCCCTTACCGTGCCGTTCCTTCCGTTACCCTTGCCTTCCCTTGCTTTCCCTTGCCTTTCTTTCCTTCCGTTACTCTTTCCTTGCCTTGCCGAGCACTGCCTAGCCTTGCGTTGTCATGCATTAGCCTTGCCTCGCCTGACCGTGCCTTGCCTTGCGTTATGCTTTCCTTGCCTTGCCGTGCATTGCCTAGCCCTGCATTGTCGTGCATTAGCCTTGCCTTTCTTCACCGTGCCTTGCCTTGCGTTACCCTTTCCTTGCTTGGCCGTGCATTGCCTAGCCGTGCGTTGCCGTGCCTTACCCTTGTTTCCCCTTGCCGTGCCTTGCCTTTTGTTACACTTGCCTTGCCTTGCTTTGCCTTGCCTTCCTCTCCTTCCGTTACTCTTTCCTTGCCTAGCCGTGCATTGCCTAGCCTTGCGTTGTCGTGCATTAGCCTTGCCTCGCCTGACCGTGCCTTGCCTTGCGTTACCCTTTCCTTGCCTTGCCGTGCATTGCCTAGTCCTGCGTTGTCGTGCCTTAGGCTTGTTTCCCCTTAACGTGCCGTTCCGTCCGTTGCCCTTGCCTACCCTTGCTTTCCCTTGCCTTCCTTGCCTTCCGTTACTCTTTACTTACCTTCCGTGCATTGCCTAGCCTTGCGTTGTCGTTCCTTAGCCTTGCGTCGCCTGACCGTGCCTTGCCTTGCGTTACCCTTTCTTTGCCTTGCCGTGCATTGCCTAGTCCTGCGTTGTCGTGCCTTAGCCTTGTTTCCCCGTACCGTGCCGTTCCTTCCGTTAGCCTTGCCTTCCCTTCCTTTCCCTTGCCTTTCTTTCCTTCCGTTACTCTTTCCTTGCCTAGCTATGCACTGCCCAGCCGTGCGTTGTCGTGCCTTAGCCTTGTTTCCCCTTGCTGTGCCGTTCCTTCCGTTACACTTGCCTTGCCTTTCTTTACCTTGCCTTCCTTTACTTCCGTTACTCTGTCCTTGCCTAGCCGTGCACTGCCTAGCCTTGCGTTGTCGTGCATTAGCCTTCCCTTGCCTCACCGTACCTTGCCTTGCGTTACCCTTTCCTTGCCTTGCCGTGCACTGCCTAGCCTTGCGTTGTCGTGCCTTACCCTTGTTTCCCCTTGCCGTGCCGTGCCTTTTGTTACACTTGCCTTCCCTTGCTTTGCTATGCCTTCCTTTCCTTCCGTTACTCTTTCCTTGCCTAGCCGTGCATTGCATAGCCTTGCGTTGTCGTGCATTAGCCTTGCCTCGCCTGGCCGTGCCTTGCCTTGCGTTACCCTTTCCTTGCCTTACCGTGCATTGCCTAGTCCTGAGTTGTCGTGCCTTAGCCTTGTTTCCGCTTACCGTGCCGTTCCTTCCTTTACCTTTGCCTTCCCTTGCCTTCCTTGCCTTCCGTTACTCTTTGCTTGCCTTCCGTGCATTGCCTAGCCTTGCGTTGTCCTGCCTTAGCCTTGCCTCGCCTGACCGTGCCTTGCCTTGCGTTACCCTTTCCTTGCCTTGCCGTGCATTGCCTAATCCTGCGTTTTCGTGCCTTAGCCTTGTTTCCCCTTGCTGTGCCGTTTCTTCCGTTACACTTGCCTTGCCTTACTTTGCCTTGCCTTCCTTACCTTCCCTTTCCTTGCCTAGCCGTGCACTGCCTAGCCTTGCGTTGTCGTGCATTACTCTTGCCTCGCCTGACCGTGCCTTGCCTTGCCTTACCCTTTCTTTGCCTTGCCGTGCATTGCCTAGTCCTGCTTTGTCGTGCCTTAGCCTTGTTTCCCCTTACCGTGCCGTTCCTTCCGTTACCCTTGCCTTCCCTTGCTTTCCCTTGCCTTTCTTTCCTTCCGTTACTCTTTCCTTGCCTTGCCGAGCACTGCCTAGCCTAGCGTTGTCGTGCATTAGCCTTGCCTCGCCTGACCGTGCCTTGCCTTGCGTTATGCTTTCCTTGCCTTGCCGTGCATTGCCTAGCCCTGCATTGTCGTGCATTAGCCTTGCCTTTCTTCACCGTGCCTTGCATTGCGTTACCCTTTCCTTGCTTGGCCGTGCATTGCCTAGCCGTGCGTTGCCGTGCCTTACCCTTGTTTCCCCTTGCCGTGCCTTGCCTTTTGTTACACTTGCCTTGCCTTCCTTTGCCTTGCCTTCCTCTCCTTCCGTTACTCTTTCCTTGCCTAGCCGTGCATTGCCTAGCCTTGCGTTGTCGTGCATTAGCCTTGCCTCGCCTGACCGTGCCTTGCCTTGCGTTACCCTTTCTTTGCCTTGCCGTGCATTGCCTAGTCCTGCGTTGTCGTGCCTTAGCCTTGTTTCCCCTTACCGTGCCGTTCCTTCCGTTACCCTTGCCTTCCCTTGCTTTCCCTTGCCTTTCTTTCCTTCCGTTACTCTTTCCTTGCCTTGCCGAGCACTGCCTAGCCTTGCGTTGTCGTGCATTAGCCTTGCCTCGCCTGACCGTGCATTGCCTTGCGTTACCCTTTCCTTGCCTTGCCGTGCATTGCCTAGCCTTGCGTTGTCGTGCATTAGCCTTGCCTCGCCTGACCGTGCCTTGCCTTGCGTTACCCTTTCCTTGCCTTGCCGTGCATTGCCTAGCCGTGCTTTTTCGTGCATTAGCGTTGCCTCGCCTGACCGTGCCTTGCCTTGCGTTACCCTTTCCTTGCCTTGCCGTGCATTGCCTAGTCCTGCGTTGTCGTGCCTTAGGCTTGTTTCCCCTTAACGTGTCGTTCCGTCCGTTGCCCTTGCCTACCCTTGCTTTCCCTTGCCTTCCTTGCCTTCCGTTACTCTTTACTTACCTTCCGTGCATTGCCTAGCCTTGCGTTGTCGTGCCTTAGCCTTGCGTCGCCTGACCGTGCCTTGCCTTGCGTTACCCTTTCTTTGCCTTGCCGTGCATTGCCTAGTCCTGCGTTGTCGTTCCTTAGCCTTGTTTCCCAGTACCGTGCCGTTCCTTCCGTTAGCCTTGCCTTCCCTTGCTTTCCCTTGCCTTTCTTTCCTTCCGTTACTCTTTCCTTGCCTAGCCGTGCACTGCCCAGCCGTGCGTTGTCGTGCCTTAGCCTTGTTTCCCCTTGCTGTGCCGTTCCTTCCGTTACACTTGCCTTGCCTTTCTTTGCCTTGCCTTCCTTTCCTTCCGTTACTCTTTCCTTGCCTAGCCGTGCACTGCCTAGCCTTGCGTTGTCTTGCCTTACCCTTGTTTCCCCTTGCCGTGCCGTGACTTTTGGTACACTTGCCTTGCCTTGCTTTGCTATGCCTTCCTTTCCTTCCGTTACTCTTTCCTTGCCTAGCCGTGCATTGCCAAGCCTTGCGTTGTCGTGCATTAGCCTTGCCTCGCCTGGCCGTTCCTTGGCTTGCGTTACACTTTCCTTGCCTTGCCGTGCATTGCCTAGTCCTGAGTTGTCGTGCCTTAGCCTTGTTTCCGCTTACCGTGCCGTTCCTTCCTTTACCTTTGCCTTCCCTTGCCTTCCTTGCCTTCCGTTACTCTTTGCTTGCCTTCCGTGCATTGCCTAGCCTTGCGTTGTCCAGCCTTAGCCTTGCCTCGCCTGACCGTGCCTTGCTTTGCGTTACCCTTTCCTTGCCTTGCCGTGCATTGCCTAATCCTGCGTTTTCGTGCCTTAGCCTTGTTTCCCCTTACCGTGCCGTTCCTTCCGTTACCCTTGCCTTCCCTTGCTTTCCCTTGCCTTTCTTTCCTTCCGTTACTCTTTCCTTGCCTTGCCGAGCACTGCCTAGCCTTGCGTTGTCGTGCATTAGCCTTGCCTCGCCTGACCGTGCCTTGCCTTGCGTTATGCTTTCCTTGCCTTGCCGTGCATTGCCTAGCCCTGCATTGTCGTGCATTAGCCTTGCCTTTCCTCACCGTGCCTTGCCTTGCGTTACCCTTTCCTTGCTTGGCCGTGCATTGCCTAGCCGTGCGTTGCCGTGCCTTACCCTTGTTTCCCCTTGCCGTGCCTTGCCTTTTGTTACACTTGCCTTGCCTTGCTTTGCCTTGCCTTCCTCTCCTTCCGTTACTCTTTCCTTGCCTAGCCGTGCATTGCCTAGCCTTGCGTTGTCGTGCATTAGCCTTGCCTCGCCTGACCGTGCCTTGCCTTGCGTTACCCTTTCTTTGCCTTGCCGTGCATTGCCTAGTCCTGCGTTGTCGTGCCTTAGCCTTGTTTCCCCTTACCGTGCCGTTCCTTCCGTTACCCTTGCCTTCCCTTGCTTTCCCTTGCCTTTCTTTCCTTCCGTTACTCTTTCCTTGCCTTGCCGAGCACTGCCTACCCTTGCGTTGTCGTGCATTAGCCTTGCCTCGCCTGACCGTGCATTGCCTTGCGTTACCCTTTCCTTGCCTTGCCGTGCATTGCCTAGCCTTGCGTTGTCGTGCATTAGCCTTGCCTCGCCTGACCGTGCCTTGCCTTGCGTTACCCTTTCCTTGCCTTGCCGTGCATTGCCTAGCCGTGCTTTTTCGTGCATTAGCGTTGCCTCGCCTGACCGTGCCTTGCCTTGCGTTACCCTTTCCTTGCCTTGCCGTGCATTGCCTAGTCCTGCGTTGTCGTGCCTTAGGCTTGTTTCCCCTTAACGTGCCGTTCCGTCCGTTGCCCTTGCCTACCCTTGCTTTCCCTTGCCTTCCTTGCCTTCCGTTACTCTTTACTTACCTTCCGTGCATTGCCTAGCCTTGCGTTGTCGTGCCTTAGCCTTGCGTCGCCTGACCGTGCCTTGCCTTGCGTTACCCTTTCTTTGCCTTGCCGTGCATTGCCTAGTCCTGCGTTGTCGTGCCTTAGCCTTGTTTCCCCGTACCGTGCCGTTCCTTCCGTTAGCCTTGCCTTCCCTTGCTTTCCCTTGCCTTTCTTTCCTTCCGTTACTCTTTCCTTGCCTAGCTGTGCACTGCCCAGCCGTGCGTTGTCGTGCCTTAGCCTTGTTTCCCCTTGCTGTGCCGTTCCTTCCGTTACACTTCCCTTGCCTTTCTTTGCCTTGCCTTCCTTTCCTTCCGTTACTCTTTCCTTGCCTAGCCGTGCACTGCCTAGCCTTGCGTTGTCGTGCATTAGCCTTCCCTTGCCTCACCGTACCTTGCCTTGCGTTACCCTTTCCTTGCCTTGCCGTGCACTGCCTAGCCTTGCGTTGTCGTGCCTTACCCTTCTTTCCCCTTGCCGTGCCGTGCCTTTTGTTACACTTGCCTTGCCTTGCTTTGCTGTGCCTTCCTTTCCTTCCGTTACTCTTTCCTTGCCTAGCCGTGCATTGCCTAGCCTTGCGTTGTCGTGCATTAGCCTTGCCTCGCCTGGCCGTGCCTTGCCTTGCGTTACCCTTTCCTTGCCTTGCCGTGCATTGCCTAGTCCTGAGTTGTCGTGCCTTAGCCTTGTTTCCGCTTACCGTGCCGTTCCTTCCTTTACCTTTGCCTTCCCTTGCCTTCCTTGCCTTCCGTTACTCTTTGCTTGCCTTCCGTGCATTGCCTAGCCTTGCGTTGTCCTGCCTTAGCCTTGCCTCGCCTGACCGTGCCTTGCCTTGCGTTACCCTTTCCTTGCCTTGCCGTGCATTGCCTAATCCTGCGTTGTCGTGCATTAGCCTTGCCTCGCCTGACCGTGCCTTGCCTTACCCTTTTTTGCCTTGCCGTGCATTGCCTAGTCCTGCGTTGTCGTGCCTTAGCCTTGTTTCCCCTTACCGTGCCGTTCCTTCCGTTACCCTTGCCTTCCCTTGCTTTCCCTTGCCTTTCTTTCCTTCCGTTACTCTTTCCTTGCCTTGCCGAGCACTGCCTAGCCTTGCGTTGTCATGCATTAGCCTTGCCTCGCCTGACCGTGCCTTGCCTTGCGTTATGCTTTCCTTGCCTTGCCGTGCATTGCCTAGCCCTGCATTGTCGTGCATTAGCCTTGCCTTTCTTCACCGTGCCTTGCCTTGCGTTACCCTTTCCTTGCTTGGCCGTGCATTGCCTAGCCGTGCGTTTCCGTGCCTTACCCTTGTTTCCCCTTGCCGTGCCTTGCCTTTTGTTACACTTGCCTTGCCTTGCTTTGCCTTGCCTTCCTCTCCTTCCGTTACCCTTTCCTTGCCTAGCCGTGCATTGCCTAGCCTTGCGTTGTCGTGCATTAGCCTTGCCTCGCCTGACCGTGCCTTGCCTTGCGTTACCCTTTCTTTGCCTTGCCGTGCATTGCCTAGTCCTGCGTTGTCGTGCCTTAGCCTTGTTTCCCCTTACCGTGCCGTTCCTTCCGTTACCCTTGCCTTCCCTTGCTTTCCCTTGCCTTTCTTTCCTTCCGTTACTCTTTCCTTGCCTTGCCGAGCACTGCCTAGCCTTGCGTTGTCGTGCATTAGCCTTGCCTCGCCTGACCGTGCATTGCCTTGCGTTACCCTTTCCTTGCCTTGCCGTGCATTGCCTAGCCTTGCGTTGTCGTGCATTAGCCTTGCCTCGCCTGACCGTGCCTTGCCTTGCGTTACCCTTTCCTTGCCTTGCCGTGCATTGCCTAGCCGTGCTTTTTCGTCCATTAGCGTTGCCTCGCCTGACCGTGCCTTGCCTTGCGTTACCCTTTCCTTGCCTTGCCGTGCATTGCCTAGTCCTGCGTTGTCGTGCCTTAGGCTTGTTTCCCCTTAACGTGCCGTTCCGTCCGTTGCCCTTGCCTACCCTTGCTTTCCCTTGCCTTCCTTGCCTTCCGTTACTCTTTACTTACCTTCCGTGCATTGCCTAGCCTTGCGTTGTCGTGCCTTAGCCTTGCGTCGCCTGACCGTGCCTTGCCTTGCGTTACCCTTTCTTTGCCTTGCCGTGCATTGCCTAGTCCTGCGTTGTCGTGCCTTAGCCTTGTTTCCGCGTACCGTGCCGTTCCTTCCGTTAGCCTTGCCTTCCCTTGCTTTCCCTTGCCTTTCTTTCCTTCCGTTACTCTTTCCTTGCCTAGCTGTGCACTGCCCAGCCGTGCGTTGTCGTGCCTTAGCCTTGTTTCCCCTTGCTGTGCCGTTCCTTCCGTTACACTTGCATTGCCTTTCTTTGCCTTGCCTTCCTTTCCTTCCGTTACTCTTTCCTTGCATTGCCTAGTCCTGCGTTGTCGTGCCTTAGCCTTCCCTTGCCTCACCGTACCTTGCCTTGCGTTACCCTTTCCTTGCCTTGCCGTGCACTGCCTAGCCTTGCGTTGTCGTGCCTTACCCTTGTTTCCCCTTGCCGTGCCGTGCCTTTTGTTACACTTGCCTTCCCTTGCTTTGCTATGCCTTCCTTTCCTTCCGTTACTCTTTCCTTGCCTAGCCGTGCATTGCCTAGCCTTGCGTTGTCGTGCATTAGCCTTGCCTCGCCTGGCCGTGCCTTGCCTTGCGTTACCCTTTCCTTGCCTTACCGTGCATTGCCTAGTCCTGTGTTGTCGTGCCTTAGCCTTGTTTCCGCTTACCGTGCCGTTCCTTCCTTTACCTTTGCCTTCCCTTGCCTTCCTTGCCTTCCGTTACTCTTTGCTTGCCTTCCGTGCATTGCCTAGCCTTGCCTCGCCTGACCGTGCCTTGCCTTGCGTTACCCTTTCCTTGCCTTGCCGTGCATTGCCTAGGCCTGCGTTGTCGTGCCTTAGCCTTGTTTCCCCTTGCTGTGCCGTTTCTTCCGTTACACTTGCCTTGCCTTACTTTGCCTTGCCTTCCTTACCTTCCCTTTCCTTGCCTATCCGTGCACTGCCTAGCCTTGCGTTGTCGTGCATTACTCTTGCCTCGCCTGACCGTGCCTTGCCTTGCCTTACCCTTTCTTTGCCTTGCCGTGCATTGCCTAGTCCTGCTTTGTCGTGCCTTAGCCTTGTTTCCCCTTACCGTGCCGTTCCTTCCGTTACCCTTGCCTTCCCTTGCTTTCCCTTGCCTTTCTTTCCTTCCGTTACTCTTTCCTTGCCTTGCCGAGCACTGCCTAGCCTAGCGTTGTCGTGCATTAGCCTTGCCTCGCCTGACCGTGCCTTGCCTTGCGTTATGCTTTCCTTGCCTTGCCGTGCATTGCCTAGCCCTGCATTGTCGTGCATTAGCCTTGCCTTTCTTCACCGTGCCTTGCATTGCGTTACCCTTTCCTTGCTTGGCCGTGCATTGCCTAGCCGTGCGTTGCCGTGCCTTACCCTTGTTTCCCCTTGCCGTGCCTTGCCTTTTGTTACACTTGCCTTGCCTTGCTTTGCCTTGCATTCCTCTCCTTCCGTTACTCTTTCCTTGCCTAGCCGTGCATTGCCTAGCCTTGCGTTGTCGTGCATTAGCCTTGCCTCGCCTGACCGTGCCTTGCCTTGCGTTACCCTTTCTTTGCTTTGCCGTGCATTGCCTAGTCCTGCGTTGTCGTGCCTTAGCCTTGTTTCCCCTTACCGTGCCGTTCCTTCCGTTACCCTTGCCTTCCCTTGCTTTCCCTTGCCTTTCTTTCCTTCCGTTACTCTTTCCTTGCCTTGCCGAGCACTGCCTAGCCTTGCGTTGTCGTGCATTAGCCTTGCCTCGCCTGACCGTGCATTGCCTTGCGTTACCCTTTCCTTGCCTTGCCGTGCATTGCCTATCCTTGCGTTGTCGTGCCTTAGCCTTGCCTCGCCTGACCGTGCCTTGCCTTGCGTTACCCTTTCCTTGCCTTGCCGTGCATTGCCTAGCCGTGCGTTGTCGTGCCTTAGGCTTGTTTCCCCTTAACGTGCCGTTCCGTCCGTTGCCCTTGCCTACCCTTGCTTTCCCTTGCCTTCCTTGCCTTCTGTTACTCTTTACTTACCTTCCGTGCATTACCTAGCCTTGCGTTGTCGTGCCTTAGCCTTGCCTCGATTGACCGTGCCTTGCCTTGCGTTACCCTTTCCTTGCCTTGCCGTGCATTGCCTAGCCCTGCGTTGTCGTGCCTTAGCCTTGCTTCCCCTTACCGTGCCGTTCCTTCCGTTAGCCTTGCCTTCCCTTGCTTTCCCTTGCCTTTCTTTCCTTCCGTTACTCTTTCCTTGCCTAGCCGTGCACTGCCTAGCCGTGCGTTGTCGTGCCTTAGCCTTGTTTCCCCTTGCTGTGCCGTTCCTTCCGTTACACTTGCCTTGCCTTTCTTTGCCTTGCCTTCCTTTCCTTCCGTTACTCTTTCCTTGCCTTGCCGTGCACTGCCTAGCCTTGCGTTGTCGTGCCTTACCCTTGTTTCCCCTTGCCGTGCCGTGCCTTTTGTTACACTTGCCTTGCCTTGCATTGCTTTGCCTTCCTTTCCTTCCGTTACCCTTTCCTTGCCTTGCCGTGCATTGCCTAGTCCTGCGTTGTCGTGCCTTAGCCTTGTTTCCCCTTACCGTGCCGTTCCTTCCTTTACCTTTGCCTTCCCTTGCCTTCCTTGCCTTCCGTTACTCTTTGCTTGCCTTCCGTGCATTGCCTAGCCTTGCGTTGTCCTGCCTTAGCCTTGCCTCGCCTGACCGTGCCTTGCCTTGCGTTACCCTTTCCTTGCCTTGCCGTGCATTGCCTAATCCTGCGTTGTCGTGCATTAGCCTTGCCTCGCCTGACCGTGCCTTGCCTTACCCTTTTTTGCCTTGCCGTGCATTGCCTAGTCCTGCGTTGTCGTGCCTTAGCCTTGTTTCCCCTTACCGTGCCGTTCCTTCCGTTACCCTTGCCTTCCCTTGCTTTCCCTTGCCTTTCTTTCCTTCCGTTACTCTTTCCTTGCCTTGCCGAGCACTGCCTAGCCTTGCGTTGTCGTGCATTAGCCTTGCCTCGCCTGACCGTGCCTTGCCTTGCGTTATGCTTTCCTTGCCTTGCCGTGCATTGCCTAGCCCTGCATTGTCGTGCATTAGCCTTGCCTTTCTTCACCGTGCCTTGCCTTGCGTTACCCTTTCCTTGCTTGGCCGTGCATTGCCTAGCCGTGCGTTGCCGTGCCTTACCCTTGTTTCCCCTTGCCGTGCCTTGCCTTTTGTTACACTTGCCTTGCCTTGCTTTGCCTTGCCTTCCTCTCCTTCCGTTACTCTTTCCTTGCCTAGCCGTGCATTGCCTAGCCTTGCGTTGTCGTGCATTAGCCTTGCCTCGCCTGACCGTGCCTTGCCTTGCGTTACCCTTTCCTTGCCTTGCCGTGCATTGCCTAGTCCTGCGTTGTCGTGCCTTAGGCTTGTTTCCCCTTAACGTGCCGTTCCGTCCGTTGCCCTTGCCTACCCTTGCTTTCCCTTGCCTTCCTTGCCTTCCGTTACTCTTTACTTACCTTCCCTGCATTGCCTAGCCTTGCGTTGTCGTGCCTTAGCCTTGCGTCGCCTGACCGTGCCTTGCCTTGCGTTACCCTTTCTTTGCCTTGCCGTGCATTGCCTAGTCCTGCGTTGTCGTGCCTTAGCCTTGTTTCCCCGTACCGTGCCGTTCCTTCCGTTAGCCTTGCCTTCCCTTCCTTTCCCTTGCCTTTCTTTCCTTCCGTTACTCTTTCCTTGCCTAGCTGTGCACTGCCCAGCCGTGCGTTGTCGTGCCTTAGCCTTGTTTCCCCTTGCTGTGCCGTTCCTTCCGTTACACTTGCCTTGCCTTTCTTTGCCTTGCCTTCCTTTACTTCCGTTACTCTTTCCTTGCCTAGCCGTGCACTGCCTAGCCTTGCGTTGTCGTGCATTAGCCTTCCCTTGCCTCACCGTACCTTGCCTTGCGTTACCCTTTCCTTGCCTTGCCGTGCACTGCCTAGCCTTGCGTTGTCGTGCCTTACCCTTGTTTCCCCTTGCCGTGCCGTGCCTTTTGTTACACTTGCCTTCCCTTGCTTTGCTATGCCTTCCTTTCCTTCCGTTACTCTTTCCTTGCCTAGCCGTGCATTGCATAGCCTTGCGTTGTCGTGCATTAGCCTTGCCTCGCCTGGCCGTGCCTTGCCTTGCGTTACCCTTTCCTTGCCTTACCGTGCATTGCCTAGTCCTGAGTTATCGTGCCTTAGCCTTGTTTCCGCTTACCGTGCCGTTCCTTCCTTTACCTTTGCCTTCCCTTGCCTTCCTTGCCTTCCGTTACTCTTTGCTTGCCTTCCGTGCATTGCCTAGCCTTGCGTTGTCCTGCCTTAGCCTTGCCTCGCCTGACCGTGCCTTGCCTTGCGTTACCCTTTCCTTGCCTTGCCGTGCATTGCCTAATCCTGCGTTGTGTTGCCTTAGCCTTGTTTCCCCTTGCTGTGCCGTTTCTTCCGTTACACTTGCCTTGCCTTACTTTGCCTTGCCTTCCTTACCTTCCCTTTCCTTGCCTAGCCGTGCACTGCCTAGCCTTGCGTTGTCGTGCATTACTCTTGCCTCGCCTGACCGTGCCTTGCCTTGCCTTACCCTTTCTTTGCCTTGCCGTGCATTGCCTAGTCCTGCTTTGTCGTGCCTTAGCCTTGTTTCCCCTTACCGTGCCGTTCCTTCCGTTACCCTTGCCTTCCCTTGCTTTCCCTTGCCTTTCTTTCCTTCCGTTACTCTTTCCTTGCCTTGCCGAGCACTGCCTAGCCTAGCGTTGTCGTGCATTAGCCTTGCCTCGCCTGACCGTGCCTTGCCTTGCGTTATGCTTTCCTTGCCTTGCCGTGCATTGCCTAGCCCTGCATTGTCGTGCATTAGCCTTGCCTTTCTTCACCGTGCCTTGCATTGCGTTACCCTTTCCTTGCTTGGCCGTGCATTGCCTAGCCGTGCGTTGCCGTGCCTTACCCTTGTTTCCCCTTGCCGTGCCTTGCCTTTTGTTACACTTGCCTTGCCTTGCTTTGCCTTGCCTTCCTCTCCTTCCGTTACTCTTTCCTTGCCTAGCCGTGCATTGCCTAGCCTTGCGTTGTCGTGCATTAGCCTTGCCTCGCCTGACCGTGCCTTGCCTTGCGTTACCCTTTCTTTGCCTTGCCGTGCATTGCCTAGTCCTGCGTTGTCGTGCCTTAGCCTTGTTTCCCCTTACCGTGCCGTTCCTTCCGTTACCCTTGCCTTCCCTTGCTTTCCCTTGCCTTTCTTTCCTTCCGTTACTCTTTCCTTGCCTTGCCGAGCACTGCCTAGCCTTGCGTTGTCGTGCATTAGCCTTGCCTCGCCTGACCGTGCATTGCCTTGCGTTACCCTTTCCTTGCCTTGCCGTGCATTGCCTAGCCTTGCGTTGTCGTGCATTAGCCTTGCCTCGCCTGACCGTGCCTTGCCTTGCGTTACCCTTTCCTTGCCTTGCCGTGCATTGCCTAGCCGTGCTTTTTCGTGCATTAGCGTTGCCTCGCCTGACCGTGCCTTGCCTTGCGTTACCCTTTCCTTGCCTTGCCGTGCATTGCCTAGTCCTGCGTTGTCGTGCCTTAGGCTTGTTTCCCCTTAACGTGTCGTTCCGTCCGTTGCCCTTGCCTACCCTTGCTTTCCCTTGCCTTCCTTGCCTTCCGTTACTCTTTACTTACCTTCCGTGCATTGCCTAGCCTTGCGTTGTCGTGCCTTAGCCTTGCGTCGCCTGACCGTGCCTTGCCTTGCGTTACCCTTTCTTTGCCTTGCCGTGCATTGCCTAGTCCTGCGTTGTCGTTCCTTAGCCTTGTTTCCCAGTACCGTGCCGTTCCTTCCGTTAGCCTTGCCTTCCCTTGCTTTCCCTTGCCTTTCTTTCCTTCCGTTACTCTTTCCTTGCCTAGCCGTGCACTGCCCAGCCGTGCGTTGTCGTGCCTTAGCCTTGTTTCCCCTTGCTGTGCCGTTCCTTCCGTTACACTTGCCTTGCCTTTCTTTGCCTTGCCTTCCTTTCCTTCCGTTACTCTTTCCTTGCCTAGCCGTGCACTGCCTAGCCTTGCGTTGTCTTGCCTTACCCTTGTTTCCCCTTGCCGTGCCGTGACTTTTGGTACACTTGCCTTGCCTTGCTTTGCTATGCCTTCCTTTCCTTCCGTTACTCTTTCCTTGCCTAGCCGTGCATTGCCAAGCCTTGCGTTGTCGTGCATTAGCCTTGCCTCGCCTGGCCGTTCCTTGGCTTGCGTTACACTTTCCTTGCCTTGCCGTGCATTGCCTAGTCCTGAGTTGTCGTGCCTTAGCCTTGTTTCCGCTTACCGTGCCGTTCCTTCCTTTACCTTTGCCTTCCCTTGCCTTCCTTGCCTTCCGTTACTCTTTGCTTGCCTTCCGTGCATTGCCTAGCCTTGCGTTGTCCAGCCTTAGCCTTGCCTCGCCTGACCGTGCCTTGCTTTGCGTTACCCTTTCCTTGCCTTGCCGTGCATTGCCTAATCCTGCGTTTTCGTGCCTTAGCCTTGTTTCCCCTTACCGTGCCGTTCCTTCCGTTACCCTTGCCTTCCCTTGCTTTCCCTTGCCTTTCTTTCCTTCCGTTACTCTTTCCTTGCCTTGCCGAGCACTGCCTAGCCTTGCGTTGTCGTGCATTAGCCTTGCCTCGCCTGACCGTGCCTTGCCTTGCGTTATGCTTTCCTTGCCTTGCCGTGCATTGCCTAGCCCTGCATTGTCGTGCATTAGCCTTGCCTTTCCTCACCGTGCCTTGCCTTGCGTTACCCTTTCCTTGCTTGGCCGTGCATTGCCTAGCCGTGCGTTGCCGTGCCTTACCCTTGTTTCCCCTTGCCGTGCCTTGCCTTTTGTTACACTTGCCTTGCCTTGCTTTGCCTTGCCTTCCTCTCCTTCCGTTACTCTTTCCTTGCCTAGCCGTGCATTGCCTAGCCTTGCGTTGTCGTGCATTAGCCTTGCCTCGCCTGACCGTGCCTTGCCTTGCGTTACCCTTTCTTTGCCTTGCCGTGCATTGCCTAGTCCTGCGTTGTCGTGCCTTAGCCTTGTTTCCCCTTACCGTGCCGTTCCTTCCGTTACCCTTGCCTTCCCTTGCTTTCCCTTGCCTTTCTTTCCTTCCGTTACTCTTTCCTTGCCTTGCCGAGCACTGCCTACCCTTGCGTTGTCGTGCATTAGCCTTGCCTCGCCTGACCGTGCATTGCCTTGCGTTACCCTTTCCTTGCCTTGCCGTGCATTGCCTAGCCTTGCGTTGTCGTGCATTAGCCTTGCCTCGCCTGACCGTGCCTTGCCTTGCGTTACCCTTTCCTTGCCTTGCCGTGCATTGCCTAGCCGTGCTTTTTCGTGCATTAGCGTTGCCTCGCCTGACCGTGCCTTGCCTTGCGTTACCCTTTCCTTGCCTTGCCGTGCATTGCCTAGTCCTGCGTTGTCGTGCCTTAGGCTTGTTTCCCCTTAACGTGCCGTTCCGTCCGTTGCCCTTGCCTACCCTTGCTTTCCCTTGCCTTCCTTGCCTTCCGTTACTCTTTACTTACCTTCCGTGCATTGCCTAGCCTTGCGTTGTCGTGCCTTAGCCTTGCGTCGCCTGACCGTGCCTTGCCTTGCGTTACCCTTTCTTTGCCTTGCCGTGCATTGCCTAGTCCTGCGTTGTCGTGCCTTAGCCTTGTTTCCCCGTACCGTGCCGTTCCTTCCGTTAGCCTTGCCTTCCCTTGCTTTCCCTTGCCTTTCTTTCCTTCCGTTACTCTTTCCTTGCCTAGCTGTGCACTGCCCAGCCGTGCGTTGTCGTGCCTTAGCCTTGTTTCCCCTTGCTGTGCCGTTCCTTCCGTTACACTTCCCTTGCCTTTCTTTGCCTTGCCTTCCTTTCCTTCCGTTACTCTTTCCTTGCCTAGCCGTGCACTGCCTAGCCTTGCGTTGTCGTGCATTAGCCTTCCCTTGCCTCACCGTACCTTGCCTTGCGTTACCCTTTCCTTGCCTTGCCGTGCATTGCCTAGCCGTGCGTTGTCGTGCCTTACCCTTCTTTCCCCTTGCCGTGCCGTGCCTTTTGTTACACTTGCCTTGCCTTGCTTTGCTGTGCCTTCCTTTCCTTCCGTTACTCTTTCCTTGCCTAGCCGTGCATTGCCTAGCCTTGCGTTGTCGTGCATTAGCCTTGCCTCGCCTGGCCGTGCCTTGCCTTGCGTTACCCTTTCCTTGCCTTGCCGTGCATTGCCTAGTCCTGAGTTGTCGTGCCTTAGCCTTGTTTCCGCTTACCGTGCCGTTCCTTCCTTTACCTTTGCCTTCCCTTGCCTTCCTTGCCTTCCGTTACTCTTTGCTTGCCTTCCGTGCATTGCCTAGCCTTGCGTTGTCCTGCCTTAGCCTTGCCTCGCCTGACCGTGCCTTGCCTTGCGTTACCCTTTCCTTGCCTTGCCGTGCATTGCCTAGTCCTGCGTTGTCGTGCATTAGCCTTGCCTCGCCTGACCGTGCCTTGCCTTACCCTTTTTTGCCTTGCCGTGCATTGCCTAGTCCTGCGTTGTCGTGCCTTAGCCTTGTTTCCCCTTACCGTGCCGTTCCTTCCGTTACCCTTGCCTTCCCTTGCTTTCCCTTGCCTTTCTTTCCTTCCGTTACTCTTTCCTTGCCTTGCCGAGCACTGCCTAGCCTTGCGTTGTCATGCATTAGCCTTGCCTCGCCTGACCGTGCCTTGCCTTGCGTTATGCTTTCCTTGCCTTGCCGTGCATTGCCTAGCCCTGCATTGTCGTGCATTAGCCTTGCCTTTCTTCACCGTGCCTTGCCTTGCGTTACCCTTTCCTTGCTTGGCCGTGCATTGCCTAGCCGTGCGTTTCCGTGCCTTACCCTTGTTTCCCCTTGCCGTGCCTTGCCTTTTGTTACACTTGCCTTGCCTTGCTTTGCCTTGCCTTCCTCTCCTTCCGTTACCCTTTCCTTGCCTAGCCGTGCATTGCCTAGCCTTGCGTTGTCGTGCATTAGCCTTGCCTCGCCTGACCGTGCCTTGCCTTGCGTTACCCTTTCTTTGCCTTGCCGTGCATTGCCTAGTCCTGCGTTGTCGTGCCTTAGCCTTGTTTCCCCTTACCGTGCCGTTCCTTCCGTTACCCTTGCCTTCCCTTGCTTTCCCTTGCCTTTCTTTCCTTCCGTTACTCTTTCCTTGCCTTGCCGAGCACTGCCTAGCCTTGCGTTGTCGTGCATTAGCCTTGCCTCGCCTGACCGTGCATTGCCTTGCGTTACCCTTTCCTTGCCTTGCCGTGCATTGCCTAGCCTTGCGTTGTCGTGCATTAGCCTTGCCTCGCCTGACCGTGCCTTGCCTTGCGTTACCCTTTCCTTGCCTTGCCGTGCATTGCCTAGCCGTGCTTTTTCGTCCATTAGCGTTGCCTCGCCTGACCGTGCCTTGCCTTGCGTTACCCTTTCCTTGCCTTGCCGTGCATTGCCTAGTCCTGCGTTGTCGTGCCTTAGGCTTGTTTCCCCTTAACGTGCCGTTCCGTCCGTTGCCCTTGCCTACCCTTGCTTTCCCTTGCCTTCCTTGCCTTCCGTTACTCTTTACTTACCTTCCGTGCATTGCCTAGCCTTGCGTTGTCGTGCCTTAGCCTTGCGTCGCCTGACCGTGCCTTGCCTTGCGTTACCCTTTCTTTGCCTTGCCGTGCATTGCCTAGTCCTGCGTTGTCGTGCCTTAGCCTTGTTTCCGCGTACCGTGCCGTTCCTTCCGTTAGCCTTGCCTTCCCTTGCTTTCCCTTGCCTTTCTTTCCTTCCGTTACTCTTTCCTTGCCTAGCCGTGCACTGCCTTAGCCTTGTTTCCCCTTGCTGTGCCGTTCCTTCCGTTACACTTGCCTTGCCTTTCTTTGCCTTGCCTTCCTTTCCTTCCGTTACTCTTTCCTTGCCTAGCCGTGCACTGCCTAGCCTTGCGTTGTCGTGCATTAGCCTTCCCTTGCCTCACCGTACCTTGCCTTGCGTTACCCTTTCCTTGCCTTGCCGTGCATTGCCTAGTCCTGCGTTGTCGTGCCTTAGCCTTGTTTCCCCTTGCCGTGCCGTGCCTTTTGTTACACTTGCCTTCCCTTGCTTTGCTATGCCTTCCTTTCCTTCCGTTACTCTTTCCTTGCCTAGCCGTGCATTCCCTAGCCTTGCGTTGTCGTGCATTAGCCTTGCCTCGCCTGACCGTGCCTTGCCTTGCGTTACCCTTTCCTTGCCTTGCCGTGCATTGCCTAGTCCTGTGTTGTCGTGCCTTAGCCTTGTTTCCCCTTACCGTGCCGTTCCTTCCGTTACCCTTGCCTTCCCTTGCTTTCCGTTACTCTTTGCTTGCCTTCCGTGCATTGCCTAGCCTTGCGTTGTCGTGCCTTAGCCTTGCCTCGCCTGACCGTGCCTTGCCTTGCGTTACCCTTTCCTTGCCTTGCCGTGCATTGCCTAGTCCTGCGTTTTCGTGCCTTAGCCTTGTTTCCCCTTGCTGTGCCGTTTCTTCCGTTACACTTGCCTTGCCTTACTTTGCCTTGCCTTCCTTACCTTCCCTTTCCTTGCCTATCCGTGCACTGCCTAGCCTTGCGTTGTCGTGCATTACTCTTGCCTCGCCTGACCGTGCCTTGCCTTGCCTTACCCTTTCTTTGCCTTGCCGTGCATTGCCTAGTCCTGCTTTGTCGTGCCTTAGCCTTGTTTCCCCTTACCGTGCCGTTCCTTCCGTTACCCTTGCCTTCCCTTGCTTTCCCTTGCCTTTCTTTCCTTCCGTTACTCTTTCCTTGCCTTGCCGAGCACTGCCTAGCCTAGCGTTGTCGTGCATTAGCCTTGCCTCGCCTGACCGTGCCTTGCCTTGCGTTATGCTTTCCTTGCCTTGCCGTGCATTGCCTAGCCCTGCATTGTCGTGCATTAGCCTTGCCTTTCTTCACCGTGCCTTGCATTGCGTTACCCTTTCCTTGCTTGGCCGTGCATTGCCTAGCCGTGCGTTGCCGTGCCTTACCCTTGTTTCCCCTTGCCGTGCCTTGCCTTTTGTTACACTTGCCTTGCCTTGCTTTGCCTTGCATTCCTCTCCTTCCGTTACTCTTTCCTTGCCTAGCCGTGCATTGCCTAGCCTTGCGTTGTCATGCATTAGCCTTGCCTCGCCTGACCGTGCCTTGCCTTGCGTTACCCTTTCTTTGCTTTGCCGTGCATTGCCTAGTCCTGCGTTGTCGTGCCTTAGCCTTGTTTCCCCTTCCCGTGCCGTTCCTTCCGTTACCCTTGCCTTCCCTTGCTTTCCCTTGCCTTTCTTTCCTTCCGTTACTCTTTCCTTGCCTTGCCGAGCACTGCCTAGCCTTGCGTTGTCGTGCATTAGCCTTGCCTCGCCTGACCGTGCATTGCCTTGCGTTACCCTTTCCTTGCCTTGCCGTGCATTGCCTATCCTTGCGTTGTCGTGCATTAGCCTTGCCTCGCCTGACCGTGCCTTGCCTTGCGTTACCCTTTCCTTGCCTTGCCGTGCATTGCCTAGCCGTGCTTTTTCGTGCATTAGGCTTGTTTCCCCTTAACGTGCCGTTCCGTCCGTTGCCCTTGCCTACCCTTGCTTTCCCTTGCCTTCCTTGCATTCCGTTACTCTTTTCTTCCCTTCCGTGCATTACCTAGCCTTGCGTTGTCGTGCCTTAGCCTTGCCTCGCCTGACCGTGCCTTGCCTTGCGTTACCCTTTCCTTGCCTTGCCGTGCATTGCCTAGTCCTGCGTTGTCGTGCCTTAGCCTTGCTTCCCCTTACCGTGCCGTTCCTTCCGTTACCCTTGCCTTCCCTTGCTTTCCCTTGCCTTTCTTTCCTTCCGTTACTCTTTCCTTGCCTAGCCGTGCACTGCCTAGCCGTGCGTTGTCGTGCCTTAGCCTTGTTTCCCCTTGCTGTGCCGTTCCTTCCGTTACACTTGCCTTGCCTTTCTTTGCCTTGCCTTCCTTTCCTTCCGTTACTCTTTCCTTACCTTGCCGTGCACTGCCTAGCCTTGTGTTGTCGTGCATTAGCCTTGCCTTGCCTCACCGTGCCTTGCCTTGCGTTACCCTTTCCTTGCCTTGCCGTGCACTGCCTAGCCTTGCGTTGTCGTGCCTTACCCTTGTTTCCCCTTGCCGTGCCGTGCCTTTTGTTCAACTTGCCTTGCCTTGCATTGCTTTGCCTTCCTTTCCTTCCGTTACTCTTTCCTTGCCTAGCCGTGCATTGCCTAGCCTTGCGTTGTCGTGCATTAGCCTTGCCTCGCCTGACCGTGCCTTGCCTTGCGTTACCCTTTCCTTCCCTTGCCGTGCATTGCCTAGCCGTGCGTTGTCTTGCCTTAGCCTTGTTTCCCCTTGCTGTGCCGTTTCTTCCGTTACACTTGCCTTGCCTTACTTTGCCTTGCCTTCCTTTCCTTCCCTTTCCTTGCCTAGCCGTGCACTGCCTAGCCTTGCGTTGTCGTGCCTTAGCCTTGGCTCTCCTGACCGTGCCTTGCCTTGCGTTACCCTTTCCTTGCCTTGCCGTGCATTGCCTAGCCGAGCGTTGTCGTGCATTAGCCTTCCCTTGCCACACCGTGCCTTGCTTTGCGTTACCCTTTCTTTGCTTTGCCGTGCATTGCCTAGTCCTGCGTTGTCGTGCCTTAGCCTTGTTTCCCCTTACCGTGCCGTTCCTTCCGTTACCCTTGCCTTCCCTTGCTTTCCCTTGCCTTTCTTTCCTGCCGTTACTCTTTCCTTGCCTTGCCGAACACTGCCTAGCCTTGCGTTGTCGTGCATTAGCCTTGCCTCGCCTGACCGTGCATTGCCTTGCGTTACCCTTTCCTTGCCTTGCCGTGCATTGCCTAGCCTTGCGTTGTCGTGCATTAGCCTTGCCTCGCCTGACCGTGCCTTGCCTTGCGTTACCCTTTCCTTGCCTTGCCGTGCATTGCCTAGCCGTGCTTTTTCGTGCATTAGCGTTGCCTCGCCTGACCGTGCCTTGCCTTGCGTTACCCTTTCCTTTCCTTGCCGTGCATTGCCTAGTCCTGCGTTGTCGTGCCTTAGGCTTGTTTCCCCTTAACGTGCCGTTCCGTCCGGTGCCCTTGCCTACCCTTGCTTTCCCTTGCCTTCCTTGCCTTCCGTTACTCTTTACTTACCTTCCGTGCATTGCCTAGCCTTGCGTTGTCGTGCCTTAGCCTTGCGTCGCCTGACCGTGCCTTGCCTTGCGTTACCCTTTCTTTGCCTTGCCGTGCATTGCCTAGTCCTGCGTTGTCGTGCCTTACCCTTGTTTCCCCGTACCGTGCCGTTCCTTCCGTTAGCCTTTCCTTCCCATGCTTTCCCTTGCCTTTCTTTCCTTCCGTTACTCTTTCCTTGCCTAGCCGTGCACTGCCTAGCCTTGCGTTGTCGTGCATTAGCCTTCCCTTGCCTCACCGTACCTTGCCTTGCGTTACCCTTTCCTTGCCTTGCCGTGCACTGCCTAACCTTGCGTTGTCGTGCCTTCCCCTTGTTTCCCCTTGCCGTGCCGTGCCTTTTGTTACACTTGCCTTGCCTTGCTTTGCTATGCCTTCCTTTCCTTCCGTTACTCTTTCCTTGCCTTGCCGAGCACTGCCTAGCCTTGCGTTGTCGTGCATTACTCTTGCCTCGCCTGACCGTGCCTTGCCTTGCCTTACCCTTTCTTTGCCTTGCCGTGCATTGCCTAGTCCTGCTTTGTCGTGCCTTAGCCTTGTTTCCCCTTACCGTGCCGTTCCTTCCGTTACCCTTGCCTTCCCTTGCTTTCCCTTGCCGTTCTTTCCTTCCGTTACTCTTTCCTTGCCTTGCCGAGCACTGCCTAGCCTAGCGTTGTCGTGCATTAGCCTTGCCTCGCCTGACCGTGCCTTGCCTTGCTTTATGATTTCCTTGCCTTGCCGTGCATTGCCTAGCCCTGCATTGTCGTGCATTAGCCTTGCCTTTCTTCACCGTGCCTTGCATTGCGTTACCCTTTCCTTGCTTGGCCGTGCATTGCCTAGCCGTGCGTTGCCGTGCCTTACCCTTGTTTCCCCTTGCCGTGCCTTGCCTTTTGTTACACTTGCCTTGCCTTGCTTTGCCTTGCCTTCCTCTCCTTCCGTTACTCTTTCCTTGCCCAGCCGTGCATTGCCTAGCCTTGCGTTGTCGTGCATTAGCCTTGCCTCGCCTGACCGTGCCTTGCCTTGCGTTACCCTTTCTTTGCCTTGCCGTGCATTGCCTAGTCCTGCGTTGTCGTGCCTTAGCCTTGTTTCCCCTTACCGTGCCGTTCCTTCCGTTACCCTTGCCTTCCCTTACTTTCCCTTGCCTTTCTTTCCTTCCGTTACTCTTTCCTTGCCTTGCCGAGCACTGCCTAGCCTTGTGTTGTCGTGCATTAGCCTTGCCTCGCGTGACCGTGCATTGCCTTGCGTTACCCTTTCCTTGCCTTGCCGTGCATTGCCTAGCCTTGCGTTGTCGTGCATTAGTCTTGCCTCGCCTGACCGTGCCTTGCCTTGCGTTACCCTTACCTTGCCTTGCCGTGCATTGCCTAGCCGTGCTTTTTCGTGCATTAGCGTTGCCTCGCCTGACCGTGCCTTGCCTTGCGTTACCCTTTCCTTGCCTTGCCGTGCATTGCCTAGTCCTGCGTTGTCGTGCCTTAGGCTTGTTTCCCCTTAAGGTGTCGTTCCGTCCGTTGCCCTTGCCTACCCTTGCTTTCCCTTGCCTTCCTTGCCTTCCGTTACTCTTTACTTACCTTCCGTGCATTGCCTAGCCTTGTATTGTAGTGCATTAGCCTTGCCTTGCCTCACCGTGCCTTGCCTTGCGTTACCCTTTCTTTGCCTTGCCGTGCATTGCCTAGTCCTGCGTTGTCGTGCCTTAGCCTTGTTTCCCAGTACCGTGCCGTTCTTCCGTTAGCCTTGCCTTCCCTTGCTTTCCCTTGCCTTTCTTTCCTTCCGTTACTCTTTCCTTGCCTAGCCGTGCACTGCCCAGCCGTGCGTTGTCGTGCCTTAGCCTTGTTTCCCCTTGCTGTGCCGTTCCTTCCGTTACACTTGCCTTGCCTTTCTTTGCCTTGCCTTCCTTTCCTTCCGTTACTCTTTCCTTGCCTAGCCGTGCACTGCCTAGCCTTGTGTTGTCGTGCATTAGCCTTCCCTTGCCTCACCGTACCTTGCCTTGCGTTACCCTTTCCTTGCCTTGCCGTGCACTGCCTAGCCTTGCGTTGTCGTGCCTTACCCTTGTTTCCCCTTGCCGTGCCGTGCCTTTTGTTACACTTGCCTTGCCTTGCATTGCTTTGCCTTCCTTTCCTTCCGTTACTCTTTCCTTGCCTAGCCGTGCATTGCCTAGCCTTGCGTTGTCGTGCATTAGCCTTGCCTCGCCTGACCGTGCCTTGCCTTGCGTTACCCTTTCCTTGCCTTGCCGTGCATTGCCTAGCCGAGCGTTGTCGTGCATTAGCCTTCCCTTGCCACACCGTGCCTTGCTTTGCGTTACCCTTTCTTTGCTTTGCCGTGCATTGCCTAGTCCTGCGTTGTCGTGCCTTAGCCTTGTTTCCCCTTACCGTGCCGTTCCTTCCGTTACCCTTGCCTTCCCTTGCTTTCCCTTGCCTTTCTTTCCTTCCGTTACTCTTTCCTTGCCTTGCCGAGCACTGCCTAGCCTTGCGTTGTCGTGCATTAGCCTTGCCTCGCCTGACCGTGCATTGCCTTGCGTTACCCTTTCCTTGCCTTGCCGTGCATTGCCTAGCCTTGCGTTGTCGTGCATTAGCCTTGCCTCGCCTGACCGTGCCTTGCCTTGCGTTACCCTTTCCTTGCCTTGCCGTGCATTGCCTAGCCGTGCTTTTTCGTGCATTAGCGTTGCCTCGCCTGACCGTGCCTTGCCTTGCGTTACCCTTTCCTTGCCTTGCCGTGCATTGCCTAGTCCTGCGTTGTCGTGCCTTAGGCTTGTTTCCCCTTAACGTGCCGTTCCGTCCGTTGCCCTTGCCTACCCTTGCTTTCCCTTGCCTTCCTTGCCTTCCATTACTCTTTACTTACCTTCCGTGCATTGCCTAGCCTTGCGTTGTCGTGCCTTAGCCTTGCGTCGCCTGACCGTGCCTTGCCTTGCGTTACCCTTTCTTTGCCTTGCCGTGCATTGCCTAGTCCTGCGTTGTCGTGCCTTAGCCTTGTTTCCCCGTACCGTGCCGTTCCTTCCGTTAGCCTTTCCTTCCCATGCTTTCCCTTGCCTTTCTTTCCTTCCGTTACTCTTTCCTTGCCTAGCCGTGCACTGCCTAGCCTTGCGTTGTCGTGCATTAGCCTTCCCTTGCCTCACCGTACCTTGCCTTGCGTTACCCTTTCCTTGTCTTGCCGTGCACTGCCTAGCCTTGCGTTGTCGTGCCTTACCCTTGTTTCCCCTTGCCGTGCCGTTCCTTCCGTTACACTTGCCTTGCCTTGCTTTGCTATGCCTTCCTTTCCTTCCGTTACTCTTTCCTTCCCTTGCCGAGCACTGCCTAGCCTTGCGTTGTCGTGCATTACTCTTGCCTCGCCTGACCGTTCCTTGCCTTGCCTTACCCTTTCTTTGCCTTGCCGTGCATTGCCTAGTCCTGCTTTGTCGTGCCTTAGCCTTGTTTCCCCTTACCGTGCCGTTCCTTCCGTTACCCTTGCCTTCCCTTGCTTTCCCTTGCCGTTCTTTCCTTCCGTTACTCTTTCCTTGCCTTGCCGAGCACTGCCTAGCCTAGCGTTGTCGTGCATTAGCCTTGCCTCGACTGACCGTGCCTTGCCTTGCGTTATGCTTTCCTTGCCTTGCCGTGCATTGCCTAGCCCTGCATTGTCGTGCATTAGCCTTGCCTTTCTTCACCGTGCCTTGCATTGCGTTACCCTTTCCTTGCTTGGCCGTGCATTGCATAGCCGTGCGTTGCCGTGCCTTACCCTTGTTTCCCCTTGCCGTGCCTTGCCTTTTGTTACACTTGCCTTGCCTTGCTTTGCCTTGCCTTCCTCTCCTTCCGTTACTCTTTCCTTGCCTAGCCGTACATTGCCTAGCCTTGCGTTGTCGTGCATTAGCCTTGCCTCGCCTGACCGTGCCTTGCCTTGCGTTACCCTTTCTTTGCCTTGCCGTGCATTGCCTAGTCCTGCGTTGTCGTGCCTTAGCCTTGTTTCCCCTTACCGTGCCGTTCCTTCCGTTACCCTTGCCTTCCCTTACTTTCCCTTGCCTTTCTTTCCTTCCGTTACTCTTTCCTTGCCTTGCCGAGCACTGCCTAGCCTTGCGTTGTCGTGCATTAGCCTTGCCTCGCCTGACCGTGCCTTGCCTTGCTTTACCCTTTCCTTGCCTTGCCGTGCATTGCCTAGCCTTGCGTTGTCGTGCATTAGTCTTGCCTCGCCTGACCGTGCCTTGCCTTGCGTTACCCTTACCTTGCCTTGCCGTGCATTGCCTAGCCGTGCTTTTTCGTGCATTAGCGTTGCCTCGCCTGACCGTGCCTTGCCTTGCGTTACCCTTTCCTTGACTTGCCGTGCATTGCCTAGTCCTGCGTTGTCGTGCCTTAGGCTTGTTTCCACTTAACGTGTCGTTCCGTCCGTTGCCCTTGCCTACCCTTGCTTTCCCTTGCCTTCCTTGCCTTCCGTTACTCTTTACTTACCTTCCGTGCATTGCCTAGCCTTGCGTTGTCGTGCCTTAGCCTTGCGTCGCCTGACCGTGCCTTGCCTTGCGTTACCCTTTCTTTGCCTTGCCGTGCATTGCCTAGTCCTGCGTTGTCGTGCCTTAGCCTTGTTTCCCAGTACCGTGCCGTTCCTTCCGTTAGCCTTGCCTTCCCTTGCTTTCCCTTGCCTTTCTTTCCTTCCGTTACTCTTTCCTTGCCTAGCCGTGCACTGCCCAGCCGTGCGTTGTCGTGCCTTAGCCTTGTTTCCCCTTGCTGTGCCGTTCCTTCCGTTACACTTGCCTTGCCTTTCTTTGCCTTGCCTTCCTTTCCTTCCGTTACTCTTTCCTTGCCTAGCCGTGCACTGCCTAGCCTTGCGTTGTCTTGCCTTACCCTTGTTTCCCCTTGCCGTGCCGTGACTTTTGGTACACTTGCCTTGCCTTGCTTTGCTATGCCTTCCTTTCCTTCCGTTACTCTTTCCTTGCCTAGCCGTGCATTGCCAAGGCTTGCGTTGTCGTGCATTAGCCTTGCCTCGCCTGGCCGTGCCTTGCCTTGCGTTACACTTTCCTTGCCTTGCCGTGCATTGCCTAGTCCTGAGTTGTCGTGCCTTAGCCTTGTTTCCGCTTACCGTGCCGTTCCTTCCTTTACCTTTGCCTTCCCTTGCCTTCCTTGCCTTCCGTTACTCTTTGCTTGCCTTCCGTGCATTGCCTAGCTTTGCGTTGTCCAGCCTTAGCCTTGCCTCGCCTGACCGTGCCTTGCCTTGCGTTACCCTTTCCTTGCCTTGCCGTGCATTGCCTAATCCTGCGTTGTCGTGCCTTAGCCTTTTTTCCCCTTACCGTGCCGTTCCTTCCGTTACCCTTGCCTTCCCTTGCTTTCCCTTGCCTTTCTTTCCTTCCGTTACTCTTTCCTTGCCTTGCCGAGCACTGCCTAGCCTTGCGTTGTCGTGAATTAGCCTTGCCTCGCCTGACCGTGCCTTGCCTTGCGTTATGCTTTCCTTGCCTTGCCGTGCATTGCCTAGCCCTGCATTGTCGTGCATTAGCCTTGCCTTTCCTCACCGTGCCTTGCCTTGCGTTACCCTTTCCTTGCTTGGCCGTGCATTGCCTAGCCGTGCGTTGCCGTGCCTTACCCTTGTTTCCCCTTGCCGTGCCTTGCCTTTTGTTACACTTGCCTTGCCTTGCTTTGCCTTGCCTTCCTCTCCTTCCGTTACTCTTTCCTTGCCTAGCCGTGCATGCCTAGCCTTGCGTTGTCGTGCATTAGCCTTGCCTCGCCTGACCGTGCCTTGCCTTGCGTTACCCTTTCTTTGCCTTGCCGTGCATTGCCTAGTCCTGCGTTGTCGTGCCTTAGCCTTGTTTCCCCTTACCGTGCCGTTCCTTCCGTTACCCTTGCCTTCCCTTGCTTTCCCTTGCCTTTCTTTCCTTCCGTTACTCTTTCCTTGCCTTGCCGAGCACTGCCTAGCCTTGCGTTGTCGTGCATTAGCCTTGCCTCGCCTGACCGTGCATTGCCTTGCGTTACCCTTTCCTTGCCTTGCCGTGCATTGCCAATCCTTGCGTTGTCGTGCATTAGCCTTGCCTCGCCTGACCGTGCCTTGCCTTGCGTTACCCTTTCCTTGCCTTGCCGTGCATTGCCTAGCCGTGCTTTTTCGTGCATTAGCGTTGCCTCGCCTGACCGTGCCTTGCCTTGCGTTACCCTTTCCTTGCCTTGCCGTGCATTGCCTAGTACTGCGTTGTCGTGCCTTAGGCTTGTTTCCCCTTAACGTGCCGTTCCGTCCGTTGCCCTTGCCTACCCTTGCTTTCCCTTGCCTTCCTTGCATTCCGTTACTCTTTTCTTGCCTTCCGTGCATTACCTAGCCTTGCGTTGTCGTGCCTTAGCCTTGCCTTGCCTGACCGTGCCTTCCCTTGCGTTACCCTTTCTTTGCCTTGCCGTGCATTGCCTAGTCCTGCGTTGTCGTGCCTTAGCCTTGTTTCCCCGTACCGTGCCGTTCCTTCCGTTAGCCTTGCCTTCCCTTGCTTTCCCTTGCCTTTCTTTCCTTCCGTTACTCTTTCCTTGCCTAGCCGTGCACTGCCTAGCCGTGCGTTGTCGTGCCTTAGCCTTGTTTCCCCTTGCTGTGCCGTTCCTTCCGTTACACTTGCCTTGCCTTTCTTTGCCTTGCCTTCCTTTCCTTCCGTTACTCTTTCCTTGCCTAGCCGTGCACTGCCTAGCCTTGCGTTGTCGTGCATTAGCCTTCCCTTGCCTCACCGTACCTTGCCTTGCGTTACCCTTTCCTTGCCTTGCCGTGCACTGCCTAGCCTTGCGTTGTCGTGCCTTACCCTTGTTACCCCTTGCCGTGCCGTGCCTTTTGTTACACTTGCCTTGCCTTGCATTGCTTTGCCTTCCTTTCCTTCCGTTACTCTTTCCTTGCCTAGCCGTGCATTGCCTAGCCTTGCGTTGTCGTGCATTAGCCTTGCCTCGCCTGACCGTGCCTTGCCTTGCGTTACCCTTTCCTTCCCTTGCCGTGCATTGCCTAGCCGTGCGTTGTCTTGCCTTAGCCTTGTTTCCCCTTGCTGTGCCGTTTCTTCCGTTACACTTGCCTTGCCTTACTTTGCCTTGCCTTCCTTTCCTTCCCTTTCCTTGCCTAGCCGTGCACTGCCTAGCCTTGCGTTGTCGTGCCTTAGCCTTGGCTCGCCTGACCGTGCCTTGGCTTGCGTTACCCTTTCCTTGCCTTGCCGTGCATTGCCTAGCCGAGCGTTGTCGTGCATTAGCCTTCCCTTGCCACACCGTGCCTTCCTTTGCGTTACCCTTTCTTTGCTTTGCCGTGCATTGCCTAGTCCTGCGTTGTCGTGCCTTAGCCTTGTTTCCCCTTACCGTGCCGTTCCTTCCGTTACCCTTGCCTTCCCTTGCTTTCCCTTGCCTTTCTTTCCTTCCGTTACTCTTTCCTTGCCTTGCCGAGCACTGCCTAGCCTTGCGTTGTCGTGCATTAGCCTTGCCTCGCCTGACCGTGCATTGCCTTGCGTTACCCTTTCCTTGCCTTGCCGTGCATTGCCTAGCCTTGCGTTGTCGTGCATTAGCCTTGCCTCGCCTGACCGTGCCTTGCCTTGCGTTACCCTTTCCTTGCCTTGCCGTGCATTGCCTAGCCGTGCTTTTTCGTGCATTAGCGTTGCCTCGCCTGACCGTGCCTTGCCTTGCGTTACCCTTTCCTTGCCTTGCCGTGCATTGCCTAGTTCTGCGTTGTCGTGCCTTAGGCTTGTTTCCCCTTAACGTGCCGTTCCGTCCGTTGCCCTTGCCTACCCTTGCTTTCCCTTGCCTTCCTTGCCTTCCGTTACTCTTTACTTACCTTCCGTGCATTGCCTAGCCTTGCGTTGTCGTGCCTTAGCCTTGCGTCACCTGACCGTGCCTTGCCTTGCGTTACCCTTTCCTTGCCTTGCCGTGCATTGCCTAGTCCTGCGTTGTCGTGCCTTAGCCTTGTTTCCCCTTACCGTGCCGTTCCTTCCGTTACCCTTGCCTTCCCTTGCTTTCCCTTGCCTTTCTTTCCTTCCGTTACTCTTTCCTTGCCTAGCCGTGCACTGCCTAGCCTTGCGTTGTCGTGCATTAGCCTTCCCTTGCCTCACCGTACCTTGCCTTGCGTTACCCTTTCCTTGCCTTGCCGTGCACTGCCTAACCTTGCCTTGTCGTGCCTTACCCTTGTTTCCCCTTGCCGTGCCGTGCCTTTTGTTACACTTGCCTTGCCTTGCTTTGCTATGCCTTCCTTTCCTTCCGTTACTCTTTCCTTGCCTAGCCGTGCATTGCCTAGCCTTGCGTTGTCGTGCATTAGCCTTGCCTCGCCTGACCGTGCCTTGCCTTGCGTTACACTTTCCTTGCCTTGCCGTGCATTGCCTAGTCCTGCGTTGTCGTGCCTTAGCCTTGTTTCCCCTTACCGTGCCGTTCCTTCCGTTACCCTTGCCTTTCCCTTGCCTTCCTTGCCTTCCGTTACTCTTTGCTTGCCTTCCGTGCATTGCCTAGCCTTGCGTTGTCGTGCCTTAGCCTTGCCTCGCCTGACCGTGCCTTGCCTTGCGTTACCCTTTCCTTGCCTTGCCGTGCATTGCCTAATCCTGCGTTGTCGTGCCTTAGCCTTGTTTCCCCTTACCGTGCCGTTCCTTCCGTTACCCTTGCCTTCCCTTGCTTTCCCTTGCCTTTCTTTCCTTCCGTTACTCTTTCCTTGCCTTGCCGAGCACTGCCTAGCCTTGCGTTGTCGTGCATTAGCCTTGCCTCGCCTGACCGTGCCTTGCCTTGCGTTATGCTTTCCTTGCCTTGCCGTGCATTGCCTAGCCCTGCATTGTCGTGCATTAGCCTTGCCTTTCCTGACCGTGCCTTGCCTTGCGTTACCCTTTCCTTGCTTGGCCGTGCATTGCCTAGCCGTGCGTTGCCGTGCCTTACCCTTGTTTCCCCTTGCCGTGCCTTGCGTATTGTTACACTTGCCTTGCCCGGCTTTGCCTTGCCTTCCTCTCCTTCCGTTACTCTTTCTTTGCCTAGCCGTGCATTGCCTAGCCTTGCGTTGTCGTGCATTAGCCTTGCCTCGCCTGACCGTGCCGTGCCTTGCGTTACCCTTTCCTTGCCTTGCCGTGCATTGCCTAGTCCTGCGTTGTCGTGCCTTAGCCTTGTTTCCCCTTACCGTGCCGTTCCTTCCGTTACCCTTGCCTTCCCTTGCTTTCCCTTGCCTTTCTTTCCTTCCGTTACTCTTTCCTTGCCTTGCCGAGCACTGCCTAGCCTTGCGTTGTCGTGCATTAGCCTTGCCTCGCCTGACCGTGCATTGCCTTGCGTTACCCTTTCCTTGCCTTGCCGTGCATTGCCTAGCCTTGCGTTGTCGTGCCTTAGCCTTGCCTCGCCTGACCGTGCCTTACCTTGCGTTACCCTTTCCTTGCCTGGCCGTGCATTGCCTAGCCGTGCGTTGTCGTGCATTAGCCTTGCCTCGCCTGACCGTGCCTTGCCTTGCGTTACCCGTTCCTTGCCTTGCCGTGCATTGCCTAGCCGTGCGTTGTCGTGCATTAGCCTTGCCTCGCCTGACCGTGCCTTGCCTTGCGTTACCCTTTCCTTGCCTTGCCGTGCATTGCCTAGTCCTGCGTTGTCGTGCCTTAGGCTTGTTTCCCCTTAACGTGCCGTTCCGTCCGTTGCCCTTGCCTACCCTTGCTTTCCCTTGCCTTCCTTGCCTAGCCTTGCGTTGTCGTGCATTAGCCTTGCCTCGCCTGACCGTGCCTTGCCTTGCGTTTCCCTTTCTTTGCCTTGCCGTGCATTGCCTAGTCCCGCGTTGTCGTGCCTTAGCCTTGTTTCCCCGTACCGTGCCGTTCCTTCCGTTAGCCTTGCCTTCCCTTGCTTTCCCTTGACTTTGTTTCCTTCCGTTACACTTTCCTTGCCTAGCCGTGCACTCCCTAGCCGTGCGTTGTCGTGCCTTAGCCTTGTTTCCCCTTGCTGTGCCGTTCCTTCCGTTACACTTGCCTTGCCTTTCTTTGCCTTGCCTTCCTTTCCTTCCGTTTCTCTTTCCTTGCCTAGCCGTGCACTGCCTAGCCTTGCCTTGTCGTGCATTAGCCTTCCCTTGCCTCACCGTACCTTGCCTTGCGTTACCCTTTCCTTGCCTTGCCGTGCACTGCCTAGCCTTGCGTTGTCGTGCCTTACCCTTGTTTCCCCTTGCCGTGCCGTGCCTTTTGTTACACTTGCCTTGCCTTGCATTGCTTTGCCTTCCTTTCCTTCCGTTACTCTTTCCTTGCCTAGCCGTGCATTGCCTAGCCTTGCGTTGTCGTGCATTAGCCTTGCCTCGCCTGACCGTGCCTTGCCTTGCGTTACCCTTTCCTTCCCTTGCCGTGCATTGCCTAGCCGTGCGTTGTCTTGCCTTAGCCTTTTTTCCCCTTGTTGTGCCGTTTCTTCCGTTACACTTGCCTTGCCTTACTTTGCCTTGCCTTCCTTTCCTTCCCTTTCCTTGCCTAGCCGTGCATTGCCTAGCCTTGCGTTGTCGTGCCTTAGCCTTGGCTCGCCTGACCGTGCCTTCCCTTGCGTTACCCTTTCCTTGCCTTGCCGTGCATTGCCTAGCCGAGCGTTGTCGTGCATTAGCCTTCCCTTGCCACACTGTGCCTTGCTTTGCGTTACCCTTTCTTTGCTTTGCCGTGCATTGCCTAGTCCTGCGTTGGCGTGCCTTAGCCTTGTTTCCCCTTGCCGTGCCGTTCCTTCCGTTACCCTTCCTTGCCTTGCTTTCCCTTGCCTTCCTTGCCTTCCGTTACTCTTTCCTTGCCTTGCCGTGCATTGCCTAGCCTTGCGTTGTCGTGCATTAGCCTTGCCTCGCCTGACCGTGCATTGCCCTGCGTTACCCTTTCCTTGCCTTGCCGTGCATTGCCTAGCCTTGCGTTGTCGTGCCTTAGCCTTGCCTCGCCTGACCGTGCCTTGCCTTGCGTTACCCTTTCCTTGCCTTGCCGTGCATTGCCTAGCCGTGCTTTTTCGTGCATTAGCGTTGCCTCGCCTGACCGTGCCTTGCCTTGCGTTACCCTTTCCTTGCCTTGCCGTGCATTGCCTAGTCCTGCGTTGTCGTGCCTTAGCCTTGTTTCCCCTTACCGTGCCGTTCCTTCCGTTACCCTTGCCTTCCCTTGCTTTACCGTCCCTTTCTTTCCTTCCGTTACTCTTTCCTTCCCTTGCCGAGCACTGCCTAGCCTTGCGTTGTCGTGCATTAGCCTTGCCTCGCCTAACCGTGCCTTGCCTTGCGTTATGCTTTCCTTGCCTTGCCGTGCATTGCCTAGCCCTGCATTGTCGTGCATTAGCCTTGCCTTTCCTCACCGTGCCTTGCCTTGCGTTACCCTTTCCTTGCTTGGCCGTGCATTGCCTAGCCGTGCGTTGCCGTGCCTTACTCTTGTTTCCCCTTGCCGTTCCTTGCCTTTTGTTACACTTGCCTTGCATTGCTTTGCCTTGCCTTCCTCTCCTTCCGTTACTCTTTCCTTGCCTAGCCGTGCATTGCCTAGCCTTGCGTTGTCGTGCATTAGCCTTGCCTCGCCTGACTGTTCCTTGCCTTGCGTTACCCTTTCTTTGCCTTGCCTTGCATTGCCTAGTCCTGCGTTGTCGTGCCTTAGCCTTGTTTCCCCGTACCGTGGCATTCCTTCCGTTAGCCTTGCCTTCCCTTGCTTTCCCTTGCCTTTCTTTCCTTCCGTTACTCTTTCCTTGCCTAGCCGTGCACTGCCTAGCCGTGCGTTGTCGTGCCTTAGCCTTGTTTCCCCTTGCTGTGCCGTTCCTTCCGTTACACTTGCCTTGCCTTTCTTTGCCTTGCCTTCCTTTCCTTCCGTTACTCTTTCCTTGCCTAGCCGTCCACTGCCTAGCCTTGCGTTGTCGTGCATTAGCCTTCCCTTGCCTCACCGTACCTTGCCTTGCGTTACCCTTTCCTTGCCTTGCCGTGCACTGCCTAGCCTTGCATTGTCGTGCCTTACCCTTGTTTCCCCTTGCCGTGCCGTGCCTTTTGTTACACTTGCCTTGCCTTGCTTTGCTATGCCTTCCTTTCCTTCCGTTACTCTTTCCTTGCCTAGCCGTGCATTGCCTAGCCTTGCGTTGTCGTGCATTAGCCTTGCCTCGCCTGACCGTGCCTTGCCTTGCGTTACCCTTTCTTTGCCTTGCCGTGCATTGCCTAGTCCTGCGTTGTCGTGCCTTAGCCTTGTTTCCCCGTACCGTGCCGTTCCTTCCGTTAGCCTTGCCTTCCCTTAGTTTCCCTTGACTTTGTTTCCATCCGTTACTCTTTCCTTGCCTAGCCGTGCACTCCCTAGCCGTGCGTTGTCGTGCCTTAGCCTTGTTTCCCCTTGCTGTGCCGTTCCTTCCGTTACACTTGCCTTGACTTGCTTTGCTTTGCCTTCCTTTCCTTCCGTTACTCTTTCCTTGCCTAGCCGTGCATTGCCTAGCCTTGCGTTGTCGTGCATTAGCCTTGCCTCGCCTGACCGTGCCTTGCCTTGCGTTACCCTTTCCTTCCCTTGCCGTGCATTGCCTATCCGTGCGTTGTCTTGCCTTAGCCTTGTTTCCCCTTGCTGTGCCGTTTCTTCCGTTACACTTGCCTTGCCTTACTTTGCCTTGCCTTCCTTACCTTCCCTTTCCTTGCCTAGCCGTGCACTGCCTAGCCTTGCGTTGTCGTGCATTAGCCTTGCCTCGCCTGACCGTGCCTTGCCTTACCCTTTCTTTGCCTTGCCGTGCATTGCCTAGTCCTGCGTTGTCGTGCCTTAGCCTTGTTTCCCCTTACCGTGCCGTTCCTTCCGTTACCCTTGCCTTCCCTTGCTTTCCCTTGCCTTTCTTTCCTTCCGTTACTCTTTCCTTGCCTTGCCGAGCACTGCCTAGCCTTGCGTTGTCATGCATTAGCCTTGCCTCGCCTGACCGTGCCTTGCCTTGCGTTATGCTTTCCTTGCCTTGCCGTGCATTGCCTAGCCCTGCATTGTCGTGCATTAGCCTTGCCTTTCTTCACCGTGCCTTGCCTTGCGTTACCCTTTCCTTGCCTTGCCGTGCATTGCCTAGCCGTGCGTTGCCGTGCCTTACCCTTGTTTCCCCTTGCCGTGCCTTGCCTTTTGTTACACTTGCCTTGCCTTGCTTTGCCTTGCCTTCCTCTCCTTCCGTTACTCTTTCCTTGCCTATCCGTGCATTGCCTAGCCTTGCGTTGTCGTGCATTAGCCTTGCCTCGCCTGACCGTGCCTTGCCTTGCGTTACCCTTTCTTTGCCTTGCCGTGCATTGCCTAGTCCTGCGTTGTCGTGCCTTAGCCTTGTTTCCCCTTACCGTGCCGTTCCTTCCGTTACCCTTGCCTTCCCTTGCTTTCCCTTGCCTTTCTTTCCTTCCGTTACTCTTTCCTTGCCTTGCCGAGCACTGCCTAGCCTTGCGTTGTCGTGCATTAGCCTTGCCTCGCCTGACCGTGCATTGCCTTGCGTTACCCTTTCCTTGCCTTGCCGTGCATTGCCTATCCTTGAGTTGTCGTGCATTAGCCTTGCCTCGCCTGACCGTGCCTTGCCTTGCGTTACCCTTTCCTTGCCTTGCCGTGCATTTCCTAGCCGTGCTTTTTCGTGCATTAGCGTTGCCTCGCCTGACCGTGCCTTGCCTTGCGTTACCCTTTCCTTGCCTTGCCGTGCATTGCCTAGTCCTGCGTTGTCGTGCCTTAGGCTTGTTTCCCCTTAACGTGTCGTTCCGTCCGTTGCCCTTGCCTACCCTTGCTTTCCCTTGCCTTCCTTGCCTTCCGTTACTCTTTACTTACCTTCCGTGCATTGCCTAGCCTTGCGTTGTCGTGCCTTAGCCTTGCGTCGCCTGACCGTGCCTTGCCTTGCGTTACCCTTTCTTTGCCTTGCCGTGCATTGCCTAGTCCTGCGTTGTCGTTCCTTAGCCTTGTTTCCCAGTACCGTGCCGTTCCTTCCGTTAGCCTTGCCTTCCCTTGCTTTCCCTTGCCTTTCTTTCCTTCCGTTACTCTTTCCTTGCCTAGCCTTGCACTGCCCAGCCGTGCGTTGTCGTGCCTTAGCCTTGTTTCCCCTTGCTGTGCCGTTCCTTCCGTTACACTTGCCTTGCCTTTCTTTGCCTTGCCTTCCTTTCCTTCCGTTACTCTTTCCTTGCCTAGCCGTGCACTGCCTAGCCTTGCGTTGTCGTGCATTAGCCTTCCCTTGCCTCACCGTACCTTGCCTTGCCTTCCGTTACCCTTTCCTTGCCTTGCCGTGCACTGCCTAGCCTTGCGTTGTCGTGCCTTACCCTTCTTTCCCCTTGCCGTGCCGTGCCTTTTGTTACACTTGCCTTGCCTTGCTTTGCTATGCCTTCCTTTCCTTCCGTTACTCTTTCCTTGCCTAGCCGTGCATTGCCTAGCCTTGCGTTGTCGTGCATTAGCCTTGCCTCGCCTGGCCGTGCCTTGCCTTGCGTTACCCTTTCCTTGCCTTGCCGTGCATTGCCTAGTCCTGAGTTGTCGTGCCTTAGCCTTGTTTCCGCTTACCGTGCCGTTCCTTCCTTTACCTTTGCCTTCCCTTGCCTTCCTTGCCTTCCGTTACTCTTTGCTTGCCTTCCGTGCATTGCCTAGCCTTGCGTTGTCCTGCCTTAGCCTTGCCTCGCCTGACCGTGCCTTGCCTTGCGTTACATTTCCTTGCCTTGCCGTGCATTGCCTAATCCTGCGTTGTCGTGCATTAGCCTTGCCTCGCCTGACCGTGCCTTGCCTTACCCTTTTTTGCCTTGCCGTGCATTGCCTAGTCCTGCGTTGTCGTGCCTTAGCCTTGTTTCCCCTTACCGTGCCGTTCCTTCCGTTACCCTTGCCTTCCCTTGCTTTCCCTTGCCTTTCTTTCCTTCCGTTACTCTTTCCTTGCCTTGCCGAGCACTGCCTAGCCTTGCGTTGTCGTGCCTTAGCCTTGGGTCGCCTGACCGTGCCTTGCCTTGCGTTACCCTTTCTTTGCCTTGCCGTGCATTGCCTAGTCCTGCGTTGTCGTGCCTTAGCCTTGTTTCCCCGTACCGTGCCGTTCCTTCCGTTAGCCTTGCCTTCCCTTGCTTTCCCTTGCCTTTCTTTCCTTCCGTTACTCTTTCCTTGCCTAGCTGTGCACTGCCCAGCCGTGCGTTGTCGTGCCTTAGCCTTGTTTCCCCTTGCTGTGCCGTTCCTTCCGTTACACTTGCCTTGCCTTTCTTTGCCTTGCCTTCCTTTCCTTCCGTTACTCTTTCCTTGCCTAGCCGTGCACTGCCTAGCCTTGCGTTGTCGTGCATTAGCCTTCCCTTGCCTCACCGTACCTTGCCTTGCGTTACCCTTTCCTTGCCTTGCCGTGCACTGCCTAGCCTTGCGTTGTCGTGCCTTACCCTTGTTTCCCCTTGCCGTGCCGTGCCTTTTGTTACACTTGCCTTCCCTTGCTTTGCCTTGCCTTCCTTTCCTTCCGTTACTCTTTCCTTGCCTAGCCGTGCACTGCCTAGCCTTGCGTTGTCGTGCATTAGCCTTGCCTCGCCTGACCGTGCCTTGCCTTGCGTTACCCTTTCCTTGCCTTGCCGTGCATTGCCTAGTCCTGCTTTGTCGTGCCTTAGCCTTGTTTCCCCTTACCGTGCCGTTCCTTCCGTTACCCTTGCCTTCCCTTGCTTTCCCTTGCCTTTCTTTCCTTCCGTTACTCTTTCCTTGCCTTGCCGAGCACTGCCTAGCCTAGCGTTGTCGTGCATTAGCCTTGCCTCGCCTGACCGTGCCTTGCCTTGCGTTATGCTTTCCTTGCCTTGCCGTGCATTGCCTAGCCCTCCATTGTCGTGCATTAGCCTTGCCTTTCTTCACCGTGCCTTGCATTGCGTTACCCTTTCCTTGCTTGGCCGTGCATTGCCTAGCCGTGCGTTGCCGTGCCTTACCCTTGTTTCCCCTTGCCGTGCCTTGCCTTTTGTTACACTTGCCTTGCCTTGCTTTGCCTTGCCTTCCTCTCCTTCCGTTACTCTTTCCTTGCCTAGCCGTGCATTGCCTAGCCTTGCGTTGTCGTGCATTAGCCTTGCCTCGCCTGACCGTGCCTTGCCTTGCGTTACCCTTTCTTTGCTTTGCCGTGCATTGCCTAGTCCTGCGTTGTCGTGCCTTAGCCTTGTTTCCCCTTACCGTGCCGTTCCTTCCGTTACCCTTGCCTTCCCTTGCTTTCCCTTGCCTTTCTTTCCTTCCGTTACTCTATCCTTGCCTTGCCGAGCACTGCCTAGCCTTGCGTTGTCGTGCATTAGCCTTGCCTCGCCTGACCGTGCATTGCCTTGCGTTACCCTTTCCTTGCCTTGCCGTGCATTGCCTAGCCTTGCGTTGTCGTGCATTAGCCTTGCCTCGCCTGACCGTGCCTTGCCTTGCGTTACCCTTTCCTTGCCTTGCCGTGCATTGCCTAGCCGTGCTTTTTCGTGCATTAGCGTTGCCTCGCCTGACCGTGCCTTGCCTTGCGTTACCCTTTCCTTACCTTGCCGTGCATTGCCTAGTCCTGCGTTGTCGTTCCTTAGGCTTGTTTCCCCTTAACGTGCCGTTCCGTCCGTTGCCCTTGCCTACCCTTGCTTTCCCTTGCCTTCCTTGCCTTCCGTTACTCTTTACTTACCTTCCGTGCATTGCCTAGCCTTGCGTTGTCGTGCCTTAGCCTTGCGTCGCCTGACCGTGCCTTGCCTTGCGTTACCCTTTCTTTGCCTTGCCGTGCATTGCCTAGTCCTGCGTTGTCGTGCCTTAGCCTTGTTTCCCAGTACCGTGCCGTTCCTTCCGTTAGCCTTGCCTTCCCTTGCTTTCCCTTGCCTTTCTTTCCTTCCGTTACTCTTTCCTTGCCTAGCCGTGCACTGCCCAGCCGTGCGTTGTCGTGCCTTAGCCTTGTTTCCCCTTGCTGTGCCGTTCCTTCCGTTACACTTGCCTTGCCTTTCTTTGCCTTGCCTTCCTTTCCTTCCGTTACTCTTTCCTTGCCTAGCCGTGCACTGCCTAGCCTTGCGTTGTCTTGCCTTACCCTTGTTTCCCCTTGCCGTGCCGTGACTTTTGGTACACTTGCCTTGCCTTGCTTTGCTATGCCTTCCTTTCCTTCCGTTACTCTTTCCTTGCCTAGCCGTGCATTGCCAAGGCTTGCGTTGTCGTGCATTAGCCTTGCCTCGCCTGGCCGTGCCTTGCCTTGCGTTACACTTTCCTTGCCTTGCCGTGCATTGCCTAGTCCTGAGTTGTCGTGCCTTAGACTTGTTTCCGCTTACCGTGCCGTTCCTTCCTTTACCTTTGCCTTCCCTTGCCTTCCTTGCCTTCCGTTACTCTTTGCTTGCCTTCCGTGCATTGCCTAGCCTTGCGTGGTCCTGCCTTAGCCTTGCCTCGCCTGACCGTGCCTTGCCTTGCGTTACCCTTTCCTTGCCTTGCCGTGCATTGCCTAATCCTGCGTTGTCGTGCCTTAGCCTTGTTTCCCCTTACCGTGCCGTTCCTTCCGTTACCCTTGCCTTCCCTTGCTTTCCCTTGCCTTTCTTTCCTTCCGTTACTCTTTCCTTGCCTTGCCGAGCACTGCCTAGCCTTGCGTTGTCGTGCATTAGGCTTGCCTCGCCTGACCGTGCCTTGCCTTGCGTTATGCTTTCCTTGCCTTGCCGTGCATTGCCTAGCCCTGCATTGTCGTGCATTAGCCTTGCCTTTCCTCACCGTGCCTTGCCTTGCGTTACCCTTTCCTTGCTTGGCCGTGCATTGCCTAGCCGTGCGTTGCCGTGCCTTACCCTTGTTTCCCCTTGCCGTGCCTTGCCTTTTGTTACACTTGCCTTGCCTTGCTTTGCCTTGCCTTCCTCTCCTTCCGTTACTCTTTCCTTGCCTAGCCGTGCATTGCCTAGCCTTGCGTTGTCGTGCATTAGCCTTGCCTCGCCTGACCATGCCTTGCCTTGCGTTACCCTTTCTTTGCCTTGCCGTGCATTGCCTAGCCGTGCGTTGTCGTGCCTTAGCCTTGTTTCCCCTTACCGTGCCGTTCCTTCCGTTACCCTTGCCTTCCCTTGCTTTCCCTTGCCTTTCTTTCCTTCCGTTACTCTTTCCTTGCCTTGCCGAGCACTGCCTATCCTTGCGTTGTCGTGCATTAGCCTTGCCTCGCCTGACCGTGCCTTGCCTTGCGTTACCCTTTCCTTGCCTTGCCGTGCATTGCCTAGCCTTGCGTTGTCGTGCATTAGGCTTGTTTCCCCTTAACGTGCCGTTCCGTCCGTTGCCCTTGCCTACCCTTGCTTTCCCTTGCCTTCCTTGCCTTCCGTTACTCTTTACTTACCTTCCGAGCATTACCTAGCCTTGCGTTGTCGTGCCTTAGCCTTGCGTCGCCTGACCGTGCCTTGCCTTGCGTTACCCTTTCTTTGCCTTGCCGTGCATTGCCTAGTCCTGCGTTGTCGTGCCTTAGCCTTGTTTCCCCGTACCGTGCCGTTCCTTCCGTTAGCCTTGCCTTCCCTTGCTTTCCCTTGCCTTTCTTTCCTTCCGTTACTCTTTCCTTGCCTAGCCGTGCACTGCCTAGCCGTGCGTTGTCGTGCCTTAGCCTTGTTTCCCCTTGCTGTGCCGTTCCTTCCGTTACACTTGCCTTGCCTTTCTTTGCCTTGCCTTCCTTTCCTTCCGTTACTCTTTCCTTGCCTAGCCGTGCACTGCCTAGCCTTGTGTTGTCGTGCATTACCCTTCCCTTGCCTCACCGTACCTTGCCTTGCCTTACCCTTTCCTTGCCTTGCCGTGCACTGCCTAGCCTTGCGTTGTCGTGCCTTACCCTTGTTTCCCCTTGCCGTGCCGTGCCTTTTGTTACACTTGCCTTGCCTTGCATTGCTTTGCCTTCCTTTCCTTCCGTTACTCTTTCCTTGCCTAGCCGTGCATTGCCTAGCCTTGCGTTGTCGTGCATTAGCCTTGCCTCGCCTGACCGTGCCTTGCCTTGCGTTACCCTTTCCTTCCCTTGCCGTGCATTGCCTAGCCGTGCGTTGTCTTGCCTTAGCCTTGTTTCCCCTTGCTGTGCCGTTTCTTCCGTTACACTTGCCTTGCCTTACTTTGCCTTGCCTTGCTTTCCTTCCCCTTTCCTTGCCTAGCCGTGCACTGCCTAGCCTTGCGTTGTCGTGCCTTAGCCTTGCCTCGCCTGACCGTGCCTTGCCTTGCGTTACCCTTTCCTTGCCTTGCCGTGCATTGCCTAGCCGAGCGTTGTCGTGCATTAGCCTTGCCTTTCCTCACCGTGCCTTGCCTTGCGTTACCCTTTCCTTGCTTTGCCGTGCATTGCCTAGTCCTGCGTTGTCGTGCCTTAGCCTTGTTTCCCCTTACCGTGCCGTTCCTTCCGTTACCCTTGCCTTCCCTTGCTTTCCCTTGCCTTTCTTTCCTGCCGTTACTCTTTCCTTGCCTTGCCGAGCACTGCCTAGCCTTGCGTTGTCGTGCATTAGCCTTGCCTCGCCTGACCGTGCTTGCCTTGCGTTACCCTTTCCTTGCCTTGCCGTGCATTGCCTAGCCCTGAGTTGTCGTGCATTAGCCTTGCCTCGCCTGACCGTGCCTTGCCTTGCGTTACCCTTTCCTTGCCTTGCCGTGCATTGCCTAGCCGTGCGTTGTCGTGCATTAGCCTTGCCTCGCCTGACCGTGCCTTGCCTTGCGTTACCCTTTCCTTGCCTTGCCGTGCATTGCCTAGTCCTGCGTTGTCGTGCCTTAGGCTTGTTTCCCCTTAACGTGCCGTTCCGTCCGGTGCCCTTGCCTACCCTTGCTTTCCCTTGCCTTCCTTGCCTTCCGTTACTCTTTACTTACCTTCCGTGCATTGCCTAGCCTTGCGTTGTCGTGCCTTAGCCTTGCGTCGCCTGACCGTGCCTTGCCTTGCGTTACCCTTTCTTTGCCTTGCCGTGCATTGCCTAGTCCTGCGTTGTCGTGCCTTACCCTTGTTTCCCCGTACCGTGCCGTTCCTTCCGTTAGCCTTTCCTTCCCATGCTTTCCCTTGCCTTTCTTTCCTTCCGTTACTCTTTCCTTGCCTAGCCGTGCACTGCCTAGCCTTGCGTTGTCGTGCATTAGCCTTCCCTTGCCTCACCGTACCTTGCCTTGCGTTACCCTTTCCTTCCCTTGCCGTGCACTGCCTAACCTTGCGTTGTCGTGCCTTCCCCTTGTTTCCCCTTGCCGTGCCGTGCCTTTTGTTACACTTGCCTTGCCTTGCTTTGCTATGCCTTCCTTTCCTTCCGTTACTCTTTCCTTGCCTTGCCGAGCACTGCCTAGCCTTGCGTTGTCGTGCATTACTCTTGCCTCGCCTGACCGTGCCTTGCCTTGCCTTACCCTTTCTTTGCCTTGCCGTGCATTGCCTAGTCCTGCTTTGTCGTGCCTTAGCCTTGTTTCCCCTTACCGTGCCGTTCCTTCCGTTACCCTTGCCTTCCCTTGCTTTCCCTTGCCGTTCTTTCCTTCCGTTACTCTTTCCTTGCCTTGCCGAGCACTGCCTAGCCTAGCGTTGTCGTGCATTAGCCTTGCCTCGCCTGACCGTGCCTTGCCTTGCGTTATGCTTTCCTTGCCTTGCCGTGCATTGCCTAGCCCTGCATTGTCGTGCATTAGCCTTGCCTTTCTTCTCCGTGCCTTGCATTGCGTTACCCTTTCCTTGCTTGGCCGTGCATTGCATAGCCGTGCGTTGCCGTGCCTTACCCTTGTTTCCCCTTGCCGTGCCTTGCCTTTTGTTACACTTGCCTTGCCTTGCTTTGCCTTGCCTTCCTCTCCTTCCGTTACTCTTTCCTTGCCCAGCCGTGCATTGCCTAGCCTTGCGTTGTCGTGCATTAGCCTTGCCTCGCCTGACCGTGCCTTGCCTTGCGTTACCCTTTCTTTGCCTTGCCGTGCATTGCCTAGTCCTGCGTTGTCGTGCCTTAGCCTTGTTTCCCCTTACCGTGCCGTTCCTTCCGTTACCCTTGCCTTCCCTTACTTTCCCTTGCCTTTCTTTCCTTCCGTTACTCTTTCCTTGCCTTGCCGAGCACTGCCTAGCCTTGCGTTGTCGTGCATTAGCCTTGCCTCGCCTGACCGTGCATTGCTTGCGTTACCCTTTCCTTGCCTTGCCGTGCATTGCCTAGCCTTGCGTTGTCGTGCATTAGTCTTGCCTCGCCTGACCGTGCCTTGCCTTGCGTTACCCTTACCTTGCCTTGCCGTGCATTGCCTAGCCGTGCTTTTTCGTGCATTAGCGTTGCCTCGCCTGACCGTGCCTTGCCTTGCGTTACCCTTTCCTTGACTTGCCGTGCATTGCCTAGTCCTGCGTTGTCGTGCCTTAGGCTTGTTTCCACTTAACGTGTCGTTCCGTCCGTTGCCCTTGCCTACCCTTGCTTTCCCTTGCCTTCCTTGCCTTCCGTTACTCTTTACTTACCTTCCGTGCATTGCCTAGCCTTGCGTTGTCGTGCCTTAGCCTTGCGTCGCCTGACCGTGCCTTGCCTTGCGTTACCCTTTCTTTGCCTTGCCGTGCATTGCCTAGTCCTGCGTTGTCGTGCCTTAGCCTTGTTTCCCAGTACCGTGCCGTTCCTTCCGTTAGCCTTGCCTTCCCTTGCTTTCCCTTGCCTTTCTTTCCTTCCGTTACTCTTTCCTTGCCTAGCCGTGCACTGCCCAGCCGTGCGTTGTCGTGCCTTAGCCTTGTTTCCCCTTGCTGTGCCGTTCCTTCCGTTACACTTGCCTTGCCTTTCTTTGCCTTGCCTTCCTTTCCTTCCGTTACTCTTTCCTTGCCTAGCCGTGCACTGCCTAGCCTTGCGTTGTCTTGCCTTACCCTTGTTTCCCCTTGCCGTGCCGTGACTTTTGGTACACTTGCCTTGCCTTGCTTTGCTATGCCTTCCTTTCCTTCCGTTACTCTTTCCTTGCCTAGCCGTGCATTGCCTAGCCTTGCGTTGTCGTGCCTTAGCCTTGCCTTGCCTGGCCGTGCCTTGCCTTGCGTTACACTTTCCTTGCCTTGCCGTGCATTGCCTAGTCCTGAGTTGTCGTGCCTTAGCCTTGTTTCCGCTTACCGTGCCGTTCCTTCCTTTACCTTTGCCTTCCATTGCCTTCCTTGCCTTCCGTTACTCTTTGCTTGCCTTCCGTGCATTGCCTAGCTTTGCGTTGTCCAGCCTTAGCCTTGCCTCGCCTGACCGTGCCTTGCCTTGCGTTACCCTTTCCTTGCCTTGCCGTGCATTGCCTAATCCTGCGTTGTCGTGCCTTAGCCTTTTTTCCCCTTGCCGTGCCGTTCCTTCCGTTACCCTTGCCTTGCCTTGCTTTCCCTTGCCTTCCTTGCCTTCCGTTACTCTTTCCTTGCCTTGCCGAGCACTGCCTAGCCTTGCGTTGTCGTGCATTAGCCTTGCCTCGCCTGACCGTGCCTTGCCTTGCGTTATGCTTTCCTTGCCTTGCCGTGCATTGCCTAGCCCTGCATTGTCGTGCATTAGCCTTGCCTTTCCTCACCGTGCCTTGCCTTGCGTTACCCTTTCCTTGCTTGGCCGTGCATTGCCTAGCCGTGCGTTGCCGTGCCTTACCCTTGTTTCCCCTTGCCGTGCCTTGCCTTTTGTTACACTTGCCTTGCCTTGCTTTGCCTTGCCTTCCTTTCCTTCCGTTACTCTTTCCTTGCCTAGCCGTGCATTGCCTAGCCTTGCGTTGTCGTGCATTAGCCTTGCCTCGCCTGACCATGCCTTGCCTTGCGTTACCCTTTCTTTGCCTTGCCGTGCATTGCCTAGCCGTGCGTTGTCGTGCCTTAGCCTTGTTTCCCCTTACCGTGCCGTTCCTTCCGTTACCCTTGCCTTCCCTTGCTTTCCCTTGCCTTTCTTTCCTTCCGTTACTCTTTCCTTGCCTTGCCGTGCATTGCCTAGCCTTGCGTTGTCGTGCCTTAGCCTTGCCTCGCCTGACCGTGCATTGCCTTGCGTTACCCTTTCCTTGCCTTGCCGTGCATTGCCTAGCCTTGCGTTGTCGTGCATTAGCCTTGCCTTGCCTGACCGTGCCTTGCCTTGCGTTACCCTTTCCTTGGCTTGCCGTGCATTGCCTAGCCGTGCGTTGTCGTGCATTAGCCTTGCCTCGCCTGACCGTGCCTTGCCTTCCGTTACCCTTTCCTTGCCTTGCCGTGCATTGCCTAGTCCTGCGTTGTCGTGCCTTAGGCTTGTTTCCCCTTAACGTGCCGTTCCTTCCGTTACCCTTGCCTACCCTTGCTTTCCCTTGCCTTCCTTGCCTTCCGTTACTCTTTTCTTGCCTTCCGTGCATTACCTAGCCTTGCGTTGTCGTGCCTTAGCCTTGCCTCGCCTGACCGTGCCTTGCCTTGCGTTACCCTTTCCTTGCCTTGCCGTGCCTTGCCTAGTCCTGCGTTGTCGTGCCTTAGCCTTGTTTCCCCGTACCGTGCCGTTCCTTCCGTTAGCCTTGCCTTCCCTTGCTTTCCCTTGCCTTTCTTTCCTTCCGTTACTCTTTCCTTGCCTAGCCGTGCACTGCCTAGCCGTGCGTTGTCGTGCCTTAGCCTTGTTTCCCCTTGCTGTGCCGTTCCTTCCGTTACACTTGCCTTGCCTTTCTTTGCCTTGCCTTCCTTTCCTTCCGTTACTCTTTCCTTGCCTAGCCGTGCACTGCCTAGCCTTGCGTTGTCGTGCATTAGCCTTCCCTTGCCTCACCGTACCTTGCCTTGCGTTACCCTTTCCTTGCCTTGCCGTGCATTGCCTAGCCCTGCGTTGTCGTGCCTTAGCCTTGTTACCCCTTGCCGTGCCGTGCCTTTTGTTACACTTGCCTTGCCTTGCATTGCTTTGCCTTCCTTTCCTTCCGTTACTCTTTCCTTGCCTAGCCGTGCATTGCCTAGCCTTGCGTTGTCGTGCATTAGCCTTGCCTCGCCTGACCGTGCCTTGCCTTGCGTTACCCTTTCCTTCCCTTGCCGTGCATTGCCTAGCCGTGCGTTGTCTTGCCTTAGCCTTGTTTCCCCTTGCTGTGCCGTTTCTTCCGTTACACTTGCCTTGCCTTACTTTGCCTTGCCTTCCTTTCCTTCCCTTTCCTTGCCTAGCCGTGCACTGCCTAGGCTTGCGTTGTCGTGCCTTAGCCTTGGCTCGCCTGACCGTGCCTTGGCTTGCGTTACCCTTTCCTTGCCTTGCCGTGCATTGCCTAGCCGAGCGTTGTCGTGCATTAGCCTTCCCTTGCCACACCGTGCCTTGCTTTGCGTTACCCTTTCTTTGCTTTGCCGTGCATTGCCTAGTCCTGCGTTGTCGTGCCTTAGCCTTGTTTCCCCTTACCGTGCCGTTCCTTCCGTTACCCTTGCCTTCCCTTGCTTTCCCTTGCCTTTCTTTCCTTCCGTTACTCTTTCCTTGCCTTGCCGAGCACTGCCTAGCCTTGCGTTGTCGTGCATTAGCCTTGCCTCGCCTGACCGTGCATTGCCTTGCGTTACCCTTTCCTTGCCTTGCCGTGCATTGCCTAGCCTTGGGTTGTCGTGCATTAGCCTTGCCTCGCCTGACCGTGCCTTGCCTTGCGTTACCCTTTCCTTGCCTTGCCGTGCATTGCCTAGCCGTGCTTTTTCGTGCATTAGCGTAGCCTCGCCTGACCGTGCCTTGCCTTGCGTTACCCTTTCCTTGCCTTGCCGTGCATTGCCTAGTCCTGCGTTGTCGTGCCTTAGGCTTGTTTCCCCTTAACGTGCCGTTCCGTCCGTTGCCCTTGCCTACCCTTGTTTTCCCTTGCCTTCCTTGCCTTCCGTTACTCTTTACTTACCTTCCGTGCATTGCCTAGCCTTGCGTTGTCGTGCCTTAGCCTTGCGTCACCTGACCGTGCCTTGCCTTGCGTTACCCTTTCTTTGCCTTGCCGTGCATTGCCTAGTCCTGCGTTGTCGTGCCTTACCCTTGTTTCCCCGTACCGTGCCGTTCCTTCCGTTAGCCTTTCCTTCCCATGCTTTCCCTTGCCTTTCTTTCCTTCCGTTACTCTTTCCTTGCCTAGCCGTGCACTGCCTAGCCTTGCGTTGTCGTGCATTAGCCTTCCCTTGCCTCACCGTACCTTGCCTTGCGTTACCCTTTCCTTGCCTTGCCGTGCATTGCCTAGTCCTGCGTTGTCGTGCCTTAGCCTTGTTTCCCCTTGCCGTGCCGTGCCTTTTGTTACACTTGCCTTGCCTTGCTTTGCCTTGCCTTCCTCTCCTTCCGTTACTCTTTCCTTGCCTAGCCGTGCATTGCCTAGCCTTGCGTTGTCGTGCATTAGCCTTGCCTCGCCTGACCGTGCCTTGCCTTGCGTTACCCTTTCCTTGCCTTGCCGTGCATTGCCTAGTCCTGAGTTGTCGTGCCTTAGCCTTGTTTCCGCTTACCGTGCCGTTCCTTCCTTTACCTTTGCCTTCCCTTGCCTTCCTTGCCTTCCGTTACTCTTTGCTTGCCTTCCGTGCATTGCCTAGCCTTGCGTTGTCCTGCCTTAGCCTTGCCTCGCCTGACCGTGCCTTGCCTTGCGTTACCCTTTCCTTGCCTTGCCGTGCATTGCCTAGTCCTGCGTTGTCGTGCCTTAGCCTTGTTTCCCCTTACCGTGCCGTTCCTTCCGTTACCCTTGCCTTCCCTTGCTTTCCCTTGCCTTTCTTTCCTTCCGTTACTCTTTCCTTGCCTTGCCGAGCACTGCCTAGCCTTGCGTTGTCGTGCATTAGCCTTGCCTCGCCTGACCGTGCCTTGCCTTGCGTTATGCTTTCCTTGCCTTGCCGTGCATTGCCTAGCCCTGCATTGTCGTGCATTAGCCTTGCCTTTCCTGACCGTGCCTTGCCTTGCGTTACCCTTTCCTTGCTTGGCCGTGCATTGCCTAGCCGTGCGTTGCCGTGCCTTACCCTTGTTTCCCCTTGCCGTGCCTTGCGTATTGTTACACTTGCCTTGCCCGGCTTTGCCTTGCCTTCCTCTCCTTCCGTTACTCTTTCTTTGCCTAGCCGTGCATTGCCTAGCCTTGCGTTGTCGTGCATTAGCCTTGCCTCGCCTGACCATGCCTTGCCTTGCGTTACCCTTTCCTTGCCTTGCCGTGCATTGCCTAGCCTTGCGTTGTCGTGCCTTAACCTTGTTTCCCCTTACCGTGCCGTTCCTTCCGTTACCCTTGCCTTCCCTTGCTTTCCCTTGCCTTTCTTTCCTTCCGTTACTCTTTCCTTGCCTTGCCGAGCACTGCCTAGCCTTGCGTTGTCGTGCATTAGCCTTGCCTCGCCTGACCGTGCCTTGCCTTGCGTTACCCTTTCCTTGCCTTGCCGTGCATTGCCTATCCTTGCGTTGTCGTGCATTAGCCTTGCCTCGCCTGACCGTGCCTTACCTTGCGTTACCCTTTCCTTGCCTTGCCGTGCATTGCCTAGCCGTGCTTTTTCGTGCATTAGCGTTGCCTCGCCTGACCGTGCCTTACCTTGCGTTACCCGTTCCTTGCCTTGCCGTGCATTGCCTAGTCCTGCGTTGTCGTGCCTTAGCCTTGTTTCCCCTTACCGTGCCGTTCCTTCCGTTACCCTTGCCTTCCCTTGCTTTCCCTTGCCTTCCTTGCCTTCCGTTACTCTTTGCTTGCCTTCCGTGCATTGCCTAGCCTTGCGTTGTCGTGCCTTAGCCTTGCGTCGCCTGACCGTGCCTTGCCTTGCGTTACCCTTTCTTTGCCTTGCCGTGCATTGCCTAGTCCTGCGTTGTCGTGCCTTAGCCTTGTTTCCCCGTACCGTGCCGTTCCTTCCGTTAGCCTTGCCTTCCATTGCTTTCCCTTGACTTTGTTTCCTTCCGTTACACTTTCCTTGCCTAGCCGTGCACTCCCTAGCCGTGCGTTGTCGTGCCTTAGCCTTGTTTCCCCTTGCTGTGCCGTTCCTTCCGTTACACTTGCCTTGCCTTTCTTTGCCTTGCCTTCCTTTCCTTCCGTTACTCTTTCCTTGCCTAGCCGTGCACTGCCTAGCCTTGCCTTGTCGTGCATTAGCCTTCCCTTGCCTCACCGTACCTTGCCTTGCGTTACCCTTTCCTTGCCTTGCCGTGCACTGCCTAGCCTTGCGTTGTCGTGCCTTACCCTTGTTTCCCCTTGCCGTGCCGTGCCTTTTGTTACACTTGCCTTGCCTTGCATTGCTTTGCCTTCCTTTCCTTCCGTTACTCTTTCCTTGCCTAGCCGTGCATTGCCTAGCCTTGCGTTGTCGTTCATTAGCCTTGCCTCGCCTGACCGTGCCTTGCCTTGCGTTACCCTTTCCTTCCCTTGCCGTGCATTGCCTAGCCGTGCGTTGTCTTGCCTTAGCCTTTTTTCCCCTTGTTGTGCCGTTTCTTCCGTTACACTTGCCTTGCCTTACTTTGCCTTGCCTTCCTTTCCTTCCCTTTCCTTGCCTAGCCGTGCATTGCCTAGCCTTGCGTTGTCGTGCCTTAGCCTTGGCTCGCCTGACCGTGCCTTCCCTTGCGTTACCCTTTCCTTGCCTTGCCGTGCATTGCCTAGCCGAGCGTTGTCGTGCATTAGCCTTCCCTTGCCACACTGTGCCTGGCTTTGCGTTACCCTTTCTTTGCTTTGCCGTGCATTGCCTAGTCCTGCGTTGTCGTGCCTTAGCCTTGTTTCCCCTTACCGTGCCGTTCCTTCCGTTACCCTTCCCTTCCCTTGCTTTCCCTTGCCTTTCTTTCCTTCCGTTACTCTTTCCTTGCCTTGCCGAGCACTGCCTAGCCTTGCGTTGTCGTGCATTAGCCTTGCCTCGCCTGACCGTGCATTGCCTTGCGTTACCCTTTCCTTGCCTTGCCGTGCATTGCCTAGCCTTGCGTTGTCGTGCATTAGCCTTGCCTCGCCTGACCGTGCCTTGCCTTGCGTTACCCTTTCCTTGCCTTGCCGTGCATTGCCTAGCCGTGCTTTTTCGTGCATTAGCGTTGCCTCGCCTGACCGTGCCTTGCCTTGCGTTACCCTTTCCTTGCCTTGCCGTGCATTGCCTAGTCCTGCGTTGTCGTGCCTTAGCCTTGTTTCCCCTTACCGTGCCGTTCCTTCCGTTACCCTTGCCTTCCCTTGCTTTACCGTCCCTTTCTTTCCTTCCGTTACTCTTTCCTTCCCTTGCCGAGCACTGCCTAGCCTTGCGTTGTCGTGCATTAGCCTTGCCTCGCCTAACCGTGCCTTGCCTTGCGTTATGCTTTCCTTGCCTTGCCGTGCATTGCCTAGCCCTGCTTTGTCGTGCATTAGCCTTGCCTTTCCTCACCGTGCCTTGCCTTGCGTTACCCTTTCCTTGCTTGGCCGTGCATTGCCTAGCCGTGCGTTGCCGTGCCTTACTCTTGTTTCCCCTTGCCGTTCCTTGCCTTTTGTTACACTTGCCTTGCATTGCTTTGCCTTGCCTTCCTCTCCTTCCGTTACTCTTTCCTTGCCTAGCCGTGCATTGCCTAGCCTTGCGTTGTCGTGCATTAGCCTTGCCTCGCCTGACTGTTCCTTGCCTTGCGTTACCCTTTCTTTGCCTTGCCTTGCATTGCCTAGTCCTGCGTTGTCGTGCCTTAGCCTTGTTTCCCCGTACCGTGGCATTCCTTCCGTTAGCCTTGCCTTCCCTTGCTTTCCCTTGCCTTTCTTTCCTTCCGTTACTCTTTCCTTGCCTAGCCGTGCACTGCCTAGCCGTGCGTTGTCGTGCCTTAGCCTTGTTTCCCCTTGCTGTGCCGTTCCTTCCGTTACACTTGCCTTGCCTTTCTTTGCCTTGCCTTCCTTTCCTTCCGTTACTCTTTCCTTGCCTAGCCGTCCACTGCCTAGCCTTGCGTTGTCGTGCATTAGCCTTCCCTTGCCTCACCGTACCTTGCCTTGCGTTACCCTTTCCTTGCCTTGCCGTGCACTGCCTAGCCTTGCAATGTCGTGCCTTACCCTTGTTTCCCCTTGCCGTGCCGTGCCTTTTGTTACACTTGCCTTGCCTTGCTTTGCTATGCCTTCCTTTCCTTCCGTTACTCTTTCCTTGCCTAGCCGTGCATTTCCTAGCCTTGCGTTGTCGTGCATTAGCCTTGCCTCGCCTGACCGTGCCTTGCCTTGCGTTACCCTTTCTTTGCCTTGCCGTGCATTGCCTAGTCCTGCGTTGTCGTGCCTTAGCCTTGTTTCCCCGTACCGTGCCGTTCCTTCCGTTAGCCTTGCCTTCCCTTAGTTTCCCTTGACTTTGTTTCCTTCCGTTACTCTTTCCTTGCCTAGCCGTGCACTCCCTAGCCGTGCGTTGTCGTGCCTTAGCCTTGTTTCCCCTTGCTGTGCCGTTCCTTCCGTTACACTTGCCTTGACTTGCTTTGCTTTGCCTTCCTTTCCTTCCGTTACTCTTTCCTTGCCTAGCCGTGCATTGCCTAGCCTTGCGTTGTCGTGCATTAGCCTTGCCTCGCCTGACCGTGCCTTGCCTTGCGTTACCCTTTCCTTCCCTTGCCGTGCATTGCCTATCCGTGCGTTGTCTTGCCTTAGCCTTGTTTCCCCTTGCTGTGCCGTTTCTTCCGTTACACTTGCCTTGCCTTACTTTGCCTTGCCTTCCTTACCTTCCCTTTCCTTGCCTAGCCGTGCACTGCCTAGCCTTGCGTTGTCGTGCATTAGCCTTGCCTCGCCTGACCGTGCCTTGCCTTACCCTTTCTTTGCCTTGCCGTGCATTGCCTAGTCCTGCGTTGTCGTGCCTTAGCCTTGTTTCCCCTTACCGTGCCGTTCCTTCCGTTACCCTTGCCTTCCCTTGCTTTCCCTTGCCTTTCTTTCCTTCCGTTACTCTTTCCTTGCCTTGCCGAGCACTGCCTAGCCTTGCGTTGTCATGCATTAGCCTTGCCTCGCCTGACCGTGCCTTGCCTTGCGTTATGCTTTCCTTGCCTTGCCGTGCATTGCCTAGCCCTGCATTGTCGTGCATTAGCCTTGCCTTTCTTCACCGTGCCTTGCCTTGCGTTACCCTTTCCTTGCTTGGCCGTGCATTGCCTAGCCGTGCATTGCCGTGCCTTACCCTTGTTTCCCCTTGCCGTGCCTTGCCTTTTGTTACACTTGCCTTGCCTTGCTTTGCCTTGCCTTCCTCTCCTTCCGTTACTCTTTCCTTGCCTAGCCGTGCATTGCCTAGCCTTGCGTTGTCGTGCATTAGCCTTGCCTCGCCTGACCGTGCCTTGCCTTGCGTTACCCTTTCTTTGCCTTGCCGTGCATTGCCTAGTCCTGCGTTGTCGTGCCTTAGCCTTGTTTCCCCTTACCGTGCCGTTCCTTCCGTTACCCTTGCCTTCCCTTGCTTTACCGTCCCTTTCTTTCCTTCCGTTACTCTTTCCTTCCCTTGCCGAGCACTGCCTAGCCTTGCGTTGTCGTGCATTAGCCTTGCCTCGCCTAACCGTGCCTTGCCTTGCGTTATGCTTTCCTTGCCTTGCCGTGCATTGCCTAGCCCTGCATTGTCGTGCATTAGCCTTGCCTTTCCTCACCGTGCCTTGCCTTGCGTTACCCTTTCCTTGCTTGGCCGTGCATTGCCTAGCCGTGCGTTGCCGTGCCTTAGCCTTGTTTCCCCTTGCCGTGCCTTGCCTTTTGTTACACTTGCCTTGCCTTGCTTTGCCTTGCCTTCCTTTCCTTCCGTTACTCTTTCCTTGCCTAGCCGTGCATTGCCTAGCCTTGCGTTGTCGTGCATTAGCCTTGCCTCGCCTGACTGTTCCTTGCCTTGCGTTACCCTTTCTTTGCCTTGCCTTGCATTGCCTAGTCCTGCGTTGTCGTGCCTTAGCCTTGTTTCCCCGTACCGTGGCATTCCTTCCGTTAGCCTTGCCTTCCCTTGCTTTCCCTTGCCTTTCTTTCCTTCCGTTACTCTTTCCTTGCCTAGCCGTGCACTGCCTAGCCGTGCGTTGTCGTGCCTTAGCCTTGTTTCCCCTTGCTGTGCCGTTCCTTCCGTTACACTTGCCTTGCCTTTCTTTGCCTTGCCTTCCTTTCCTTCCGTTACTCTTTCCTTGCCTAGCCGTCCACTGCCTAGCCTTGCGTTGTCGTGCATTAGCCTTCCCTTGCCTCACCGTACCTTGCCTTGCGTTACCCTTTCCTTGCCTTGCCGTGCACTGCCTAGCCTTGCAATGTCGTGCCTTACCCTTGTTTCCCCTTGCCGTGCCGTGCCTTTTGTTACACTTGCCTTGCCTTGCTTTGCTATGCCTTCCTTTCCTTCCGTTACTCTTTCCTTGCCTAGCCGTGCATTTCCTAGCCTTGCGTTGTCGTGCATTAGCCTTGCCTCGCCTGACCGTGCCTTGCCTTGCGTTTCCCTTTCTTTGCCTTGCCGTGCATTGCCTAGTCCTGCGTTGTCGTGCCTTAGCCTTGTTTCCCCGTACCGTGCCGTTCCTTCCGTTAGCCTTGCCTTCCCTTAGTTTCCCTTGACTTTGTTTCCTTCCGTTACTCTTTCCTTGCCTTGCCGTGCATTGCCTAGCCCTGCGTTGTCGTGCCTTAGCCTTGTTTCCCCTTGCTGTGCCGTTCCTTCCGTTACACTTGCCTTGACTTGCTTTGCTTTGCCTTCCTTTCCTTCCGTTACTCTTTCCTTGCCTAGCCGTGCATTGCCTAGCCTTGCGTTGTCGTGCATTAGCCTTGCCTCGCCTGACCGTGCCTTGCCTTGCGTTACCCTTTCCTTCCCTTGCCGTGCATTGCCTATCCGTGCGTTGTCTTGCCTTAGCCTTGTTTCCCCTTGCTGTGCCGTTTCTTCCGTTACACTTGCCTTGCCTTACTTTGCCTTGCCTTCCTTACCTTCCCTTTCCTTGCCTAGCCGTGCACTGCCTAGCCTTGCGTTGTCGTGCATTAGCCTTGCCTCGCCTGACCGTGCCTTGCCTTACCCTTTCTTTGCCTTGCCGTGCATTGCCTAGTCCTGCGTTGTCGTGCCTTAGCCTTGTTTCCCCTTACCGTGCCGTTCCTTCCGTTACCCTTGCCTTCCCTTGCTTTCCCTTGCCTTTCTTTCCTTCCCTTACTCTTTCCTTGCCTTGCCGAGCACTGCCTAGCCTTGCGTTGTCGTGCATTAGCCTTGCCTCGCCTGACCGTGCATTGCCTTGCGTTACTCTTTCCTTGCCTTGCCGTGCATTGCCTAGCCTTGCGTTGTCGTGCATTAGCCTTGCCTCGCCTGACCGTGCCTTGCCTTGCGTTACCCTTTCCTTGCCTTGCCGTGCATTGCCTAGCCGTGCTTTTTCGTGCATTAGCGTTGCCTCGCCTGACCGTGCCTTGCCTTGCCTTACCCTTTACTTGCCTTGCCGTGCATTGCCTAGTCCTGCGTTGTCGTGCCTTAGGCTTGTTTCCCCTTAACGTGCCGTTCCGTCCGTTGCCCTTGCCTACCCTTGCTTTCCCTTGCCTTCCTTGCCTTCCGTTACTCTTTACTTACCTTCCGTGCATTGCCTAGCCTTGCGTTGTCGTGCCTTAGCCTTGCGTCGCCTGACCGTGCCTTGACTTGCGTTACCCTTTCTTTGCCTTGCCGTGCATTGCCTAGTCCTGCGTTGTCGTGCCTTAGCCTTGTTTCCCCGTACCGTGCCGTTCCTTCCGTTAGCCTTGCCTTCCCTTGCTTTCCCTTGCCTTTCTTTCCTTCCGTTACTCTTTCCTTGCCTAGCCGTGCACTGCCTAGCCGTGCGTTGTCGTGCCTTAGCCTTGTTTCCCCTTGCTGTGCCGTTCCTTCCGTTACACTTGCCTTGCCTTTCTTTGCCTTGCTTTCCTTTCCTTCCGTTACTCTTTCCTTGCCTAGCCGTGCATTGCCTAGCCTTGCGTTGTCGTGCATTAGCCTTGCCTCGCCTGACCGTGCCTTGCCTTGCATTACCCTTTCCTTGCCTTGCCTTGCATTGCCTAGTCCTGAGTTGTCGTGCCTTAGCCTTGTTTCCGCTTACCCTGCCGTTCCTTCCTTTACCTTTGCCTTCCCTTACTTTCCTTGCCTTCCGTTACTCTTTGCTTGCCTTCCGTGTATTGCCTAGCCTTGCGTTGTCCTGCCTTAGCCTTGCCTCGCCTGACCGTGCCTTGCCTTGCGTTACCCTTTCCTTGCCTTGCCGTGCATAGCCTAATCCTGCGTTGTCGTGCCTTAGCCTTGTTTCCCCTTACCGTGCCGTTCCTTCCGTTACCCTTGCCTTCCCTTGCTTTCCCTTGCCTTTCTTTCCTTCCGTTACTCTTTCCTTGCCTTGCCGAGCACTGCCTAGCCTTGCGTTGTCGTGCATTAGCCTTGCCTCGCCTGACCGTGCCTTGCCTTGCGTTATGCTTTCCTTACCATGCCGTGCATTGCCTAGCCCTGCATTGTCGTGCATTAGCCTTGCCTTTCCTCACCGTGCCTTGCCTTGCGTTACCCTTTCCTTGCTTGGCCGTGCATTGCCTAGCCGTGCGTTGCCGTGCCTTACCCTTGTTTCCCCTTGCCGTGCCTTGCCTTTTGTTACACTTGCCTTGCCTTGCTTTGCCTTGCCTTCCTCTCCTTCCGTTACTCTTTCCTTGCCTAGCCGTGCATTGCCTAGCCTTGCGTTGTCGTGCATTAGCCTTGCCTCGCCTGACCGTGCCTTGCCTTGCGTTACACTTTCTTTGCCTTGCCGTGCATTGCCTAGTCCTGCGTTGTCGTGCCTTAGCCTTGTTTCCCCTTACCGTGCCGTTCCTTCCGTTACCATTGCCTTCCCTTGCTTTCCCTTGCCTTTCTTTCCTTCCGTTACTCTTTCCTTGCCTTGCCGAGCACTGCCTAGCCTTGCGTTGTCGTGCCTTAGCCTTGCCTCGCCTGACCGTGCATTGCCTTGCGTTACTCTTTCCTTGCCTTGCCGTGCATTGCCTAGCCTTGCGTTGTCGTGCATTAGCCTTGCCTCGCCTGACCGTGCCTTGCCTTGCGTTACCCTTTCCTTGCCTTGCCGTGCATTGCCTAGCCGTGCTTTTTCGTGCATTAGCGTTGCCTCGCCTGACCGTGCCTTGCCTTGCCTTACCCTTTCCTTGCCTTGCCGTGCATTGCCTAGTCCTGCGTTGTCGTGCCTTAGGCTTGTTTCCCCTTAACGTGCCGTTCCGTCCGTTGCCCTTGCCTACCCTTGCTTTCCCTTGCCTTCCTTGCCTTCCGTTACTCTTTACTTACCTTCCGTGCATTGCCTAGCCTTGCGTTGTCGTGCCTTAGCCTTGCGTCGCCTGACCGTGCCTTGCCTTGCGTTACCCTTTCTTTGCCTTGCCGTGCATTGCCTGGTCCTGCGTTGTCGTGCCTTAGCCTTGTTTCCCCGTACCGTGCCGTTCCTTCCGTTAGCCTTGCCTTCCCTTGCTTTCCCTTGCCTTTCTTTCCTTCCGTTACTCTTTCCTTGCCTAGCCGTGCACTGCCTAGCCGTGCGTTGTCGTGCCTTAGCCTTGTTTCCCCTTGCTGTGCCGTTCCTTCCGTTACACTTGCCTTGCCTTTCTTTGCCTTGCCTTCCTTTCCTTCCGTTACTCTTTCCTTGCCTAGCCGTGCACTGCCTAGCCTTGCGTTGTCGTGCATTAGCCTTCCCTTGCCTCACCGTACCTTGCCTTGCGTTACCCTTTCCTTGCCTTGCCGTGCACTGCCTAGCCTTGCGTTGTCGTGCCTTACCCTTGTTTCCCCTTGCCGTGCCATGCCTTTTGTTACACTTGCCTTGCCTTGCTTTGCCTTGCCTTCCTTTCCTTCCGTTACTCTTTCCTTGCCTAGCCGTGCATTGCCTAGCCTTGCGTCGCCTGACCGTGCCTTGCCTTGCGTTACCCTTTCCTTGCCTTGCCGTGCATTGCCTAGCCGTGCGTTGTCTTGCCTTAGCCTTGTTTCCCCTTGCTGTGCCGTTTCTTCCGTTACACGTGCCTTGCCTTACTTTGCCTTGCCTTCCTTTCCTTCCCTTTCCTTGCCTAGCCGTGCACTGCCTAGCCGTGCGTTGTCGTGCCTTAGCCTTGTTTCCGCTTACCGTGCCGTTCCTTCCTTTACCTTTGCCTTCCCTTGCCTTCCTTGCCTTCCGTTACTCTTTGCTTGCCTTCCGTGCATTGCCTAGCCTTGCGTTGTCCTGCCTTAGCCTTGCCTCGCCTGACCGTGCCTTGCCTTGCGTTACCCTTTCCTTGCCTTGCCGTGCATTGCCTAGTCCTGCGTTGTCGTGCCTTAGCCTTGTTTCCCCTTACCGTGCCGTTCCTTCCGTTACCCTTGCCTTCCCTTGCTTTCCCTTGCCTTTCTTTCCTTCCGTTACTCTTTCCTTGCCTTGCCGAGCACTGCCTAGCCTTGCGTTGTCGTGCATTAGCCTTGCCTCGCCTGACCGTGCCTTGCCTTGCGTTACCCTTTCCTTGCCTTGCCGTGCATTGCCTAGCCGTGCTTTTTCGTGCATTAGCGTTGCCTCGCCTGACCGTGCCTTGCCTTGCGTTACCCTTTCCTTGCCTTGCCGTGCATTGCCTAGTCCTGCGTTGTCGTGCCTTAGGCTTGTTTCCCCTTAACGTGCCGTTCCGTCCGTAGCCCTTGCCTACCCTTGCTTTCCCTTGCCTTCCTTGCCTTCCGTTACTCTTTACTTACCTTCCGTGCATTGCCTAGCCTTGCGTTGTCGTGCCTTAGCCTTGCGTCGCCTGACCGTGCCTTGCCTTGCGTTACCCTTTCTTTGCCTTGCCGTGCATTGCCTAGTCCTGCGTTGTCGTGCCTTAGCCTTGTTTCCCCGTACCGTGCCGTTCCTTCCGTTAGCCTTGCCTTCCCTTGCTTTCCCTTGCCTTTCTTTCCTTCCGTTACTCTTTCCTTGCCTAGCCGTGCACTGCCTAGCCGTGCGTTGTAGTGCCTTAGCCTTGTTTCACCTTGCTGTGCCGTTCCTTCCGTTACACTTGCCTTGCCTTTCTTTGCCTTGCCTTCCTTTCCTTCCGTTACTCTTTCCTTGCCTAGCCGTGCACTGCCTAGCCTTGCGTTGTCGTGCATTAGCCTTCCCTTGCCTCACCGTACCTTGCCTTGCGTTACCCTTTCCTTGCCTTGCCGTGCACTGCCTAGCCTTGCGTTGTCGTGCCTTACCCTTGTTTCCCCTTGCCGTGCCGTGCCTTTTGTTACACTTGCCTTGCCTTGCTTTGCTTTGCCTTCCTTTCCTTCCGTTACTCTTTCCTTGCCTAGCCGTGCATTGCCTAGCCTTGCGTTGTCGTGCATTAGCCTTGCCTCGCCTGACCTTGCCTTGCCTTGCGTTACCCTTTCTTTGCCTTGCCGTGCATTGCCTAGTCCTGCGTTGTCCTGCCTTAGCCTTGTTTCCCCTTACCGTGCCGTTCCTTCCGTTACCCTTGCCTTCCCTTGCTTTCCCTTGCCTTTCTTTCCTTCCGTTACTCTTTCCTTGCCTTGCCGAGCACTGCCTAGCCTTGCGTTGTCGTGCATTAGCCTTGCCTCACCTGACCGTGCATTGCCTTGCGTTACCCTTTCCTTGCCTTGCCGTGCATTGCCTAGCCTTGCGTTGTCGTGCATTAGCCTTGCCTCGCCTGACCGTGCCTTGCCTTGCGTTACCCTTTCCTTGCCTTGCCGTGCATTGCCTAGCCGTGCTTTTTCGTGCATTAGCGTTGCCTCGCCTGACCGTGCCTTGCCTTGCGTTACCCTTTCCTTGCATTGCCGTGCATTGCCTAGTCCTGCGTTGTCGTGCCTTAGGCTTGTTTCCCCTTAACGTGCCGTTCCGTCCGTTGCCCTTGCCTACCCTTGCTTTCCCTTGCCTTCCTTGCCTTCCGTTACTCTTTACTTACCTTCCGTGCATTGCCTAGCCTTGCGTTGTCGTGCCTTAGCCTTGCGTCGCCTGACCGTGCCTTGCCTTGCGTTACCCTTTCTTTGCCTTGCCGTGCATTGCCTAGTCCTGCGTTGTCGTGCCTTAGCCTTGTTTCCCCGTACCGTGCCGTTCCTTCCGTTAGCCTTGCCTTCCCTTGCTTTCCCTTGCCTTTCTTTCCTTCCGTTACTCTTTCCTTGCCTAGCCGTGCACTGCCTAGCCGTGCGTTGTCGTGCCTTAGCCTTGTTTCCCCTTGCTGTGCCGTTCCTTCCGTTACACTTGCCTTGCCTTTCTTTGCCTTGCCTTCCTTTCCTTCCGTTACTCTTTCCTTGCCTAGCCGTGCACTGCCTAGCCTTGCGTTGTCGTGCATTAGCCTTGCCTCGCCTGACCGTGCCTTGCCTTGCGTTACCCTTTCCTTGCCTTGCCTTGCATTGCCTAGTCCTGAGTTGTCGTGCCTTAGCCTTGTTTCCGCTTACCGTGCCGTTCCTTCCTTTACCTTTGCCTTCCTTTGCCTTCCTTGCCTTCCGTTACTCTTTGCTTGCCTTCCGTGCATTGCCTAGCCTTGCGTTGTCCTGCCTTAGCCTTGCCTCGCCTAACCGTGCCTTGCCTTGCGTTACCCTTTCCTTGCCTTGCCGTGCATAGCCTAATCCTGCGTTGTCGTGCCTTAGCCTTGTTTCCCCTTACCGTGCCGTTCCTTCCGTTACCCTTGCCTTCCCTTGCTTTCCCTTGCCTTTCTTTCCTTCCGTTACTCTTTCCTTGCCTTGCCGAGCACTGCCTAGCCTTGCGTTGTCGTGCATTAGCCTTGCCTCGCCTGACCGTGCCTTGCCTTGCGTTATGCTTTCCTTACCTTGCCGTGCATTGCCTAGCCCTGCATTGTCGTGCATTAGCCTTGCCTTTCCTCACCGTGCCTTCCCTTGCGTTACCCTTTCCTTGCTTGGCCGTGCATTGCCTAGCCGTGCGTTGCCGTGCCTTACCCTTGTTTCCCCTTGCCGTGCCTTGCCTTTTGTTACACTTGCCTTGCCTTGCTTTGCCTTGCCTTCCTTTCCTTCCGTTACTCTTTCCTTGCCTAGCGGTGCATTGCCTAGCCTTGCGTTGTCGTGCATTAGCCTTGCCTCGCCTGACCGTGCCTTGCCTTGCGTTACACTTTCTTTGCCTTGCCGTGCATTGCGTAGTCCTGCGTTGTCGTACCTTAGCCTTGTTTCCCCTTACCGTGCCGTTCCTTCCGTTACCCTTGCCTTCCCTTGCTTTCCCTTGCCTTTCTTTCCTTTCGTTACTCTTTCCTTGCCTTGCCGAGCACTGCCTAGCCTTGCGTTGTCGTGCCTTAGCCTTGCCTCGCCTGACCGTGCAATGCCTTGCGTTACCCTTTCCTTGCCTTGCCGTGCATTGCCTAGCCGTGCTTTTTCGTGCATTAGCGTTGCCTCGCCTGACCGTGCCTTGCCTTGCCTTACCCTTTCCTTGCCTTGCCGTGCATTGCCTAGTCCTGCGTTGTCGTGCCTTAGGCTTGTTTCCCCTTAACGTGCCGTTCCGTCCGTTGCCCTTGCCTACCCTTGCTTTCCCTTGCCTTCCTTGCCTTCCGTTACTCTTTACTTACCTTCCGTGCATTGCCTAGCCTTGCGTTGTCGTGCCTTAGCCTTGCGTCGCCTGACCGTGCCTTGCCTTGCGTTACCCTTTCTTTGCCTTGCCGTGCATTGCCTAGTCCTGCGTTGTCGTGCCTTAGCCTTGTTTCCCCGTACCGTGCCGTTCCTTCCGTTAGCCTTGCCTTCCCTTGCTTTCCCTTGCCTTTCTTTCCTTCCGTTACTCTTTCCTTGCCTAGCCGTGCACTGCCTAGCCGTGCGTTGTCGTGCCTTAGCCTTGTTTCCCCTTGCTGTGCCGTTCCTTCCGTTACACTTGCCTTGCCTTTCTTTGCCTTGCCTTCCTTTCCTTCCGTTACTCTTTCCTTGCCTAGCTGTGCACTGCCTAGCCTTGCGTTGTCGTGCATTAGCCTTCCCTTGCCTCACCGTACCTTGCCTTGCGTTACCCTTTCCTTGCCTTGCCGTGCACTGCCTAGCCTTGCGTTGTCGTGCCTTACCCTTGTTTCCCCTTGCCGTGCCGTGCCTTTTGTTACACTTGCCTTGCCTTGCATTGCTTTGCCTTCCTTTCCTTCCGTTACTCTTTCCTTGCCTAGCCGTGCATTGCCTAGCCTTGCGTTGTCGTGCATTAGCCTTGCCTCGCCTGACCGTGCCTTGCCTTGCGTTACCCTTTCCTTCCCTTGCCGTGCATTGCCTAGCCGTGCGTTGTCTTGCCTTAGCCTTGTTTCCCCTTGCTGTGCCGTTTCTTCCGTTACACGTGCCTTGCCTTACTTTGCCTTGCCTTCCTTTCCTTCCTTTTCCTTGCCTTGCCGTGCACTGCCTAGCCGTGCGTTGTCGTGCCTTAGCCTTGATTCCGCTTACCGTGCCGTTCCTTCCTTTACCGTTGCCTTCCCTTGCCTTCCTTGCCTTCCATTACTCTTTGCTTGCCTTCCGTGCATTGCCTAGCCTTGCGTTGTCCTGCCTTAGCCTTGCCTCGCCTGACCGTGCCTTGCCTTGCGTTACCCTTTCCTTGCCTTGCCGTGCATTGCCTAGTCCTGCGTTGTCGTGCCTTAGCCTTGTTTCCCCTTACCGTGCCGTTCCTTCCGTTACCCTTGCCTTCCCTTGCTTTCCCTTGCCTTTCTTTCCTTCCGTTACTCTTTCCTTGCCTTGCCGAGCACTGCCTAGCCTTGCGTTGTCGTGCCTTAGCCTTGGCTCGCCTGACCGTGCCTTGCCTTGCGTTACCCTTTCCTTGCTTGGCCGTGCATTGCCTAGCCGTGCGTTGCCGTGCCTTACCCTTGTTTCCCCTTGCCGTGCCTTGCCTTTTGTTACACTTGCCTTGCCTTGCTTTGCCTTGCCTTCCTCTCCTTCCGTTACTCTTTCCTTGCCTAGCCGTGCATTGCCTAGCCTTGCGTTGTCGTGCATTAGCCTTGCCTCGCCTGACCTTGCCTTGCCTTGCGTTACCCTTTCTTTGCCTTGCCGTGCATTGCCTAGTCCTGCGTTGTCCTGCCTTAGCCTTGTTTCCCCTTACCGTGCCGTTCCTTCCGTTACCCTTGCCTTCCCTTGCTTTCCCTTGCCTTTCTTTCCTTCCGTTACTCTTTCCTTGCCTTGCCGAGCACTGCCTAGCCTTGCGTTGTCGTGCATTAGCCTTGCCTCGCCTGACCGTGCATTGCCTTGCGTTACCCTTTCCTTGCCTTGCCGTGCATTGCCTAGCCTTGCGTTGTCGTGCATTAGCCTTGCCTCGCCTGACCGTGCCTTGCCTTGCGTTACCCTTTCCTTGCCTTGCCGTGCATTGCCTAGCCGTGCTTTTTCGTGCGTTAGCGTTGCCTCGCCTGACCGTGCCTTGCCTTGCGTTACCCTTTCCTTGCATTGCCGTGCATTGCCTAGTCCTGCGTTGTCGTGCCTTAGGCTTGTTTCCCCTTAACGTGCCGTTCCGTCCGTTGCCCTTGCCTACCCTTGCTTTCCCTTGCCTTCCTTGCCTTCCGTTACTCTTTACTTACCTTCCGTGCATTGCCTAGCCTTGCGTTGTCGTGCCTTAGCCTTGCGTCGCCTGACCGTGCCTTGCCATGCGTTACCCTTTCTTTGCCTTGCCGTGCATTGCCTAGTCCTGCGTTGTCGTGCCTTAGCCTTGTTTCCCCGTACCGTGCCGTTCCTTCCGTTAGCCTTGCCTTCCCTTGCTTTCCCTTGCCTTTCTTTCCTTCCGTTACTCTTTCCTTGCCTAGCCGTGCACTGCCTAGCCGTGCGTTGTCGTGCCTTAGCCTTGTTTCCCCTTGCTGTGCCGTTCCTTCCGTTACACTTGCCTTGCCTTTCTTTGCCTTGCCTTCCTTTCCTTCCGTTACTCTTTCCTTGCCTAGCCGTGCATTGCCTAGCCTTGCGTTGTCGTGCATTAGCCTTGCCTCGCCTGACCGTGCCTTGCCTTGCGTTACCCTTTCCTTGCCTTGCCGTGCATTGCCTAGTCCTGCGTTGTCGTGCCTTAGCCTTGTTTCCGCTTACCGTGCCGTTCCTTCCTTTACCTTTGCCTTCCCTTGCCTTCCTTGCCTTCCGTTACTCTTTGCTTGCCTTGCCGAGCACTGCCTAGCCTTGCGTTGTCGTGCATTAGCCTTGCCTCGCCTGACCGTGCCTTGCCTTGCGTTATGCTTTCCTTACCTTGCCGTGCATTGCCTAGCCCTGCATTGTCGTGCATTAGCCTTGCCTTTCCTCACCGTGCCTTGCCTTGCGTTACCCTTTCCTTGCTTGGCCGTGCATTGCCTAGCCGTGCATTGCCGTGCCTTACCCTTGTTTCCCCTTGCCGTGCCTTGCCTTTTGTTACACTTGCCTTGACTTGCTTTGCCTTGCCTTCCTCTCCTTCCGTTACTCTTTCCTTGCCTTGCCGAGCACTGCCTAGCCTTGCGTTGTCGTGCCTTAGCCTTGCCTCGCCTGACCGTGCATTGCCTTGCGTTACTCTTTCCTTGCCTTGCCGTGCATTGCCTAGCCTTGCGTTGTCGTGCATTAGCCTTGCCTCGCCTGACCGTGCCTTGCCTTGCGTTACCCTTTCCTTGCCTTGCCGTGCATTGCCTAGCCGTGCTTTTTCGTGCATTAGCGTTGCCTCGCCTGACCGTGCCTTGCCTTGCGTTACCCTTTCCTTGCCTTGCCGTGCATTGCCTAGTCCTGCGTTGTCGTGCCTTAGGCTTGTTTCCCCTTAACGTGCCGTTCCGTCCGTTGCCCTTGCCTACCCTTGCTTTCCCTTGCCTTCCTTGCCTTCCGTTACTCTTTACTTACCTTCCGTGCATTGCCTAGCCTTGCGTTGTCGTGCCTTAGCCTTGCGTCGCCTGACCGTGCCTTGCCTTGCGTTACCCTTTCTTTGCCTTGCCGTGCATTGCCTAGTCCTGCGTTGTCGTGCCTTAGCCTTGTTTCCCCGTACCGTGCCGTTCCTTCCGTTAGCCTTGCCTTCCCTTGCTTTCCCTTGCCTTTCTTTCCTTCCGTTACTCTTTCCTTGCCTAGCCGTGCACTGCCTAGCCGTGCGTTGTCGTGCCTTAGCCTTGTTTCCCCTTGCTGTGCCGTTCCTTCCGTTACACTTGCCTTGCCTTTCTTTGCCTTGCCTTCCTTTCCTTCCGTTACTCTTTCCTTGCCTAGCCGTGCATTGCCTAGCCTTGCGTTGTCGTGCATTAGCCTTGCCTCGCCTGACCGTGCCTTGCCTTGCGTTACCCTTTCCTTGCCTTGCCTTGCATTGCCTAGTCCTGAGTTGTCGTGCCTTAGCCTTGTTTCCGCTTACCGTGCCGTTCCTTCCTTTACCTTTGCCTTCCTTTGCCTTCCTTGCCTTCCGTTACTCTTTGCTTGCCTTCCGTGCATTGCCTAGCCTTGCGTTGTCCTGCCTTAGCCTTGCCTCGCCTGACCGTGCCTTGCCTTGCGTTACCCTTTCCTTGCCTTGCCGTGCATAGCCTAATCCTGCGTTGTCGTGCCTTAGCCTTGTTTCCCCTTACCGTGCCGTTCCTTCCGTTACCCTTGCCTTCCCTTGCTTTCCCTTGCCTTTCTTTCCTTCCGTTACTCTTTCCTTGCCTTGCCGAGCACTGCCTAGCCTTGCGTTGTCGTGCATTAGCCTTGCCTCGCCTGACCGTGCCTTGCCTTGCGTTATGCTTTCCTTACCTTGCCGTGCATTGCCTAGCCCTGCATTGTCGTGCATTAGCCTTGCCTTTCCTCACCGTGCCTTGCCTTGCGTTACCCTTTCCTTGCTTGGCCGTGCATTGCCTAGCCGTGCGTTGCCGTGCCTTACCCTTGTTTCCCCTTGCCGTGCCTTGCCTTTTGTTACACTTGCCTTGCCTTGCTTTGCCTTGCCTTCCTCTCCTTCCGTTACTCTTTCCTTGCCTTGCCGTGCATTGCCTAGCCTTGCGTTGTCGTGCATTAGCCTTGCCTCGCCTGACCGTGCCTTGCCTTGCGTTACCCTTTCCTTGCCTTGCCGTGCATTGCCTAGCCGTGCTTTTTCGTGCATTAGCGTTGCCTCGCCTGACCGTGCCTTGCCTTGCTTTACCCTTTCCTTGCCTTGCCGTGCATTGCCTAGTCCTGCGTTGTCGTGCCTTAGGCTTGTTTCCCCTTAACGTGCCGTTCCGTCCGTTGCCCTTGCCTACCCTTGCTTTCCCTTGCCTTCCTTGCCTTCCGTTACTCTTTGCTTGCCTTCCGTGCATTGCCTAGCCTTGCGTTGTCGTGCCTTAGCCTTGCCTCGCCTGACCGTGCCTTGCCTTGCGTTACCCTTTCTTTGCCTTGCCGTGCATTGCCTAGCCGTGCGTTGTCGTGCCTTAGCCTTGTTTCCCCTTACCGTGCCGTTCCTTCCGTTAGCCTTGCCTTCCCTTGCTTTCCCTTGCCTTTCTTTCCTTCCGTTACTCTTTCCTTGCCTAGCCGTGCACTGCCTAGCCGTGCGTTGTCGTGCCTTAGCCTTGTTTCCCCTTGCTGTGCCGTTCCTTCCGTTACACTTGCCTTGCCTTGCATTGCTTTGCCTTCCTTTCCTTCCGTTACTCTTTCCTTGCCTAGCCGTGCATTGCCTAGCCGTGCGTTGTCGTGCCTTAGCCTTGCCTCGCCTGACCGTGCCTTGCCTTGCGTTACCCTTTCCTTGCCTTGCCCTGCCTTCCCTAGCCGTGCATTGTGGTGCCTTAGCCTTGTTTCCCCTTGCTGTGCCGTTCCTTCGGTTACCCTTGCCTTCCCTTGCGTTCCCTTGCCTTCTTTGCATTCCGTTACTCTTTCCTTGCCTAGCTGTGCACTGCCTAGCCTTGCGTTGTCGTGCATTAGCCTTCCCTTGCCTCACCGTACCTTGCCTTGCGTTACCCTTTCCTTGCCTTGCCGTGCACTGCCTAGCCTTGCGTTGTCGTGCCTTACCCTTGTTTCCCCTTGCCGTGCCGTGCCTTTTGTTACACTTGCCTTGCCTTGCTTTGCCTTGCCTTCCTTTCCTTCCGTTACTCTTTCCTTGCCTAGCCGTGCATTGCCTAGCCGTGCGTTGTCGTGCCTTAGCCTTGTTTCCCCTTACCGTGCCGTTCCTTCCGTTACCCTTGCCTTCCCTTGCTTTCCCTTGCCTTTCTTTCCTTCCGTTACTCTTTCCTTGCCTTGCCGAGCACTGCCTAGCCTTGCGTTGTCGTGCATTAGCCTTGCCTCGCCTGACCGTGCATTGCCTTGCGTTACCCTTTCCTTGCCTTGCCGTGCATTGCCTAGCCTTGCGTTGTCGTGCATTAGCCTTGCCTCGCCTGACCGTGCCTTGCCTTGCGTTACCCTTTCCTTGCCTTGCCGTGCATTGCCTAGCCGTGCTTTTTCGTGCATTAGCGTTGCCTCGCCTGACCGTGCCTTGCCTTGCGTTACCCTTTCCTTGCATTGCCGTGCATTGCCTAGTCCTGCGTTGTCGTGCCTTAGGCTTGTTTCCCCTTAACGTGCCGTTCCGTCCGTTGCCCTTGCCTGCCCTTGCTTTCCCTTGCCTTCCTTGCCTTCCGTTACTCTTTGCTTGCCTTCCGTGCAATGCCTAGCCTTGCGTTGTCGTGCCTTAGCCTTGCGTCGCCTGACCGTGCCTTGCCTTGCGTTACCCTTTCTTTGCCTTGCCGTGCATTGCCTAGTCCTGCGTTGTCGTGCCTTAGCCTTGTTTCCCCGTACCGTGCCGTTCCTTCCGTTAGCCTTGCCTTCCCTTGCTTTCCCTTGCCTTTCTTTCCTTCCGTTACTCTTTCCTTGCCTAGCCGTGCACTGCCTAGCCGTGCGTTGTCGTGCCTTAGCCTTGTTTCCCCTTGCTGTGCCGTTCCTTCCGTTACACTTGCCTTGCCTTTCTTTGCCTTGCCTTCCTTTCCTTCCGTTACTCTTTCCTTGCCTAGCCGTGCATTGCCTAGCCTTGCGTTGTCGTGCATTAGCCTTGCCTCGCCTGACCGTGCCTTGCCTTGCGTTACCCTTTCCTTGCCTTGCCTTGCATTGCCTAGTCCTGAGTTGTCGTGCCTTAGCCTTGTTTCCGCTTACCGTGCCGTTCCTTCCTTTACCTTTGCCTTACTTTGCCTTCCTTGCCTTCCGTTACTCTTTGCTTGCCTTCCGTGCATTGCCTAGCCTTGCGTTGTCCTGCCTTAGCCTTGCCTCGCCTAACCGTGCCTTGCCTTGCGTTACCCTTTCCTTGCCTTGCCGTGCATAGCCTAATCCTGCGTTGTCGTGCCTTAGCCTTGTTTCCCCTTACCGTGCCGTTCCTTCCGTTACCCTTGCCTTCCCTTGCTTTCCCTTGCCTTTCTTTCCTTCCGTTACTCTTTCCTTGCCTTGCCGAGCACTGCCTAGCCTTGCGTTGTCGTGCATTAGCCTTGCCTCGCCTGACCGTGCCTTGCCTTGCGTTATGCTTTCCTTACCTTGCCGTGCATTGCCTAGCCCTGCATTGTCGTGCATTAGCCTTGCCTTTCCTCACCGTGCCTTGCCTTGCGTTACCCTTTCCTTGCTTGGCCGTGCATTGCCTAGCCGTGCGTTGCCGTGCCTTACCCTTGTTTCCCCTTGCCGTGTCTTGCCTTTTGTTACACTTGCCTTGCCTTGCTTTGCCTTGCCTTCCTCTCCTTCCGTTACTCTTTCCTTGCCTAGCCGTGCATTGCCTAGCCTTGCGTTGTCGTGCATTAGCCTTGCCTCGCCTGACCGTGCCTTGCCTTGCGTTACACTTTCTTTGCCTTGCCGTGCATTGCCTAGTCCTGCGTTGTCGTACCTTAGCCTTGTTTGCCCTTACCGTGCCGTTCCTTCCGTTACCCTTGCCTTCCCTTGCTTTCCCTTGCCTTTCTTTCCTTTCGTTACTCTTTCCTTGCCTTGCCGAGCACTGCCTAGCCTTGCGTTGTCGTGCCTTAGCCTTGCCTCGCCTGACCGTGCATTGCCTTGCGGTACTCTTTCCTTGCCTTGCCGTGCATTGCCTAGCCTTGCGTTGTCGTGCATTAGCCTTGCCTCGCCTGACCGTGCCTTGCCTTGCGTTACCCTTTCCTTGCCTTGCCGTGCATTGCCTAGCCGTGCTTTTTCGTGCATTAGCGTTGCCTCGCCTGACCGTGCCTTGCCTTGCCTTACCCTTTCCTTGCCTTGCCGTGCATTGCCTAGTCCTGCGTTGTCGTGCCTTAGGCTTGTTTCCCCTTAACGTGCCGTTCCGTCCGTTGCCCTTGCCTACCCTTGCTTTCCCTTGCCTTCCTTGCCTTCCGTTACTCTTTACTTACCTTCCGTGCATTGCCTAGCCTTGCGTTGTCGTGCCTTAGCCTTGCGTCGCCTGACCGTGCCTTGCCTTGCGTTACCCTTTCTTTGCCTTGCCGTGCATTGCCTAGTCCTGCGTTGTCGTGCCTTAGCCTTGTTTCCCCGTACCGTGCCGTTCCTTCCGTTAGCCTTGCCTTCCCTTGCTTTCCCTTGCCTTTCTTTCCTTCCGTTACTCTTTCCTTGCCTAGCCTTGCGTTGTCGTGCCTTACCCTTGTTTCCCCTTGCCGTGCCGTGCCTTTTGTTACACTTGCCTTGCCTTGCATTGCTTTGCCTTCCTTTCCTTCCGTTACTCTTTCCTTGCCTAGCCGTGCATTGCCTAGCCTTGCGTTGTCGTGCATTAGCCTTGCCTCGCCTGACCGTGCCTTGCCTTGCGTTACCCTTTCCTTCCCTTGCCGTGCATTGCCTAGTCCTGCGTTGTCGTGCCTTAGCCTTGTTTCGCCTTGCTGTGCCGTTTCTTCCGTTACACGTGCCTTGCCTTACTTTGCCTTGCCTTCCTTTCCTTCCTTTTCCTTGCCTAGCCGTGCACTGCCTAGCCGTGCGTTGTCGTGCCTTAGCCTTGATTCCGCTTACCGTGCCGTTCCTTCCTTTACCGTTGCCTTCCCTTGCCTTCCTTGCCTTCCATTACTCTTTGCTTGCCTTCCGTGCATTGCCTAGCCTTGCGTTGTCCTGCCTTAGCCTTGCCTCGCCTGACCGTGCCTTGCCTTGCGTTACCCTTTCCTTGCCTTGCCGTGCATTGCCTAGTCCTGCGTTGTCGTGCCTTAGCCTTGTTTCCCCTTACCGTGCCGCATTTCCTTCCGTTACCCTTGCCTTCCCTTGCTTTCCCTTGCCTTTCTTTCCTTCCGTTACTCTTTCCTTGCCTTGCCGAGCACTGCCTAGCCTTGCGTTGTCGTGCCTTAGCCTTGGCTCGCCTGACCGTGCCTTGCCTTGCGTTACCCTTTCCTTGCTTGGCCGTGCATTGCCTAGCCGTGCGTTGCCGTGCCTTACCCTTGTTTCCCCTTGCCGTGCCTTGCCTTTTGTTACACTTGCCTTGCCTTGCTTTGCCTTGCCTTCCTCTCCTTCCGTTACTCTTTCCTTGCCTAGCCGTGCATTGCCTAGCCTTGCGTTGTCGTGCATTAGCCTTGCCTCGCCTGACCTTGCCTTGCCTTGCGTTACCCTTTCTTTGCCTTGCCGTGCATTGCCTAGTCCTGCGTTGTCCTGCCTTAGCCTTGTTTCCCCTTACCGTGCCGTTCCTTCCGTTACCCTTGCCTTCCCTTGCTTTCCCTTGCCTTTCTTTCCTTCCGTTACTCTTTCCTTGCCTTGCCGAGCACTGCCTAGCCTTGCGTTGTCGTGCATTAGCCTTGCCTCGCCTGACCGTGCATTGCCTTGCGTTACCCTTTCCTTGCCTTGCCGTGCATTGCCTAGCCTTGCGTTGTCGTGCATTAGCCTTGCCTCGCCTGACCGTGCCTTGCCTTGCGTTACCCTTTCCTTGCCTTGCCGTGCATTGCCTAGCCGTGCTTTTTCGTGCGTTAGCGTTGCCTCGCCTGACCGTGCCTTGCCTTGCGTTACCCTTTCCTTGCATTGCCGTGCATTGCCTAGTCCTGCGTTGTCGTGCCTTAGGCTTGTTTCCCCTTAACTGTGCCGTTCCGTCCGTTGCCCTTGCCTACCCTTGCTTTCCCTTGCCTTCCTTGCCTTCCGTTACTCTTTACTTACCTTCCGTGCATTGCCTAGCCTTGCGTTGTCGTGCCTTAGCCTTGCGTCGCCTGACCGTGCCTTGCCAGGCGTTACCCTTTCTTTGCCTTGCCGTGCATTGCCTAGTCCTGCGTTGTCGTGCCTTAGCCTTGTTTCCCCGTACCGTGCCGTTCCTTCCGTTAGCCTTGCCTTCCCTTGCTTTCCCTTGCCTTTCTTTCCTTCCGTTACTCTTTCCTTGCCTAGCCGTGCACTGCCTAGCCGTGCGTTGTCGTGCCTTAGCCTTGTTTCCCCTTGCTGTGCCGTTCCTTCCGTTACACTTGCCTTGCCTTTCTTTGCCTTGCCTTCCTTTCCTTCCGTTACTCTTTCCTTGCCTAGCCGTGCATTGCCTAGCCTTGCGTTGTCGTGCATTAGCCTTGCCTCGCCTGACCGTGCCTTGCCTTGCGTTACCCTTTCCTTGCCTTGCCTTGCATTGCCTAGTCCTCAGTTGTCGTGCCTTATCCTTGTTTCCGCTTACCGTGCCGTTCCTTCCTTTACCTTTGCCTTCCTTTGCCTTCCTTGCCTTCCGTTACTCTTTGCTTGCCTTGCCGAGCACTGCCTAGCCTTGCGTTGTCGTGCATTAGCCTTGCCTCGCCTGACCGTGCCTTGCCTTGCGTTATGCTTTCCTTACCTTGCCGTGCATTGCCTAGCCCTGCATTGTCGTGCATTAGCCTTGCCTTTCCTCACCGTGCCTTGCCTTGCGTTACCCTTTCCTTGCTTGGCCGTGCATTGCCTAGCCGTGCGTTGCCGTGCCTTACCCTTGTTTCCCCTTGCCGTGCCTTGCCTTTTGTTACACTTGCCTTGACTTGCTTTGCCTTGCCTTCCTCTCCTTCCGTTACTCTTTCCTTGCCTAGCCGTGCATTGCCTAGCCTTGCGTTGTCGTGCATTAGCCTTGCGTCGCCTGACCGTGCCTTGCCTTGCGTTACCCTTTCTTTGCCTTGCCGTGCATTGCCTAGTCCTGCGTTGTCGTGCCTTAGACTTGTTTCCCCTTACCGTGCCGTTCCTTCCGTTACCCTTGCCTTCCCTTGCTTTCCCTTGCCTTTCTTTCCTTCCGTTACTCTTTCCTTGCCTTGCCGAGCACTGCCTAGCCTTGCGTTGTCGTGCCTTAGCCTTGCCTCGCCTGACCGTGCATTGCCTTGCGTTACTCTTTCCTTGCCTTGCCGTGCATTGCCTAGCCTTGCGTTGTCGTGCATTAGCCTTGCCTCGCCTGACCGTGCCTTGCCTTGCGTTACCCTTTCCTTGCCTTGCCGTGCATTGCCTAGCCGTGCTTTTTCGTGCATTAGCGTTGCCTCGCCTGACCGTGCCTTGCCTTGCCTTACCCTTTCCTTGCCTTGCCGTGCATTGCCTAGTCCTGCGTTGTCGTGCCTTAGGCTTGTTTCCCCTTAACGTGCCGTTCCGTCCGTTGCCCTTGCCTACCCTTGCTTTCCCTTGCCTTCCTTGCCTTCCGTTACTCTTTACTTACCTTCCGTGCATTGCCTAGCCTTGCGTTGTCGTGCCTTAGCCTTGCGTCGCCTGACCGTGCCTTGCCTTGCGTTACCCTTTCTTTGCCTTGCCGTGCATTGCCTAGTCCTGCGTTGTCGTGCCTTAGCCTTGTTTCCCCGTACCGTGCCGTTCCTTCCGTTAGCCTTGCCTTCCCTTGCTTTCCCTTGCCTTTCTTTCCTTCCGTTACTCTTTCCTTGCCTAGCCGTGCACTGCCTAGCCGTGCGTTGTCGTGCCTTAGCCTTGTTTCCCCTTGCTGTGCCGTTCCTTCCGTTACACTTGCCTTGCCTTTCTTTGCCTTGCCTTCCTTTCCTTCCGTTACTCTTTCCTTGCCTAGCCGTGCATTGCCTAGCCTTGCGTTGTCGTGCATTAGCCTTGCCTCGCCTGACCGTGCCTTGCCTTGCGTTACCCTTTCCTTGCCTTGCCTTGCATTGCCTAGTCCTGAGTTGTCGTGCCTTAGCCTTGTTTCCGCTTACCGTGCCGTTCCTTCCTTTACCTTTGCCTTCCTTTGCCTTCCTTGCCTTCCGTTACTCTTTGCTTGCCTTCCGTGCATTGCCTAGCCTTGCGTTGTCCTGCCTTAGCCTTGCCTCGCCTGACCGTGCCTTGCCTTGCGTTACCCTTTCCTTGCCTTGCCGTGCATAGCCTAATCCTGCGTTGTCGTGCCTTAGCCTTGTTTCCCCTTACCGTGCCGTTCCTTCCGTTACCCTTGCCTTCCCTTGCTTTCCCTTGCCTTTCTTTCCTTCCGTTACTCTTTCCTTGCCTTGCCGAGCACTGCCTAGCCTTGCGTTGTCGTGCATTAGCCTTGCCTCGCCTGACCGTGCCTTGCCTTGCGTTATGCTTTCCTTACCTTGCCGTGCATTGCCTAGCCCTGCATTGTCGTGCATTAGCCTTGCCTTTCCTCACCGTGCCTTGCCTTGCGTTACCCTTTCCTTGCTTGGCCGTGCATTGCCTAGCCGTGCGTTGCCGTGCCTTACCCTTGTTTCCCCTTGCCGTGCCTTGCCTTTTGTTACACTTGCCTTGCCTTGCTTTGCCTTGCCTTCCTCTCCTTCCGTTACTCTTTCCTTGCCTAGCCGTGCATTGCCTAGCCTTGCGTTGTCGTGCATTAGCCTTGCCTCGCCTGACCGTGCCTTGCCTTGCGTTACACTTTCTTTGCCTTGCCGTGCATTGCCTAGTCCTGCGTTGTCGTGCCTTAGCCTTGTTTCCCCTTACCGTGCCGTTCCTTCCGTTACCCTTGCCTTCCCTTGCTTTCCCTTGCCTTTCTTTCCTTCCGTTACTCTTTCCTTGCCTTGCCGAGCACTGCCTAGCCTTGCGTTGTCGTGCCTTAGCCTTGCCTCGCCTGACCGTGCATTGCCTTGCGTTACTCTTTCCTTGCCTTGCCGTGCATTGCCTAGCCTTGCGTTGTCGTGCATTAGCCTTGCCTCGCCTGACCGTGCCTTGCCTTGCGTTACCCTTTCCTTGCCTTGCCGTGCATTGCCTAGCCGTGCTTTTTCGTGCATTAGCGTTGCCTCGCCTGACCGTGCCTTGCCTTGCCTTACCCTTTCCTTGCCTTGCCGTGCATTGCCTAGTCCTGCGTTGTCGTGCCTTAGCCTTGTTTCCCCTTAACGTGCCGTTCCGTCCGTTGCCCTTGCCTACCCTTGCTTTCCCTTGCCTTCCTTGCCTTCCGTTACTCTTTACTTACCTTCCGTGCATTGCCTAGCCTTGCGTTGTCGTGCCTTAGCCTTGCGTCGCCTGACCGTGCCTTGCCTTGCGTTACCCTTTCTTTGCCTTGCCGTGCATTGCCTAGTCCTGCGTTGTCGTGCCTTAGCCTTGTTTCCCCGTACCGTGCCGTTCCTTCCGTTAGCCTTGCCTTCCCTTGCTTTCCCTTGCCTTTCTTTCCTTCCGTTACTCTTTCCTTGCCTAGCCGTGCACTGCCTAGCCGTGCGTTGTCGTGCCTTAGCCTTGTTTCCCCTTCCTGTGCCGTTCCTTCCGTTACACTTGCCTTGCCTTTCTTTGCCTTGCCTTCCTTTCCTTCCGTTACTCTTTCCTTGCCTAGCTGTGCACTGCCTAGCCTTGCGTTGTCGTGCATTAGCCTTCCCTTGCCTCACCGTACCTTGCCTTGCGTTACCCTTTCCTTGCCTTGCCGTGCACTGCCTAGCCTTGCGTTGTCGTGCCTTACCCTTGTTTCCCCTTGCCGTGCCGTGCCTTTTGTTACACTTGCCTTGCCTTGCATTGCTTTGCCTTCCTTACCTTCCGTTACTCTTTCCTTGCCTAGCCGTGCATTGCCTAGCCTTGCGTTGTCGTGCATTAGCCTTGCCTCGCCTGACCGTGCCTTGCCTTGCGTTACCCTTTCCTTCCCTTGCCCTGCATTGCCTAGCCGTGCGTTGTCTTGCCTTAGCCTTGTTTCCCCTTGCTGTGCCGTTTCTTCCGTTACACGTGCCTTGCCTTACTTTGCCTTGCCTTCCTTTCCTTCCCTTTCCTTGCCTAGCCGTGCACTGCCTAGCCGTGCGTTGTCGTGCCTTAGCCTTGTTTCCGCTTACCGTGCCGTTCCTTCCTTTACCTTTGCCTTCCCTTGCCTTCCTTGCCTTCCGTTACTCTTTGCTTGCCTTCCGTGCATTGCCTAGCCTTGCGTTGTCCTGCCTTAGCCTTGCCTCGCCTGACCGTGCCTTGCCTTGCGTTACCCTTTCCTTGCCTTGCCGTGCATTGCCTAGTCCTGCGTTGTCGTGCCTTAGCCTTGTTTCCCCTTACCGTGCCGTTCCTTCCGTTACCCTTGCCTTCCCTTGCTTTCCCTTGCCTTTCTTTCCTTCCGTTACTCTTTCCTTGCCTTGCCGAGCACTGCCTAGCCTTGCGTTGTCGTGCATTAGCCTTGCCTCGCCTGACCGTGCCTTGCCTTGCGTTATGCTTTCCTTGCCTTGCCGTGCATTGCCTAGCCCTGCATTGTCGTGCATTAGCCTTGCCTTTCCTCACCGTGCCTTGCCTTGCGTTACCCTTTCCTTGCTTGGCCGTGCATTGCCTAGCCGTGCGTTGCCGTGCCTTACCCTTGTTTCCCCTTGCCGTGCCTTGCCTTTTGTTACACTTGCCTTGCCTTGCTTTGCCTTGCCTTCCTCTCCTTCCGTTACTCTTTCCTTGCCTAGCCGTGCATTGCCTAGCCTTGCGTTGTCGTGCCTTAGCCTTGCCTCGCCTGACCGTGCATTGCCTTGCGGTACTCTTTCCTTGCCTTGCCGTGCATTGCCTAGCCTTGCGTTGTCGTGCATTAGCCTTGCCTCGCCTGACCGTGCCTTGCCTTGCGTTACCCTTTCCTTGTCTTGCCGTGCATTGCCTAGCCCTGCTTTTTCTTGCATTAGCGTTGCCTCGCCTGACCGTGCCTTGCCTTGCGTTACCCTTTCCTTGCCTTGCCGTGCATTGCCTAGTCCTGCGTTGTCGTGCCTTAGGCTTGTTTCCCCTTAACGTGCCGTTCCGTCCGTAGCCCTTGCCTACCCTTGCTTTCCCTTGCCTTCCTTGCCTTCCGTTACTCTTTACTTACCTTCCGTGCATTGCCTAGCCTTGCGTTGTCGTGCCTTAGCCTTGCGTCGCCTGACCGTGCCTTGCCTTGCGTTACCCTTTCTTTGCCTTGCCGTGCATTGCCTAGTCCTGCGTTGTCGTGCCTTAGCCTTGTTTCCCCGTCCCGTGCCGTTCCTTCCGTTAGCCTTGCCTTCCCTTGCTTTCCCTTGCCTTTCTTTCCTTCCGTTACTCTTTCCTTGCCTAGCCGTGCACTGCCTAGCCGTGCGTTGTCGTGCCTTAGCCTTGTTTCCCCTTGCTGTGCCGTTCCTTCCGTTACCCTTGCCTTGCCTTTCTTTGCCTTGCCTTCCTTTCCTTCCGTTACTCTTTCCTTGCCTAGCCGTGCACTGCCTAGCCTTGCGTTGTCGTGCATTAGCCTTCCCTTGCCTCACCGTACCTTGCCTTGCGTTACCCTTTCCTTGCCTTGCCGTGCACTGCCTAGCCTTGCGTTGTCGTGCCTTACCCTTGTTTCCCCTTGCCGTGCCGTGCCTTTTGTTACACTTGCCTTGCCTTGCTTTGCCTTGCCTTCCTTTCCTTCCGTTACTCTTTCCTTGCCTAGCCGTGCACTGCCTAGCCGTGCGTTGTCGTGCCTTAGCCTTGTTTCCCCTTACCGTGCCGTTCCTTCCGTTACCCTTGCCTTCCCTTGCTTTCCCTTGCCTTTCTTTCCTTCCGTTACTCTTTCCTTGCCTTGCCGAGCACTGCCTAGCCTTGCGTTGTCGTGCATTAGCCTTGCCTCGCCTGACCGTGCATTGCCTTGCGTTACCCTTTCCTTGCCTTGCCGTGCATTGCCTAGCCTTGCGTTGTCGTGCATTAGCCTTGCCTCGCCTGACCGTGCCTTGCCTTGCGTTACCCTTTCCTTGCCTTGCCGTGCATTGCCTAGCCGTGCTTTTTCGTGCATTAGCGTTGCCTCGCCTGACCGTGCCTTGCCTTGCGTTACCCTTTCCTTGCATTGCCGTGCATTGCCTAGTCCTGCGTTGTCGTGCCTTAGGCTTGTTTCCCCTTAACGTGCCGTTCCGTCCGTTGCCCTTGCCTACCCTTGCTTTCCCTTGCCTTCCTTGCCTTCCGTTACTCTTTACTTACCTTCCGTGCAATGCCTAGCCTTGCGTTGTCGTGCCTTAGCCTTGCGTCGCCTGACCGTGCCTTGCCTTGCGTTACCCTTTCTTTGCCTTGCCGTGCATTGCCTAGTCCTGCGTTGTCGTGCCTTAGCCTTGTTTCCCCGTACCGTGCCGTTCCTTCCGTTAGCCTTGCCTTCCCTTGCTTTCCCTTGCCTTTCTTTCCTTCCGTTACTCTTTCCTTGCCTAGCCGTGCACTGCCTAGCCGTGCGTTGTCGTGCCTTAGCCTTGTTTCCCCTTGCTGTGCCGTTCCTTCCGTTACACTTGCCTTGCCTTTCTTTGCCTTGCCTTCCTTTCCTTCCGTTACTCTTTCCTTGCCTAGCCGTGCATTGCCTAGCCTTGCGTTGTCGTGCATTAGCCTTGCCTCGCCTGACCGTGCCTTGCCTTGCGTTACCCTTTCCTTGCCTTGCCTTGCATTGCCTAGTCCTGAGTTGTCGTGCCTTAGCCTTGTTTCCGCTTACCGTGCCGTTCCTTCCTTTACCTTTGCCTTACTTTGCCTTCCTTGCCTTCCGTTACTCTTTGCTTGCCTTCCGTGCATTGCCTAGCCTTGCGTTGTCCTGCCTTAGCCTTGCCTCGCCTAACCGTGCCTTGCCTTGCGTTACCCTTTCCTTGCCTTGCCGTGCATAGCCTAATCCTGCGTTGTCGTGCCTTAGCCTTGTTTCCCCTTACCGTGCCGTTCCTTCCGTTACCCTTGCCTTCCCTTGCTTTCCCTTGCCTTTCTTTCCTTCCGTTACTCTTTCCTTGCCTTGCCGAGCACTGCCTAGCCTTGCGTTGTCGTGCATTAGCCTTGCCTCGCCTGACCGTGCCTTGCCTTGCGTTATGCTTTCCTTACCTTGCCGTGCATTGCCTAGCCCTGCATTGTCGTGCATTAGCCTTGCCTTTCCTCACCGTGCCTTGCCTTGCGTTACCCTTTCCTTGCTTGGCCGTGCATTGCCTAGCCGTGCGTTGCCGTGCCTTACCCTTGTTTCCCCTTGCCGTGTCTTGCCTTTTGTTACACTTGCCTTGCCTTGCTTTGCCTTGCCTTCCTCTCCTTCCGTTACTCTTTCCTTGCCTAGCCGTGCATTGCCTAGCCTTGCGTTGTCGTGCATTAGCCTTGCCTCGCCTGACCGTGCCTTGCCTTGCGTTACACTTTCTTTGCCTTGCCGTGCATTGCCTAGTCCTGCGTTGTCGTACCTTAGCCTTGTTTGCCCTTACCGTGCCGTTCCTTCCGTTACCCTTGCCTTCCCTTGCTTTCCCTTGCCTTTCTTTCCTTTCGTTACTCTTTCCTTGCCTTGCCGAGCACTGCCTAGCCTTGCGTTGTCGTGCCTTAGCCTTGCCTCGCCTGACCGTGCATTGCCTTGCGGTACTCTTTCCTTGCCTTGCCGTGCATTGCCTAGCCTTGCGTTGTCGTGCATTAGCCTTGCCTCGCCTGACCGTGCCTTGCCTTGCGTTACCCTTTCCTTGCCTTGCCGTGCATTGCCTAGCCGTGCTTTTTCGTGCATTAGCGTTGCCTCGCCTGACCGTGCCTTGCCTTGCCTTACCCTTTCCTTGCCTTGCCGTGCATTGCCTAGTCCTGCGTTGTCGTGCCTTAGGCTTGTTTCCCCTTAACGTGCCGTTCCGTCCGTTGCCCTTGCCTACCCTTGCTTTCCCTTGCCTTCCTTGCCTTCCGTTACTCTTTACTTACCTTCCGTGCATTGCCTAGCCTTGCGTTGTCGTGCCTTAGCCTTGCGTCGCCTGACCGTGCCTTGCCTTGCGTTACCCTTTCTTTGCCTTGCCGTGCATTGCCTAGTCCTGCGTTGTCGTGCCTTAGCCTTGTTTCCCCGTACCGTGCCGTTCCTTCCGTTAGCCTTGCCTTCCCTTGCTTTCCCTTGCCTTTCTTTCCTTCCGTTACTCTTTCCTTGCCTTGCCGAGCACTGCCTAGCCTTGCGTTGTCGTGCCTTAGCCTTGCCTCGCCTGACCGTGCATTGCCTTGCGGTACTCTTTCCTTGCCTTGCCGTGCATTGCCTAGCCTTGCGTTGTCGTGCATTAGCCTTGCCTCGCCTGACCGTGCCTTGCCTTGCGTTACCCTTTCCTTGCCTTGCCGTGCATTGCCTAGCCGTGCTTTTTCGTGCATTAGCGTTGCCTCGCCTGACCGTGCCTTGCCTTGCCTTACCCTTTCCTTGCCTTGCCGTGCATTGCCTAGTCCTGCGTTGTCGTGCCTTAGGCTTGTTTCCCCTTAACGTGCCGTTCCGTCCGTTGCCCTTGCCTACCCTTGCTTTCCCTTGCCTTCCTTGCCTTCCGTTACTCTTTACTTACCTTCCGTGCATTGCCTAGCCTTGCGTTGTCGTGCCTTAGCCTTGCGTCGCCTGACCGTGCCTTGCCTTGCGTTACCCTTTCTTTGCCTTGCCGTGCATTGCCTAGTCCTGCGTTGTCGTGCCTTAGCCTTGTTTCCCCGTACCGTGCCGTTCCTTCCGTTAGCCTTGCCTTCCCTTGCTTTCCCTTGCCTTTCTTTCCTTCCGTTACTCTTTCCTTGCCTAGCCGTGCACTGCCTAGCCGTGCGTTGTCGTGCCTTAGCCTTGTTTCCCCTTGCTGTGCCGTTCCTTCCGTTACACTTGCCTTGCCTTGCCTTGCCTTGCCTAGCCTTGCCTAGTTGCGTTGTCGTGCCTTACCCTTGTTTCCCCTTGCCGTGCCGTGCCTTTTGTTACACTTGCCTTGCCTTGCATTGCTTTGCCTTCCTTTCCTTCCGTTACTCTTTCCTTGCCTAGCCGTGCATTGCCTAGCCTTGCGTTGTCGTGCATTAGCCTTGCCTCGCCTGACCGTGCCTTGCCTTGCGTTACCCTTTCCTTGCTTGGCCGTGCATTGCCTAGCCGTGCGTTGCCGTGCCTTACCCTTGTTTCCCCTTGCCGTGCCTTGCCTTTTGTTACACTTGCCTTGCCTTGCTTTGCCTTGCCTTCCTCTCCTTCCGTTACTCTTTCCTTGCCTAGCCGTGCATTGCCTAGCCTTGCGTTGTCGTGCATTAGCCTTGCCTCGCCGTACCGTGCCTTGCCTTGCGTTACCCTTTCCTTGCTTGGCCGTGCATTGCCTAGCCGTGCGTTGCCGTGCCTTACCCTTGTTTCCCCTTGCCGTGCCTTGCCTTTTGTTACACTTGCCTTGCCTTGCTTTGCCTTGCCTTCCTCTCCTTCCGTTACTCTTTCCTTGCCTAGCCGTGCATTGCCTAGCCTTGCGTTGTCGTGCATTAGCCTTGCCTTGCCTGACCTTGCCTTGCCTTGCGTTACCCTTTCTTTGCCTTGCCGTGCATTGCCTAGTCCTGCGTTGTCCTGCCTTAGCCTTGTTTCCCCTTACCGTGCCGTTCCTTCCGTTACCCTTGCCTTCCCTTGCTTTCCCTTGCCTTTCTTTCCTTCCGTTACTCTTTCCTTGCCTTGCCGAGCACTGCCTAGCCTTGCGTTGTCGTGCATTAGCCTTGCCTCGCCTGACCGTGCATTGCCTTGCGTTACCCTTTCCTTGCCTTGCCGTGCATTGCCTAGCCTTGCGTTGTCGTGCATTAGCCTTGCCTCGCCTGACCGTGCCTTGCCTTGCGTTACCCTTTCCTTGCCTTGCCGTGCATTGCCTAGCCGTGCTTTTTCGTGCATTAGCGTTGCCTCGCCTGACCGTGCCTTGCCTTGCGTTACCCTTTCCTTGCATTGCCGTGCATTGCCTAGTCCTGCGTTGTCGTGCCTTAGGCTTGTTTCCCCTTAACGTGCCGTTCCGTCCGTTGCCCTTGCCTACCCTTGCTTTCGCTTGCCTTCCTTGCCTTCCGTTACTCTTTACTTACCTTCCGTGCATTGCCTAGCCTTGCGTTGTCGTGCCTTAGCCTTGCGTCGCCTGACCGTGCCTTGCCTTGCGTTACCCTTTCTTTGCCTTGCCGTGCATTGCCTAGTCCTGCGTTGTCGTGCCTTAGCCTTGTTTCCCCGTACCGTGCCGTTCCTTCCGTTAGCCTTGCCTTCCCTTGCTTTCCCTTGCCTTTCTTTCCTTCCGTTACTCTTTCCTTGCCTAGCCGTGCACTGCCTAGCCGTGCGTTGTCGTGCCTTAGCCTTGTTTCCCCTTGCTGTGCCGTTCCTTCCGTTACACTTGCCTTTCTTTGCCTTGCCTTCCTTTCCTTCCGTTACTCTTTCCTTGCCTAGCCGTGCATTGCCTAGCCTTGCGTTGTCGTGCATTAGCCTTGCCTCGCCTGACCGTGCCTTGCCTTGCGTTACCCTTTCCTTGCCTTGCCTTGCATTGCCTAGTCCTGAGTTGTCGTGCCTTAGCCTTGTTTCCGCTTACCGTGCCGTTCCTTCCTTTACCTTTGCCTTCCTTTGCCTTCCTTGCCTTCCGTTACTCTTTGCTTGCCTTCCGTGCATTGCCTAGCCTTGCGTTGTCCTGCCTTAGCCTTGCCTCGCCTGACCGTGCCTTGCCTTGCGTTACCCTTTCCTTGCCTTGCCGTGCATAGCCTAATCCTGCGTTGTCGTGCCTTAGCCTTGTTTCCCCTTACCGTGCCGTTCCTTCCGTTACCCTTGCCTTCCCTTGCTTTCCCTTGCCTTTCTTTCCTTCCGTTACTCTTTCCTTGCCTTGCCGAGCACTGCCTAGCCTTGCGTTGTCGTGCATTAGCCTTGCCTCGCCTGACCGTGCCTTGCCTTGCGTTATGCTTTCCTTACCTTGCCGTGCATTGCCTAGCCCTGCATTGTCGTGCATTAGCCTTGCCTTTCCTCACCGTGCCTTGCCTTGCGTTACCCTTTCCTTGCTTGGCCGTGCATTGCCTAGCCGTGCGTTGCCGTGCCTTACCCTTGTTTCCCCTTGCCGTGCCTTGCCTTTTGTTACATTTGCCTTGCCTTGCTTTGCCTTGCCTTCCTCTCCTTCCGTTACTCTTTCCTTGCCTAGCCGTGCATTGCCTAGCCTTGCGTTGTCGTGCATTAGCCTTGCCTCGCCTGACCGTGCCTTGCCTTGCGTTACACTTTCTTTGCCTTGCCGTGCATTGCCTAGTCCTGCGTTGTCGTGCCTTAGCCTTGTTTCCCCTTACCGTGCCGTTCCTTCCGTTACCCTTGCCTTCCCTTGCTTTCCCTTGCCTTTCTTTCCTTCCGTTACTCTTTCCTTGCCTTGCCGAGCACTGCCTAGCCTTGCGTTGTCGTGCCTTAGCCTTGCCTCGCCTGACCGTGCATTGCCTTGCGTTACTCTTTCCTTGCCTTGCCGTGCATTGCCTAGCCTTGCGTTGTCGTGCATTAGCCTTGACTCGCCTGACCGTGCCTTGCCTTGCGTTACCCTTTCCTTGCCTTGCCGTGCATTGCCTAGCCGTGCTTTTTCGTGCATTAGCGTTGCCTCGCCTGACCGTGCCTTGCATTGCCTTACCCTTTCCTTGCCTTGCCGTGCATTGCCTAGTCCTGCGCTGTCGTGCCTTAGGCTTGTTTCCCCTTAACGTGCCGTTCCGTCCGTTGCCCTTGCCTACCCTTGCTTTCCCTTGCCTTCCTTGCCTTCCGTTACTCTTTACTTACCTTCCGTGCATTGCCTAGCCTTGCGTTGTCGTGCCTTAGCCTTGCGTCGCCTGACCGTGCCTTGCCTTGCGTTACCCTTTCTTTGCCTTGCCGTGCATTGCCTAGTCCTGCGTTGTCGTGCCTTAGCCTTGTTTCCCCGTACCGTGCCGTTCCTTCCGTTAGCCTTGCCTTCCCTTGCTATCCCTTGCCTTTCTTTCCTTCCGTTACTCTTTCCTTGCCTTGCCGTGCATTGCCTAGCCGTGCGTTGTCGTGCCTTAGCCTTGTTTCCCCTTGCTGTGCCGTTCCTTCCGTTACACTTGCCTTGCCTTTCTTTGCCTTGCCTTCCTTTCCTTCCGTTACTCTTTCCTTGCCTAGCTGTGCACTGCCTAGCCTTGCGTTGTCGTGCATTAGCCTTCCCTTGCCTCACCGTACCTTGCCTTGCGTTACCCTTTCCTTGCCTTGCCGTGCACTGCCTAGCCGTGCGTTGTCGTGCCTTACCCTTGTTTCCCCTTGCTGTGCCGTGCCTTTTGTTACACTTGCCTTGCCTTGCTTTGCCTTGCCTTCCTTTCCTTCCGTTACTCTTTCCTTGCCTAGCCGTGCATTGCCTAGCCTTGCGTTGTCGTGCATTAGCCTTGCCTTGCCTCACCGTGCCTTGCCTTGCGTTACCCTTTCCTTGCCTTGCCGTGCATTGCCTAGCCGTGCGTTGTCGTGCCTTAGCCTTGTTTCCCCTTGCTGTGCCGTTTCTTCCGTTACACGTGCCTTGCCTTACTTTGCCTTGCCTTCCTTTCCTTCCCTTTCCTTGCCTAGCCGTGCACTGCCTAGCCGTGCGTTGTCGTGCCTTAGCCTTGTTTCCGCTTACCGTGCCGTTCCTTCCTTTACCTTTGCCTTCCCTTGCCTTCCTTGCCTTCCGTTACTCTTTGCTTGCCTTCCGTGCATTGCCTAGCCTTGCGTTGTCCTGCCTTAGCCTTGCCTCGCCTGACCGTGCCTTGCCTTGCGTTACCCTTTCCTTGCCTTGCCGTGCATTGCCTAGCCGTGCTTTTTCGTGCATTAGCGTTGCCTCGCCTGACGGTGCCTTGCCTTGCCTTACCCTTTCCTTGCCTTGCCGTGCATTGACTAGTCTTGCGTTGTCGTGCCTTAGGCTTGTTTCCCCTTAACGTGCCGTTCCGTCCGTTGCCCTTGCCTACCCTTGCTTTCCCTTGCCTTCCTTGCCTTCCGTTACTCTTTACTTACCTTCCGTGCATTGCCTAGCCTTGCGTTGTCGTGCCTTAGCCTTGCGTCGCCTGACCGTGCCTTGCCTTGCGTTACCCTTTCTTTGCCTTGCCGTGCATTGCCTAGTCCTGCGTTGTCGTGCCTTAGCCTTGTTTCCCCGTACCGTGCCGTTCCTTCCGTTAGCCTTGCCTTCCCTTGCTATCCCTTGCCTTTCTTTCCTTCCGTTACTCTTTCCTTGCCTAGCCGTGCACTGCCTAGCCGTGCGTTGTCGTGCCTTAGCCTTGTTTCCCCTTGCCGTGCCGTTCCTTCCGTTACCCTTGCCTTGCTTTGCCTTGCCTTCCTTTCCTTCCGTTCCTCTTTCCTTGCCTAGCCGTGCACTGCCTAGCCTTGCGTTGTCGTGCATTAGCCTTCCCTTGCCTCACCGTACCTTGCCTTGCGTTACCCTTTCCTTGCCTTGCCGTGCACTGCCTAGCCTTGCGTTGTCGTGCCTTACCCTTGTTTCCCCTTGCCGTGCCGTGCCTTTTGTTACACTTGCCTTGCTTTGCATTGCTTTGCCTTCCTTTCCTTCCGTTACTCTTTCCTTGCCTAGCCGTGCATTGCCTAGCCTTGCGTTGTCGTGCATTAGCCTTGCCTCGCCTGACCGTGCCTTGCCTTGCGTTACCCTTTCCTTCCCTTGCCGTGCATTGCCTAGCCGTGCGTTGTCTTGCCTTAGCCTTGTTTCCCCTTGCTGTGCCGTTTCTTCCGTTACACGTGCCTTGCCTTACTTTGCCTTGCCTTCCTTTCCTTCCCTTTCCTTGCCTAGCCGTGCACTGCCTAGCCGTGCGTTGTCGTGCCTTAGCCTTGTTTCCGCTTACCGTGCCGTTCCTTCCTTTACCTTTGCCTTCCCTTGCCTTCCTTGCCTTCCGTTACTCTTTGCTTGCCTTCCGTGCATTGCCTAGCCTTGCGTTGTCCTGCCTTAGCCTTGCCTCGCCTGACCGTGCCTTGCCTTGCGTTACCCTTTCCTTGCCTTGCCGTGCATTGCCTAGCCTTGCGTTGTCGTGCATTAGCCTTGCCTCGCCTGACCGTGCCTTGCCTTGCTTACCCTTTCCTTGCCTTGCCGTGCACTGCCTAGCCTTGCGTTGTCGTGCCTTAGGCTTGTTTCCCCTTAACGTGCCGTTCCGTCCGTTGCCCTTGCCTACCCTTGCTTTCCCTTGCCTTCCTTGCCTTCCGTTACTCTTTACTTACCTTCCGTGCATTGCCTAGCCTTGCGTTGTCGTGCCTTAGCCTTGCGTCGCCTGACCGTGCCTTGCCTTGCGTTACCCTTTCTTTGCCTTGCCGTGCATTGCCTAGTCCTGCGTTGTCGTGCCTTAGCCTTGTTTCCCCGTACCGTGCCGTTCCTTCCGTTAGCCTTGCCTTCCCTTGCTTTCCCTTGCCTTTCTTTCCTTCCGTTACTCTTTCCTTGCCTAGCCGTGCACTGCCTAGCCGTGCGTTGTCGTGCCTTAGCCTTGTTTCCCCTTGCTGTGCCGTTCCTTCCGTTACACTTGCCTTGCCTTTCTTTGCCTTGCCTTCCTTTCCTTCCGTTACTCTTTCCTTGCCTTGCCGTGCATTGCCTAGCCGTGCGTTGTCGTGCATTAGCCTTCCCTTGCCTCACCGTACCTTGCCTTTCGTTACCCTTTCCTTGCCTTGCCGTGCATTGCCTAGCCGTGCGTTGTCGTGCCTTAGCCTTGTTTCCCCTTGCCGTGCCGTGCCTTTTGTTACACTTGCCTTGCCTTGCTTTGCCTTGCCTTCCTTTCCTTCCGTTACTCTTTCCTTGCCTAGCCGTGCATTGCCTAGCCTTGCGTTGTCGTGCATCAGCCTTGCCTCGCCTGACCGTGCCTTGCCTTGCGTTACCCTTTCCTTCCCTTGCCGTGCATTGCCTAGCCGTGCGTTGTCTTGCCTTAGCCTTGTTTCCCCTTGCTGTGCCGTTTCTTCCGTTACACGTGCCTTGCCTTACTTTGCCTTGCCTTCCTTTCCTTCCCTTTCCTTGCCTAGCCGTGCACTGCCTAGCCGTGCGTTGTCGTGCCTTAGCCTTGTTTCCGCTTACCGTGCCGTTCCTTCCTTTACCTTTGCCTTCCCTTGCCTTCCTTGCCTTCCGTTACTCTTTGCTTGCCTTCCGTGCATTGCCTAGCCTTGCGTTGTCCTGCCTTAGACTTGCCTCGCCTGACCGTGCCTTGCCTTGCGTTACCCTTTCCTTGCCTTGCCGTGCATTGCCTAGTCCTGCGTTGTCGTGCCTTAGCCTTGTTTCCCCTTACCGTGCCGTTCCTTCCGTTACCCTTGCCTTCCCTTGCTTTCCCTTGCCTTTCTTTCCTTCCGTTACTCTTTCCTTGCCTTGCCGAGCATTGCCTAGCCCTGCATTGTCGTGCATTAGCCTTGCCTTTCCTCACCGTGCCTTGCCTTGCGTTACCCTTTCCTTGCTTGGCCGTGCATTGCCTAGCCGTGCGTTGCCGTGCCTTACCCTTGTTTCCCCTTGCCGTGCCTTGCCTTTTGTTACACTTGCCTTGCCTTGCTTTGCCTTGCCTTCCTCTCCTTCCGTTACTCTTTCCTTGCCTAGCCGTGCATTGCCTAGCCTTGCGTTGTCGTGCCTTAGCCTTGCCTCGCCTGACCGTGCATTGCCTTGCGGTACTCTTTCCTTGCCTTGCCGTGCATTGCCTAGCCTTGCGTTGTCGTGCATTAGCCTTGCCTCGCCTGACCGTGCCTTGCCTTGCGTTACCCTTTCCTTGCCTTGCCGTGCATTGCCTAGCCGTGCTTTTTCGTGCATTAGCGTTGCCTCGCCTGACCGTGCCTTGCCTTGCGTTACCCTTTCCTTGCCTTGCCGTGCATTGCCTAGTCCTGCGTTGTCGTGCCTTAGGCTTGTTTCCCCTTAACGTGCCGTTCCGTCCGTAGCCCTTGCCTACCCTTGCTTTCCCTTGCCTTCCTTGCCTTCCGTTACTCTTTACTTACCTTCCGTGCATTGCCTAGCCTTGCGTTGTCGTGCCTTAGCCTTGCGTCGCCTGACCGTGCCTTGCCTTGCGTTACCCTTTCTTTGCCTTGCCGTGCATTGCCTAGTCCTGCGTTGTCGTGCCTTAGCCTTGTTTCCCCGTACCGTGCCGTTCCTTCCGTTAGCCTTGCCTTCCCTTGCTTTCCCTTGCCTTTCTTTCCTTCCGTTACTCTTTCCTTGCCTAGCCGTGCACTGCCTAGCCGTGCGTTGTCGTGCCTTAGCCTTGTTTCCCCTTGCTGTGCCGTTCCTTCCGTTACCCTTGCCTTGCCTTTCTTTGCCTTGCCTTCCTTTCCTTCCGTTACTCTTTCCTTGCCTAGCCGTGCACTGCCTAGCCTTGCGTTGTCGTGCATTAGCCTTCCCTTGCCTCACCGTACCTTGCCTTGCGTTACCCTTTCCTTGCCTTGCCGTGCAATGCCTAGCGTTGCGTTGTCGTGCCTTACCCTTGTTTCCCCTTGCCGTGCCGTGCCTTTTGTTACACTTGCCTTGCCTTGCTTTGCTTTGCCTTCCTTTCCTTCCGTTACTCTTTCCTTGCCTAGCCGTGCATTGCCTAGCCTTGCGTTGTCGTGCATTAGCCTTGCCTCGCCTGACCGTGCCTTGCCTTGCGTTACCCTTTCCTTCCCTTGCCGTGCATTGCCTAGCCGTGCGTTGTCTTGCCTTAGCCTTGTTTCCCCTTGCTGTGCCGTTTCTTCCGTTACACTTGCCTTGCCTTACTTTGCCTTGCCTTCCTTTCCTTCCGTTACTCTTTCCTTGCCTAGCCGTGCACTGCCTAGCCTTGCGTTGTCGTGCCTTAGCCTTGGCTCGCCTGACCGTGCCTTGCCTTGCGTTACCCTTTCCTTGCTTGGCCGTGCATTGCCTAGCCGTGCGTTGCCGTGCCTTACCCTTGTTTCCCCTTGCCGTGCCTTGCCTTTTGTTACACTTGCCTTGCCTTGCTTTGCCTTGCCTTCCTCTCCTTCCGTTACTCTTTCCTTGCCTAGCCGTGCATTGCCTAGCCTTACGTTGTCGTGCATTAGCCTTGCCTCGCCTGACCGTGCCTTGCCTTGCGTTACCCTTTCCTTGCCTTGCCGTGCATTGCCTAGCCTTGCGTTGTCGTGCCTTAGCCTTGTTTCCCCTTGCTGTGCCGTTCCTTCCGTTACACTTGCCTTGCCTTTCTTTGCCTTGCCTTCCTTTCCTTCCGTTACTCTTTCCTTGCCTAGCTGTGCACTGCCTAGCCTTGCGTTGTCGTGCATTAGCCTTCCCTTGCCTCACCGTACCTTGCCTTGCGTTACCCTTTCCTTGCCTTGCCGTGCACTGCCTAGCCTTGCGTTGTCGTGCCTTACCCTTGTTTCCCCTTGCCGTGCCGTGCCTTTTGTTACACTTGCCTTGCCTTGCTTTGCCTTGCCTAGCCGTGCACTGCCTAGCCTTGCGTTGTCGTGCATTAGCCTTGCCTCGCCTGACCGTGCCTTGCCTTGCGTTACCCTTTCCTTGCCTTGCCGTGCATTGCCTAGCCGTGCGTTGTCTTGCCTTAGCCTTGTTTCCCCTTGCTGTGCCGTTTCTTCCGTTACACGTGCCTTGCCTTACTTTGCCTTGCCTTCCTTTCCTTCCCTTTCCTTGCCTAGCCGTGCACTGCCTAGCCGTGCGTTGTCGTGCCTTAGCCTTGTTTCCGCTTACCGTGCCGTTCCTTCCTTTACCTTTGCCTTCCCTTGCCTTCCGTTACTCTTTGCTTGCCTTCCGTGCATTGCCTAGCCTTGCGTTGTCCTGCCTTAGCCTTGCCTCGCCTGACCGTGCCTTGCCTTGCGTTACCCTTTCCTTGCCTTGCCGTGCATTGCCTAGTCCTGCGTTGTCGTGCCTTAGCCTTGTTTCCCCTTACCGTGCCGTTCCTTCCGTTACCCTTGCCTTCCCTTGCTTTCCCTTGCCTTTCTTTCCTTCCGTTACTCTTTCCTTGCCTTGCCGAGCACTGCCTAGCCTTGCGTTGTCGTGCATTAGCCTTGCCTCGCCTGACCGTGCCTTGCCTTGCGTTACCCTTTCCTTGCCTTGCCGTGCATTGCCTAGTCCTGCGTTGTCGTGCCTTAGCCTTGTTTCCCCTTACCGTGCCGTTGCTTCCGTTACCCTTGCCTTCCCTTGCTTTCCCTTGCCTTTCTTTCCTTCCGTTACTCTTTCCTTGCCTTGCCGAACACTGCCTATCGTTGCGTTGTCGTGCATTAGCCTTGCCTCGCCTGACCGTGCCTTGCCTTGCGTTATGCTTTCCTTGCCTTGCCGTGCATTGCCTAGCCCTGCATTGTCGTGCATTAGCCTTGCCTTTCCTCACCGTGCCTTGCCTTGCGTTACCCTTTCCTTGCTTGGCCGTGCATTGCCTAGCCGTGCGTTGCCGTGCCTTACCCTTGTTTCCCCTTACCGTGCCTTGCCTTTTGTTACACTTGCCTTGCCTTGCTTTGCCTTGCCTTCCTCTCCTTCCGTTACTCTTTCCTTGCCTTGCCGAGCACTGCCTAGCCTTGCGTTGTCGTGCATTAGCCTTGCCTCGCCTGACCGTGCCTTGCCTTGCGTTACCCTTTCCTTGCCTTGCCGTGCATTGCCTAGTCCTGCGTTGTCGTGCCTTAGCCTTGTTTCCCCTTACCGTGCCGTTGCTTCCGTTACCCTTGCCTTCCCTTGCTTTCCCTTGCCTTTCTTTCCTTCCGTTACTCTTTCCTTGCCTTGCCGAACACTGCCTATCGTTGCGTTGTCGTGCATTAGCCTTGCCTCGCCTGACCGTGCCTTGCCTTGCGTTACCCTTTCCTTGCCTTGCCGTGCATTGCCTAGTCCTGCGTTGTCGTGCCTTAGGCTTGTTTCCCCTTAACGTGCCGTTCCGTCCGTTGCCCTTGCCTACCCTTGCTTTCCCTTGCCTTCCTTGCCTTCCGTTACTCTTTACTTACCTTCCGTGCATTGCCTAGCCTTGCGTTGTCGTGCCTTAGCCTTGCGTCGCCTGACCGTGCCTTGCCTTGCGTTACCCTTTCTTTGCCTTGCCGTGCATTGCCTAGTCCTGCGTTGTCGTGCCTTAGCCTTGTTTCCCCGTACCGTGCCGTTCCTTCCGTTAGCCTTGCCTTCCCTTGCTTTCCCTTGCCTTTCTTTCCTTCCGTTAGTCTTTCCTTGCCTAGCCGTGCACTGCCTAGCCGTGCGTTGTCGTGCCTTAGCCTTGTTTCCCCTTGCTGTGCCGTTCCTTCCGTTACACTTGCCTTGCCTTTCTTTGCCTTGCCTTCCTTTCCTTCCGTTACTCTTTCCTTGCCTAGCCGTGCATTGCCTAGCCTTGCGTTGTCGTGCATTAGCCTTGCCTCGCCTGACCGTGCCTTGCCTTGCGTTACCCTTTCCTTGCCTTGCCTTGCATTGCCTAGTCCTGAGTTGTCGTGCCTTAGCCTTGTTTCCGCTTACCGTGCCGTTCCTTCCTTTACCTTTGCCTTCCCTTCCCTTCCTTGCCTTCCGTTACTCTTTGCTTGCCTTCCGTGCATTGCCTAGCCTTGCGTTGTCCTGCCTTAGCCTTGCTCGCCTGACCGTGCCTTGCCTTGCGTTACCCTTTCCTTGCCTTGCCGTGCATTGCCTAATCCTACGTTGTCGTGCCTTAGCCTTGTTTCCCCTTACCGTGCCGTTCCTTCCGTTACCCTTGCCTTCCCTTGCTTTCCCTTGCCTTTCTTTCCTTCCCTTACTCTTTCCTTGCCTTGCCGAGCACTGCCTAGCCTTGCGTTGTCGTGCATTAGCCTTGCCTCGCCTGACCGTGCCTTGCCTTGCGTTATGCTTTCCTTGCCTTGCCGTGCATTGCCTAGCCCTGCATTGTCGTGCATTAGCCTTGCCTTTCCTCACCGTGCCTTGCCTTGCGTTACCCTTTCCTTGCTTGGCCGTGCATTGCCTAGCCGTGCGTTGCCGTGCCTTACCCTTGTTTCCCCTTGCCGTGCCTTGCCTTTTGTTACACTTGCCTTGCCTTGCTTTGCCTTGCCTTCCTCTCCTTCCGTTACTCTTTCCTTGCCTAGCCGTGCATTGCCTAGCCTTGCGTTGTCGTGCATTAGCCTTGCCTCGCCTGACCGTGCCTTACCTTGCGTTACGCTTTCTTTGCCTTGCCGTGCATTGCCTAGTCCTGCGTTGTCGTGCCTTAGCCTTGTTTCCCCTTACCGTGCCGTTCCTTCCGTTACCCTTGCCTTCCCTTGCTTTCCCTTGCCTTTCTTTCCTTCCGATACTCTTTCCTTGCCTTGCCGAGCACTGCCTAGCCTTGCGTTGTCGTGCATTAGCCTTGCCTCGCCTGACCGTGCCTTGCCTTGCGTTATGCTTTCCTTCCCTTGCCGTGCATTGCCTAGCCCTGCATTGTCGTGCATTAGCCTTGCCTTTCCTCACCGTGCCTTGCCTTGCGTTACCCTTTCCTTGCTTGGCCGTGCATTGCCAGGCCGTGCGTTGCCGTGCCTTACCTTTGTTTCCCCTTGCCGTGCCTTGCCTTTTGTTACACTTGCCTTGGCTTGCTTTGCCTTGCCTTCCTCTCCTTCCGTTACCCTTTCTTTGCCTTACCGTGCATTGCCTAGTCCTGCGTTGTCGTGCCTTAGCCTTGTTTCCCCTTACCGTGCCGTTCCTTCCGTTACCCTTGCCTTCCCTTGCTTTCCCTTGCCTTTCTTTCCTTCCGTTACTCTTTCCTTGCCTTGCCGAGCACTGCCTAGCCTTGCGTTGTCGTGCATTAGCCTTGCCTCGCCTGACCGTGCATTGCCTTGCGTTACCCTTTCCTTGCCTTGCCGTGCATTGCCTAGCCTTGCGTTGTCGTGCATTAGCCTTGCCTCGCCTGACCGTGCCTTGCCTTGCGTTACCCTTTCCTTGCCTTGCCGTGCATTGCCTAGCCGTGCTTTTTCGTGCATTAGCGTTGCCTCGCCTGACCGTGCCTTGCCTTGCGTTACCCTTTCCTTGCCTTGCCGTGCATTGCCTAGTCCTGCGTTGTCGTGCCTTAGGCTTGTTTCCCCTTAACGTGCCGTTCCGTCCGTTGCCCTTGCCTTCCCTTGCTTTCCCTTGCCTTCCTTGCCTTCCGTTACTCTTTACTTACCTTCCGTGCATTGCCTAGCCTTGCGTTGTCGTGCCTTAGCCTTGCGTCGCCTGACCGTGCCTTGCCTTGCGTTACCCTTTCTTTGCCTTGCCGTGCATTGCCTAGTCCTGCGTTGTCGTGCCTTAGCCTTGTTTCCCCGTACCGTGCCGTTCCTTCCGTTAGCCTTGCCTTCCCTTGCTTTCCCTTGCCTTTCTTTCCTTCCGATACTCTTTCCTTGCCTAGCCGTGCACTGCCTAGCCGTGCGTTGTCGTGCCTTAGCCTTGTTTCCCCTTGCTGTGCCGTTCCTTCCGTTACACTTGCCTTGCCTTTCTTTGCCTTGCCTTCCTTTCCTTCCGTTACTCTTTACTTACCTTCCGTGCATTGCCTAGCCTTGCGTTGTCGTGCCTTAGCCTTGCGTCGCCTGACCGTGCCTTGCCTTGCTTTACCCTTTCTTTGCCTTGCCGTGCATTGCCTAGTCCTGCGTTGTCGTGCCTTAGCCTTGTTTCCCCGTACCGTGCCGTTCCTTCCGTTAGCCTTGCCTTCCCTTGCTTTCCCTTGCCTTTCTTTCCTTCCGTTACTCTTTCCTTGCCTAGTCGTGCACTGCCTAGCCGTGCGTTGTCGTGCCTTAGCCTTGTTTCCCCTTGCTGTGCCGTTCCTTCCGTTACACTTGCCTTGCCTTTCTTTGCCTTGCCTTCCTTTCCTTCCGTTACTCTTTCCTTGCCTAGCTGTGCACTGCCTAGCCTTGCGTTGTCGTGCCTTACCCTTGTTTCCCCTTGCCGTGCCGTGCCTTTTGTTACACTTGCCTTGCCTTGCATTGCTTTGCCTTCCTTTCCTTCCGTTACTCTTTCCTTGCCTAGCCGTGCATTGCCTAGCCTTGCGTTGTCGTGCATTAGCCTTGCCTCGCCTGACCGTGCCTTGCCTTGCGTTACCCTTTCCTTCCCTTGCCGTGCATTGCCTAGCCGTGCGTTGTCTTGCCTTAGCCTTGTTTCCCCTTGCTGTGCCGTTTCTTCCGTTACACGTGCCTTGCCTTACTTTGCCTTGCCTTCCTTTCCTTCCCTTTCCTTGCCTAGCCGTGCACTGCCTAGCCGTGCGTTGTCGTGCCTTAGCCTTGTTTCCGCTTACCGTGCCGTTCCTTCCTTTACCTTTGCCTTCCCTTGCCTTCCTTGCCTTCCGTTACTCTTTGCTTGCCTTCCGTGCATTGCCTAGCCTTGCGTTGTCCTGCCTTAGCCTTGCCTCGCCTGACCGTGCCTTGCCTTGCGTTACCCTTTCCTTGCCTTGCCGTGCATTGCCTAATCCTGCGTTGTCGTGCCTTAGCCTTGTTTCCCCTTACCGTGCCGTTCCTTCCGTTACCCTTGCCTTCCCTTGCTTTCCCTTGCCTTTCTTTCCTTCCGTTACTCTTTCCTTGCCTAGCCGTGCACTGCCTAGCCTTGCGTTGTCGTGCATTAGCCTTGCCTCCCCTGACCGTGCCTTGCCTTGCGTTACCCTTTCCTTGCCTTGCCGTGCATTGCCTAGCCCTGCGTTGTCGTGCATTAGCCTTGCCTTTCCTCACCGTGCCTTGCCTTGCGTTACCCTTTCCTTGCTTGGCCGTGCATTGCCTAGCCGTGCGTTGCCGTGCCTTACCCTTGTTTCCCCTTGCCGTGCCTTGCCTTTTGTTACACTTGCCTTGCCTTGCTTTGCCTTGCCTTCCTCTCCTTCCGTTACTCTTTCCTTGCCTAGCCGTGTATTGCCTAGCCTTGCGTTGTCGTGCATTAGCCTTGCCTCGCCTGACCGTGCCTTGCCTTGCGTTACGCTTTCTTTGCCTTGCCGTGCATTGCCTAGTCCTGCGTTGTCGTGCCTTAGCCTTGTTTCCCCTTACCGTGCCGTTCCTTCCGTTACCCTTGCCTTCCCTTGCTTTCCCTTGCCTTTCTTTCCTTCCGGTACTCTTTCCTTGCCTTGCCGAGCACTGCCTAGCCTTGCGTTGTCGTGCCTTAGCCTTGCCTCGCCTGACCGTGCCTTGCCTTGCGTTACCCTTTCCTTGCCTTGCCGTGCATTGCCTAGTCCTGCGTTGTCGTGCCTTAGCCTTGTTTCCCCTTACCGTGCCGTTCCGTCCGTTACCCTTGCCTACCCTTGCTTTCCCTTGCCTTGCTTGCCTTCCGTTACTCTTTACTTACCTTCCGTGCATTGCCTAGCCTTGCGTTGTCGTGCCTTAGCCTTGCGTCGCCTGACCGTGCCTTGCCTTGCGTTACCCTTTCTTTGCCTTGCCGTGCATTGCCTAGTCCTGCGTTGTCGTGCCTTAGCCTTGTTTCCCCGTACCGTGCCGTTCCTTCCGTTAGCCTTGCCTTCCCTTGCTTTCCCTTGCCTTTCTTTCCTTCCGTTACTCTTTCCTTGCCTAGCCGTGCACTGCCTAGCCGTGCGTTGTCGTGACTTAGCCTTGTTTCCCCTTGCTGTGCCGTTCCTTCCGTTACACTTGCCTTGCCTTTCTTTGCCTTGCCTTCCTTTCCTTCCGTTACTCTTTCCTTGCCTAGCTGTGCACTGCCTAGCCTTGCGTTGTCGTGCATTAGCCTTCCCTTGCCTCACCGTACCTTGCCTTGCGTTACCCTTTCCTTGCCTTGCCGTGCACTGCCTAGCCTTGCGTTGTCGTGCCTTACCCTTGTTTCCCCTTGCCGTGCCGTGCCTTTTGTTACACTTGCCTTGCCTTGCATTGCTTTGCCTTCCTTTCCTTCCGTTACTCTTTCGTTGCCTAGCCGTGCATTGCCTAGCCTTGCGTTGTCGTGCATTAGCCTTGCCTCGCCTGACCGTGCCTTGCCTTGCGTTACCCTTTCCTTCCCTTGCCGTGCATTGCCTAGCCGTGCGTTGTCTTGCCTTAGCCTTGTTTCCCCTTGCTGTGCCGTTTCTTCCGTTACACGTGCCTTGCCTTACTTTGCCTTGCCTTCCTTTCCTTCCCTTTCCTTGCCTAGCCGTGCACTGCCTAGCCGTGCGTTGTCGTGCCTTAGCCTTGTTTCCGCTTACCGTGCCGTTCCTTCCTTTACCTTTGCCTTCCCTTGCCTTCCTTGCCTTCCGTTACTCTTTGCTTGCCTTCCGTGCATTGCCTAGCCTTGCGTTGTCCTGCCTTAGCCTTGCCTCGCCTGACCGTGCCTTGCCTTGCGTTACCCTTTCCTTGCCTTGCCGTGCATTGCCTAGTCCTGCGTTGTCGTGCCTTAGCCTTGTTTCCCCTTACCGTGCCGTTCCTTCCGTTACCCTTGCCTTCCCTTGCTTTCCCTTGCCTTTCTTTCCTTCCGTTACTCTTTCCTTGCCTTGCCGAGCACTGCCTAGCCTTGCGTTGTCGTGCATTAGCCTTGCCTCGCCTGACCGTGCCTTGCCTTGCGTTACCCTTTCCTTGCCTTGCCGTGCATTGCCTAGCCGTGCATTGTCGTGCATTAGCCTTGCCTTTCCTCACCGTGCCTTGCCTTGCGTTACCCTTTCCTTGCTTGGCCGTGCATTGCCTAGCCGTGCGTTGCCGTGCCTTACCCTTGTTTCCCCTTGCCGTGCCTTGCCTTTTGTTACACTTGCCTTGCCTTGCTTTGCCTTGCCTTCCTCTCCTTCCGTTACTCTTTCCTTGCCTAGCCGTGCATTGCCTAGCCTTGCGTTGTCGTGCCTTAGCCTTGCCTCGCCTGACCGTGCATTGCCTTGCGTTACTCTTTCCTTGCCTTGCCGTGCATTGCCTAGCCTTGCGTTGTCGTGCATTAGCCTTGCCTCGCCTGACCGTGCCTTGCCTTGCGTTACCCTTTCCTTGCCTTGCCGTGCATTGCCTAGCCATGCTTTTTCGTGCATTAGCGTTGCCTCGTCTGACCCTGCCTTGCCTTGCGTTACCCTTTCCTTGCCTTGCCGTGCATTGCCTAGTCCTGCGTTGTCGTGCCTTAGGCTTGTTTCCCCTTAACGTGCCGTTCCGTCCGTAGCCCTTGCCTACCCTTGCTTTCCCTTGCCTTCCTTGCCTTCCGTTACTCTTTACTTACCTTCCGTGCATTGCCTAGCCTTGCGTTGTCGTGCCTTAGCCTTGCGTCGCCTGACCGTGCCTTGCCTTGCGTTACCCTTTCTTTGCCTTGCCGTGCATTGCCTAGTCCTGCGTTGTCGTGCCTTAGCCTTGTTTCCCCGTACCGTGCCGTTCCTTCCGTTAGCCTTGCCTTCCCTTGCTTTCCCTTGCCTTTCTTTCCTTCCGTTACTCTTTCCTTGCCTAGCCGTGCACTGCCTAGCCGTGCGTTGTCGTGCCTTAGCCTTGTTTCCCCTTGCTGTGCCGTTCCTTCCGTTACACTTCCCTTGCCTTTCTTTGCCTTGCCTTCCTTTCCTTCCGTTACTCTTTCCTTGCCTAGCCGTGCACTGCCTAGCCTTGCGTTGTCGTGCATTAGCCTTACCTTGCCTCACCGTACCTTGCCTTGCGTTACCCTTTCCTTGCCTTGCCGTGCACTGCCTAGCCTTGCGTTGTCGTGCCTTACCCTTGTTTCCCCTTGCCGTGCCGTGCCTTTTGTTACACTTGCCTTGCCTTGCTTTGCTTTGCCTTCCTTTCCTTCCGTTACTCTTTCCTTGCCTAGCCGTGCATTGCCTAGCCTTGCGTTGTCGTGCATTAGCCTTGCCTCGCCTGACCGTGCCTTGCCTTGCGTTACCCTTTCCTTCCCTTGCCGTGCATTGCCTAGCCGTGCGTTGTCTTGCCTTAGCCTTGTTTCACCTTGCTGTGCCGTTTCTTCCGTTACACTTGCCTTGCCTTACTTTGCCTTGCCTTCCTTTCCTTCCGTTACTCTTTCCTTGCCTAGCCGTGCACTGCCTAGCCTTGCGTTGTCGTGCCTTAGCCTTGGCTCGCCTGACCGTGCCTTGCCTTGCGTTACCCTTTCCTTGCTTGGCCGTGCATTGCCTAGCCGTGCGTTGCCGTGCCTTACCCTTGTTTCCCCTTGCCGTGCCTTGCCTTTTGTTACACTTGCCTTGCCTTGCTTTGCCTTGCCTTCCTCTCCTTCCGTTACTCTTTCCTTGCCTAGCCGTGCACTGCCTAGCCGTGCGTTGTCGTGCCTTAGCCTTGTTTCCCCTTGCTGTGCCGTTCCTTCCGTTACACTTGCCTTGCCTTTCTTTGCCTTGCCTTCCTATCCTTCCGTTACTCTTTCCTTGCCTAGCCGTGCATTGCCTAGCCTTGCGTTGTCGTGCATTAGCCTTGCCTCGCCTGACCGTGCCTTGCCTTGCGTTACCCTTTCCTTGCCTTGCCTTGCATTGCCTAGTCCTGAGTTGTCGTGCCTTAGCCTTGTTTCCGCTTACCGTGCCGTTCCTTCCTTTACCTTTGCCTTCCCTTGCCTTCCTTGCCTTCCGTTACTCTTTGCTTGCCTTCCGTGCATTGCCTAGCCTTGCGTTGTCCTGCCTTAGCCTTGCCTCGCCTGACCGTGCCTTGCCTTGCGTTATGCTTTCCTTACCTTGCCGTGCATTGCCTAGTCCTGCGTTGTCGTGCCTTAGCCTTGTTTCCCCTTACCGTGCCGTTCCTTCCGTTACCCTTGCCTTCCCTTGCTTTCCCTTGCCTTTCTTTCCTTCCGTTACTCTTTCCTTGCCTTGCCGAGCACTGCCTAGCCTTGCGTTGTCGTGCATTAGCCTTGCCTCGCCTGACCGTGCCTTGCCTTGCGTTATGCTTTCCTTACCTTGCCGTGCATTGCCTAGCCCTGCGTTGTCGTGCCTTAGCCTTGCCTTTCCTGACCGTGCCTTGCCTTGCGTTACCCTTTCCTTGCTTGGCCGTGCATTGCCTAGCCGTGCGTTGCCGTGCCTTACCCTTGTTTCCCCTTGCCGTGCCTTGCCTTTTGTTACACTTGCCTTGCCTTGCTTTGCCTTGCCTTCCTCTCCTTCCGTTACTCTTTCCTTGCCTAGCCGTGCATTGCCTAGCCTTGCGTTGTCGTGCATTAGCCTTGCCTCGCCTGACCGTGCCTTGCCTTGCGTTACACTTTCTTTGCCTTGCCGTGCATTGCCTAGTCCTGCGTTGTCGTGCCTTAGCCTTGTTTCCCCTTACCGTGCCGTTCCTTCCGTTACCCTTGCCTTCCCTTGCTTTCCCTTGCCTTTCTTTCCTTCCGTTACTCTTTCCTTCCCTTGCCGAGCACTGCCTAGCCTTGCGTTGTGGTGCCTTAGCCTTGCCTCGCCTGACCGTGCATTGCCTTGCGTTACTCTTTCCTTGCCTTGCCGTTCATTGCCTAGCCTTGCGTTGTCGTGCATTAGCCTTGCCTCGCCTGACCGTGCCTTGCCTTGCGTTACCCTTTCCTTGCCTTGCCGTGCATTGCCTAGCCGTGCTTTTTCGTGCATTAGCGTTGCCTCGCCTGACCGTGCCTTGCCTTGCCTTACCCTTTCCTTGCCTTGCCGTGCATTGCCTAGTCCTGCGTTGTCGTGCCTTAGGCTTGTTTCCCCTTAACGTGCCGTTCCGTCCGTTGCCCTTGCCTACCCTTGCTTTCCCTTGCCTTCCTTGCCTTCCGTTACTCTTTACTTACTTTCCGTGCATTGCCTAGCCTTGCGTTGTCGTGCCTTAGCCTTGCGTCGCCTGACCGTGCCTTGCCTTGCGTTACCCTTTCTTTGCCTTGCCGTGCATTGCCTAGTCCTGCGTTGTCGTGCCTTAGCCTTGTTTCCCCGTACCGTGCCGTTCCTTCCGTTAGCCTTGCCTTCCCTTGCTTTCCCTTGCCTTTCTTTCCTTCCGTTACTCTTTCCTTGCCTAGCTGTGCACTGCCTAGCCTTGCGTTGTCGTGCATTAGCCTTCCCTTGCCTCACCGTACCTTGCCTTGCGTTACCCTTTCCTTGCCTTGCCGTGCACTGCCTAGCCTTGCGTTGTCGTGCCTTACCCTTGTTTCCCCTTGCCGTGCCGTGCCTTTTGTTACACTTGCCTTGCCTTGCATTGCTTTGCCTTCCTTTCCTTCCGTTACTCTTTCCTTGCCTAGCCGTGCATTGCCTAGCCTTGCGTTGTCGTGCATTAGCCTTGCCTCGCCTGACCGTGCCTTGCCTTGCGTTACCCTTTCCTTCCCTTGCCGTGCATTGCCTAGCCGTGCGTTGTCTTGCCTTAGCCTTGTTTCCCCTTGCTGTGCCGTTTCTTCCGTTACACGTGCCTTGCCTTACTTTGCCTTGCCTTCCTTTCCTTCCCTTTCCTTGCCTAGCCGTGCACTGCCTAGCCGTGCGTTGTCGTGCCTTAGCCTTGTTTCCGCTTACCGTGCCGTTCCTTCCTTTACCTTTGCCTTCCCTTGCCTTCCTTGCCTTCCGTTACTCTTTGCTTGCCTTCCGTGCATTGCCTAGCCTTGCGTTGTCCTGCCTTAGCCTTGCCTCGCCTGACCGTGCCTTGCCTTGCGTTACCCTTTCCTTGCCTTGCCGTGCATTGCCTAGTCCTGCGTTGTCGTGCCTTAGCCTTGTTTCCCCTTACCGTGCCGTTCCTTCCGTTACCCTTGCCTTCCCTTGCTTTCCCTTGCCTTTCTTTCCTTCCGTTACTCTTTCCTTGCCTTGCCGAGCACTGCCTAGCCTTGCGTTGTCGTGCATTAGCCTTGCCTCGCCTGACCGTGACTTGCCTTGCGTTATGCTTTCCTTGCCTTGCCGTGCATTGCCTAGCCCTGCATTGTCGTTCATTAGCCTTGCCTTTCCTCACCGTGCTTTGCCTTGCGTTACCCTTTCCTTGCTTGGCCGTGCATTGCCTAGCCGTGCGTTGCCGTGCCTTACCCTTGTTTCCCCTTGCCGTGCCTTGCCTTTTGTTACACTTGCCTTGCCTTGCTTTGCCTTGCCTTCCTCTCCTTCCGTTACTCTTTCCTTGCCTAGCCGTGCATTGCCTAGCCTTGCGTTGTCGTGCCTTAGCCTTGCCTCGCCTGACCGTGCATTGCCTTGCGGTACTCTTTCCTTGCCTTGCCGTGCATTGCCTAGCCTTGCGTTGTCGTGCATTAGCCTTGCCTCGCCTGACCGTGCCTTGCCTTGCGTTACCCTTTCCTTGTCTTGCCGTGCATTGCCTAGCCGTGCATTTTCGTGCATTAGCGTTGCCTCGCCTGACCGTGCCTTGCCTTGCGTTACCCTTTCCTTGCCTTGCCGTGCATTGCCTAGTCCTGCGTTGTCGTGCCTTAGGCTTGTTTCCCCTTAACGTGCCGTTCCGTCCGTAGCCCTTGCCTACCCTTGCTTTCCCTTGCCTTCCTTGCCTTCCGTTACTCTTTACTTACATTCCGTGCATTGCCTAGCCTTGCGTTGTCGTGCCTTAGCCTTGCGTCGCCTGACCGTGCCTTGCCTTGCGTTACCCTTTCTTTGCCTTGCCGTGCATTGCCTAGTCCTGCGTTGTCGTGCCTTAGCCTTGTTTCCCCGTACCGTGCCGTTCCTTCCGTTAGCCTTGCCTTCCCTTGCTTTCCCTTGCCTTTCTTTCCTTCCGTTACTCTTTCCTTGCCTAGCCGTGCACTGCCTAGCCGTGCGTTGTCGTGCCTTAGCCTTGTTTCCCCTTGCTGTGCCGTTCCTTCCGTTACACTTGCCTTGCCTTTCTTTGCCTTGCCTTCCTTTCCTTCCGTTACTCTTTCCTTGCCTAGCCGTGCACTGCCTAGCCTTGCGTTGTCGTGCATTAGCCTTCCCTTGCCTCACCGTACCTTGCCTTGCGTTACCCTTTCCTTGCCTTGCCGTGCACTGCCTAGCCTTGCGTTGTCGTGCCTTACCCTTGTTTCCCCTTGCCGTGCCGTGCCTTTTGTTACACTTGCCTTGCCTTGCTTTGCTTTGCCTTCCTTTCCTTCCGTTACTCTTTCCTTGCCTAGCCGTGCATTGCCTAGCCTTGCGTTGTCGTGCATTAGCCTTGCCTCGCCTGACCGTGCCTTGCCTTGCGTTACCCTTTCCTTCCCTTGCCGTGCATTGCCTAGCCGTGCGTTGTCTTGCCCTAGCCTTTTTTCCCCTTGCTGTGCCGTTTCTTCCGTTACACTTGCCTTGCCTTACTTTGCCTTGCCTTCCTTTCCTTCCGTTACTCTTTCCTTGCCTAGCCGTGCACTGCCTAGCCTTGCGTTGTCGTGCCTTAGCCTTGGCTCGCCTGACCGTGCCTTGCCTTGCGTTACCCTTTCCTTGCTTGGCCGTGCATTGCCTAGCCGTGCGTTGCCGTGCCTTACCCTTGTTTCCCCTTGCCGTGCCTTGCATTTTGTTACACTTGCCTTGCCTTGCTTTGCCTTGCCTTCCTCTCCTTCCGTTACTCTTTCCTTGCCTAGCCGTGCATTGCCTAGCCTTGCGTTGTCGTGCATTAGCCTTGCCTCGCCTGAGCGTGCCTTGCCTTGCGTTACCCTTTCCTTGCCTTGCCGTGCATTGCCTAGCTTGCGTTGTCGTGCCTTAGCCTTGTTTCCCCTTACCGTGCCGTTCCTTCCGTTACCCTTGCCTTCCCTTGCTTTCCCTTGCCTTTCTTTCCTTCCGTTACTCTTTCCTTGCCTTGCCGTGCATTGCCTAGCCTTGCGTTGTCGTGCATTAGCCTTGCCTCGCCTGACCGTACCTTGCCTTGCGTTATGCTTTCCTTGCCTTGCCGTGCATTGCCTAGCCCTGCATTGTCGTGCATTAGCCTTGCCTTTCCTCACCGTGCCTTGCCTTGCGTTACCCTTTCCTTCCCTTGCCGTGCATTGCCTAGCCGTGCGTTGTCTTGCCTTAGCCTTGTTTCCCCTTGCTGTGCCGTTTCTTCCGTTACACGTGCCTTGCCTTACTTTGCCTTGCCTTCCTTTCCTTCCCTTTCCTTGCCTAGCCGTGCACTGCCTAGCCGTGCGTTGTCGTGCCTTAGCCTTGTTTCCGCTTACCGTGCCGTTCCTTCCTTTACCTTTGCCTTCCCTTGCCTTCCTTGCCTTCCGTTACTCTTTGCTTGCCTTCCGTGCATTGCCTAGCCTTGCGTTGTCCTGCCTTAGCCTTGCCTCGCCTGACCGTGCCTTGCCTTGCGTTACCCTTTCCTTGCCTTGCCGTGCATTGCCTAGTCCTGCGTTGTCGTGCCTTAGCCTTGTTTCCCCTTACCGTGCCGTTCCTTCCGTTACCCTTGCCTTCCCTTGCTTTCCCTTGCCTTTCTTTCCTTCCGTTACTCTTTCCTTGCCTTGCCGAGCACTGCCTAGCCTTGCGTTGTCGTGCATTAGCCTTGCCTCGCCTGACCGTGACTTGCCTTGCGTTATGCTTTCCTTGCCTTGCCGTGCATTGCCTAGCCGTGCTTTGTCGTGCATTAGCCTTGCCTCGCCTCACCGTGCCTTGCCTTGCGTTACCCTTTCCTTGCTTGGCCGTGCATTGCCTAGCCGTGCGTTGCCGTGCCTTACCCTTGTTTCCCCTTGCCGTGCCTTGCCTTTTGTTACACTTGCCTTGCCTTGCTTTGCCTTGCCTTCCTCTCCTTCCGTTACTCTTTCCTTGCCTAGCCGTGCATTGCCTAGCCTTGCGTTGTCGTGCCTTAGCCTTGCCTCGCCTGACCGTGCATTGCCTTGCGTTACTCTTTCCTTGCCTTGCCGTGCATTGCCTAGCCTTGCGTTGTCGTGCATTAGCCTTGCCTAGCCTCACCGTGCCTTGCCTTGCGTTACCCTTTCCTTGCCTTGCCGTGCATTGCCTAGCCGTGCGTTGTCGTGCCTTAGCCTTGTTTCCCCTTACCGTGCCGTTCCTTCCGTTACCCTTGCCTTCCCTTGCTTTCCCTTGCCTTCCTTTCCTTCCGTTACTCTTTCCTTGCCTTGCCGTGCATTGCCTAGTCCTGCGTTGTCGTGCCTTAGCCTTGTTTCCCCTTGCTGTGCCGTTCCTTCCGTTACACTTGCCTTGCCTTTCTTTGCCTTGCCTTCCTTTCCTTCCGTTACTCTTTCCTTGCCTAGCTGTGCACTGCCTAGCCTTGCGTTGTCGTGCATTAGCCTTCCCTTGCCTCACCGTACCTTGCCTTGCGTTACCCTTTCCTTGCCTTGCCGTGCATTGCCTAGCCTTGCGTTGTCGTGCCTTACCCTTGTTTCCCCTTGCCGTGCCGTGCCTTTTGTTACACTTGCCTTGCCTTGCATTGCTTTGCCTTCCTTTCCTTCCGTTACTCTTTCCTTGCCTAGCCGTGCATTGCCTAGCCTTGCGTTGTCGTGCATTAGCCTTGCCTCGCCTGACCGTGCCTTGCCTTGCGTTACCCTTTCCTTCCCTTGCCGTGCATTGCCTAGCCGTGCGTTGTCTTGCCTTAGCCTTGTTTCCCCTTGCTGTGCCGTTTCTTCCGTTACACGTGCCTTGCCTTACTTTGCCTTGCCTTCCTTTCCTTCCCTTTCCTTGCCTAGCCGTGCACTGCCTAGCCGTGCGTTGTCGTGCCTTAGCCTTGTTTCCGCTTACCGTGCCGTTCCTTCCTTTACCTTTGCCTTCCCTTGCCTTCCTTGCCTTCCGTTACTCTTTGCTTGCCTTCCGTGCATTGCCTAGCCTTGCGTTGTCCTGCCTTAGCCTTGCCTCGCCTGACCGTGCCTTGCCTTGCGTTACCCTTTCCTTGCCTTGCCGTGCATTGCCTAGTCCTGCGTTGTCGTGCCTTAGCCTTGTTTCCCCTTACCGTGCCGTTCCTTCCGTTACCCTTGCCTTCCCTTGCTTTCCCTTGCCTTTCTTTCCTTCCGTTACTCTTTCCTTGCCTTGCCGAGCACTGCCTAGCCTTGCGTTGTCGTGCATTAGCCTTGCCTCGCCTGACCGTGACTTGCCTTGCGTTATGCTTTCCTTGCCTTGCCGTGCATTGCCTAGCCCTGCATTGTCGTTCATTAGCCTTGCCTTTCCTCACCGTGCTTTGCCTTGCGTTACCCTTTCCTTGCTTGGCCGTGCATTGCCTAGCCGTGCGTTGCCGTGCCTTACCCTTGTTTCCCCTTGCCGTGCCTTGCCTTTTGTTACACTTGCCTTGCCTTGCTTTGCCTTGCCTTCCTCTCCTTCCGTTACTCTTTCCTTGCCTAGCCGTGCATTGCCTAGCCTTGCGTTGTCGTGCCTTAGCCTTGCCTCGCCTGACCGTGCATTGCCTTGCGGTACTCTTTCCTTGCCTTGCCGTGCATTGCCTAGCCTTGCGTTGTCGTGCATTAGCCTTGCCTCGCCTGACCGTGCCTTGCCTTGCGTTACCCTTTCCTTGTCTTGCCGTGCATTGCCTAGCCGTGCATTTTCGTGCATTAGCGTTGCCTCGCCTGACCGTGCCTTGCCTTGCGTTACCCTTTCCTTGCCTTGCCGTGCATTGCCTAGTCCTGCGTTGTCGTGCCTTAGGCTTGTTTCCCCTTAACGTGCCGTTCCGTCCGTAGCCCTTGCCTACCCTTGCTTTCCCTTGCCTTCCTTGCCTTCCGTTACTCTTTACTTACATTCCGTGCATTGCCTAGCCTTGCGTTGTCGTGCCTTAGCCTTGCGTCGCCTGACCGTGCCTTGCCTTGCGTTACCCTTTCTTTGCCTTGCCGTGCATTGCCTAGTCCTGCGTTGTCGTGCCTTAGCCTTGTTTCCCCGTACCGTGCCGTTCCTTCCGTTAGCCTTGCCTTCCCTTGCTTTCCCTTGCCTTTCTTTCCTTCCGTTACTCTTTCCTTGCCTAGCCGTGCACTGCCTAGCCGTGCGTTGTCGTGCCTTAGCCTTGTTTCCCCTTGCTGTGCCGTTCCTTCCGTTACACTTGCCTTGCCTTTCTTTGCCTTGCCTTCCTTTCCTTCCGTTACTCTTTCCTTGCCTAGCCGTGCACTGCCTAGCCTTGCGTTGTCGTGCATTAGCCTTCCCTTGCCTCACCGTACCTTGCCTTGCGTTACCCTTTCCTTGCCTTGCCGTGCACTGCCTAGCCTTGCGTTGTCGTGCCTTACCCTTGTTTCCCCTTGCCGTGCCGTGCCTTTTGTTACACTTGCCTTGCCTTGCTTTGCTTTGCCTTCCTTTCCTTCCGTTACTCTTTCCTTGCCTAGCCGTGCATTGCCTAGCCTTGCGTTGTCGTGCATTAGCCTTGCCTCGCCTGACCGTGCCTTGCCTTGCGTTACCCTTTCCTTCCCTTGCCGTGCATTGCCTAGCCGTGCGTTGTCTTGCCCTAGCCTTTTTTCCCCTTGCTGTGCCGTTTCTTCCGTTACACTTGCCTTGCCTTACTTTGCCTTGCCTTCCTTTCCTTCCGTTACTCTTTCCTTGCCTAGCCGTGCACTGCCTAGCCTTGCGTTGTCGTGCCTTAGCCTTGGCTCGCCTGACCGTGCCTTGCCTTGCGTTACCCTTTCCTTGCTTGGCCGTGCATTGCCTAGCCGTGCGTTGCCGTGCCTTACCCTTGTTTCCCCTTGCCGTGCCTTGCCTTTTGTTACACTTGCCTTGCCTTGCTTTGCCTTGCCTTCCTCTCCTTCCGTTACTCTTTCCTTGCCTAGCCGTGCATTGCCTAGCCTTGCGTTGTCGTGCATTAGCCTTGCCTCGCCTGACCGTGCCTTGCCTTGCGTTACCCTTTTTTTGCCTTGCCGTGCATTGCCTAGTCCTGCGTTGTCGTGCCTTAGCCTTGTTTCCCCTTACCGTGCCGTTCTTTCCGTTACCCTTGCCTTCCCTTGCTTTCCCTTGCCTTTCTTTCCTTCCCTTACTCTTTCCTTGCCTTGCCGAGCATTGCCTAGCCTTGCGTTGTCGTGCATTAGCCTTGCCTCGCCTGACCGTGCCTTGCCTTGCGTTATGCTTTCCTTGCCTTGCCGTGCATTGCCTAGCCCTGCATTGTCGTGCATTAGCCTTGCCTTTCCTCACCGTGCCTTGCCTTGCGTTACCCTTTCCTTCCCTTGCCGTGCATTGCCTAGCCGTGCGTTGTCTTGCCTTAGCCTTGTTTCCCCTTGCTGTGCCGTTTCTTCCGTTACACGTGCCTTGCCTTACTTTGCCTTGCCTTCCTTTCCTTCCCTTTCCTTGCCTAGCCGTGCACTGCCTAGCCGTGCGTTGTCGTGCCTTAGCCTTGTTTCCGCTTACCGTGCCGTTCCTTCCTTTACCTTTGCCTTCCCTTGCCTTCCTTGCCTTCCGTTACTCTTTGCTTGCCTTCCGTGCATTGCCTAGCCTTGCGTTGTCGTGCATTAGCCTTGCCTCGCCTGACCGTGCCTTGCCTTGCGTTACCCTTTCCTTGCCTTGCCGTGCATTGCCTAGTCCTGCTTTGTCGTGCCTTAGCCTTGTTTCCCCTTACCGTGCCGTTCCTTCCGTTACCCTTGCCTTCCCTTGCTTTCCCTTGCCTTTCTTTCCTTCCGTTACTCTTTCCTTGCCTTGCCGAGCACTGCCTAGCCTTGCGTTGTCGTGCATTAGCCTTGCCTCGCCTGACCGTGACTTGCCTTGCGTTATGCTTTCCTTGCCTTGCCGTGCATTGCCTAGCCCTGCATTGTCGTTCATTAGCCTTGCCTTTCCTCACCGTGCTTTGCCTTGCGTTACCCTTTCCTTGCTTGGCCGTGCATTGCCTAGCCGTGCGTTGCCGTGCCTTACCCTTGTTTCCCCTTGCCGTGCCTTGCCTTTTGTTACACTTGCCTTGCCTTGCTTTGCCTTGCCTTCCTCTCCTTCCGTTACTCTTTCCTTGCCTAGCCGTGCATTGCCTAGCCTTGCGTTGTCGTGCCTTAGCCTTGCCTCGCCTGACCGTGCATTGCCTTGCGGTACTCTTTCCTTGCCTTGCCGTGCATTGCCTAGCCTTGCGTTGTCGTGCATTAGCCTTGCCTCGCCTGACCGTGCCTTGCCTTGCGTTACCCTTTCCTTGTCTTGCCGTGCATTGCCTAGCCGTGCTTTTTCGTGCATTAGCGTTGCCTCGCCTGACCGTGCCTTGCCTTGCGTTACCCTTTCCTTGCCTTGCCGTGCATTGCCTAGTCCTGCGTTGTCGTGCCTTAGTCTTGTTTCCCCTTAACGTGCCGTTCCGTCCGTAGCCCTTGCCTACCCTTGCTTTCCCTTGCCTTCCTTGCCTTCCGTTACTCTTTACTTACATTCCGTGCATTGCCTAGCCTTGCGTTGTCGTGCCTTAGCCTTGCGTCGCCTGACCGTGCCTTGCCTTGCGTTACCCTTTCTTTGCCTTGCCGTGCATTGCCTAGTCCTGCGTTGTCGTGCCTTAGCCTTGTTTCCCCGTACCGTGCCGTTCCTTCCGTTAGCCTTGCCTTCCCTTGCTTTCCCTTGCCTTTCTTTCCTTCCGTTACACTTTCCTTGCCTAGCCGTGCACTGCCTAGCCGTGCGTTGTCGTGCCTTAGCCTTGTTTCCCCTTGCTGTGCCGTTCCTTCCGTTACACTTGCCTTGCCTTTCTTTGCCTTGCCTTCCTTTCCTTCCGTTACTCTTTCCTTGCCTAGCCGTGCACTGCCTAGCCTTGCGTTGTCGTGCATTAGCCTTCCCTTGCCTCACCGTACCTTGCCTTGCGTTACCCTTTCCTTGCCTTGCCGTGCACTGCCTAGCCTTGCGTTGTCGTGCCTTACCCTTGTTTCCCCTTGCCGTGCCGTGCCTTTTGTTACACTTGCCTTGCCTTGCTTTGCTTTGCCTTCCTTTCCTTCCGTTACTCTTTCCTTGCCTAGCCATGCATTGCCTAGCCTTGCGTTGTCGTGCATTAGCCTTGCCTCGCCTGACCGTGCCTTGCCTTGCGTTACCCTTTCCTTGCCTTGCCGTGCATTGCCTAGCCGTGCGTTGTCGTGCCTTAGCCTTGTTTCCCCTTGCTGTGCCGTTCCTTCCGTTACCCTTGCCTTGCCTTGCTTTGCCTTGCCTTCCTTTCCTTCCGTTACTCTTTCCTTGCCTAGCCGTGCACTGCCTAGCCTTGCGTTGTCGTGCCTTAGCCTTGGCTCGCCTGACCGTGCCTTGCCTTGCGTTACCCTTTCCTTGCTTGGCCGTGCATTGCCTAGCCGTGCGTTGCCGTGCCTTACCCTTGTTTCCCCTTGCCGTGCCTTGCATTTTGTTACACTTGCCTTGCCTTGCTTTGCCTTGCCTTCCTCTCCTTCCGTTACTCTTTCCTTGCCTAGCCATGCATTGCCTAGCCTTGCGTTGTCGTGCATTAGCCTTGCCTCGCCTGAGCGTGCCTTGCCTTGCGTTACCCTTTCTTTGCCTTGCCGTGCATTGCCTAGTCCTGCGTTGTCGTGCCTTAGCCTTGTTTCCCCTTACCGTGCCGTTCTTTCCGTTACCCTTGCCTTCCCTTGCTTTCCCTTGCCTTTCTTTCCTTCCGTTACTCTTTCCTTGCCTTGCCGAGCATTGCCTAGCCTTGCGTTGTCGTGCATTAGCCTTGCCTCGCCTGACCGTGCCTTGCCTTGCGTTACCCTTTCCTTCCCTTGCCGTGCATTGCCTAGCCGTGCGTTGTCTTGCCTTAGCCTTGTTTCCCCTTGCTGTGCCGTTTCTTCCGTTACACGTGCCTTGCCTTACTTTGCCTTGCCTTCCTTTCCTTCCTTTTCCTTGCCTAGCCGTGCACTGCCTAGCCGTGCGTTGTCGTGCCTTAGCCTTGATTCCGCTTACCGTGCCGTTCCTTCCTTTACCTTTGCCTTCCCTTGCCTTCCTTGCCTTCCGTTACTCTTTGCTTGCCTTCCGTGCATTGCCTAGCCTTGCGTTGTCCTGCCTTAGCCTTGCCTGGCCTGACCGTGCCTTGCCTTGCGTTACCCTTTCCTTGCCTTGCCGTGCATTGCCTAGTCCTGCGTTGTCGTGCCTTAGCCTTGTTTCCCCTTACCGTGCCGTTCCTTCCGTTACCCTTGCCTTCCCTTGCTTTCCCTTGCCTTTCTTTCCTTCCGTTACTCTTTCCTTGCCTTGCCGAGCACTGCCTAGCCTTGCGTTGTCGTGCATTAGCCTTGCCTCGCCTGACCGTGCCTTGCCTTGCGTTATGCTTTCCTTGCCTTGCCGTGCATTGCCTAGCCCTGCATTGTCGTGCATTAGCCTTGCCTTTCCTCACCGTGCCTTGCCTTGCGTTACCCTTTCCTTGCTTGGCCGTGCATTGCCTAGCCGTGCGTTGCCGTGCCTTACCCTTGTTTCCCCTTGCCGTGCCTTGCCTTTTGTTACACTTGCCTTGCCTTGCTTTGCCTTGCCTTCCTCTCCTTCCGTTACTCTTTCCTTGCCTAGTCGTGCATTAGCCTTGCCTCGCCTGACCGTGCCTTGCCTTGCGTTACCCTTTCCTTGCTTGGCCGTGCATTGCCTAGCCGTGCGTTGCCGTGCCTTACCCTTGTTTCCCCTTGCCGTGCCTTGCCTTTTGTTACACTTGCCTTGCCTTGCTTTGCCTTGCCTTCCTCTCCTTCCGTTACTCTTTCCTTGCCTAGCCGTGCATTGCCTAGCCTTGCGTTGTCGTGCATTAGCCTTGCCTCGCCTGACCTTGCCTTGCCTTGCGTTACCCTTTCTTTGCCTTGCCGTGCATTGCCTAGTCCTGCGTTGTCCTGCCTTAGCCTTGTTTCCCCTTACCGTGCCGTTCCTTCCGTTACCCTTGCCTTCCCTTGCTTTCCCTTGCCTTTCTTTCCTTCCGTTACTCTTTCCTTGCCTTGCCGAGCACTGCCTAGCCTTGCGTTGTCGTGCATTAGCCTTGCCTCGCCTGACCGTGCATTGCCTTGCGTTACCCTTTCCTTGCCTTGCCGTGCATTGCCTAGCCTTGCGTTGTCGTGCATTAGCCTTGCCTCGCCTGACCGTGCCTTGCCTTGCGTTACCCTTTCCTTGCCTTGCCGTGCATTGCCTAGCCGTGCTTTTTCGTGCATTAGCGTTGCCTCGCCTGACCGTGCCTTGCCTTGCGTTACCCTTTCCTTGCATTGCCGTGCATTGCCTAGTCCTGCGTTGTCGTGCCTTAGGCTTGTTTCCCCTTAACGTGCCGTTCCGTCCGTTGCCCTTGCCTACACTTGCTTTCCCTTGCCTTCCTTGCCTTCCGTTACTCTTTGCTAGCCTTCCGTGCATTGCCTAGCCTTGCGTTGTCGTGCCTTAGCCTTGCGTCGCCTGACCGTGCCTTGCCTTGCGTTACCCTTTCTTTGCCTTGCCGTGCATTGCCTAGCCGTGCGTTGTCGTGCCTTAGCCTTGTTTCCCCGTACCGTGCCGTTCCTTCCGTTAGCCTTGCCTTCCCTTGCTTTCCCTTGCCTTTCTTTCCTTCCGTTACTCTTTCCTTGCCTAGCCGTGCACTGCCTAGCCGTGCGTTGTCGTGCCTTAGCCTTGTTTCCCCTTGCTGTGCCGTTCCTTCCGTTACACTTGCCTTGCCTTTCTTTGCCTTGCCTTCCTTTCCTTCCGTTACTCTTTCCTTGCCTAGCCGTGCATTGCCTAGCCTTGCGTTGTCGTGCATTAGCCTTGCCTCGCCTGACCGTGCCTTGCCTTGCGTTACTCTTTCCTTGCCTTGCCTTGCATTGCCTAGTCCTGAGTTGTCGTGCCTTAGCCTTGTTTCCGCTTACCGTGCCGTTCCTTCCTTTACCTTTGCCTTCCTTTGCCTTCCTTGCCTTCCGTTACTCTTTGCTTGCCTTCCGTGCATTGCCTAGCCTTGCGTTGTCCTGCCTTAGCCTTGCCTCGCCTGACCGTGCCTTGCCTTGCGTTACCCTTTCCTTGCCTTGCCGTGCATAGCCTAATGCTGCGTTGTCGTGCCTTAGCCTTGTTTCCCCTTACCATGCCGTTCCTTCCGTTACCCTTGCCTTCCCTTGCTTTCCCTTGCCTTTCTTTCCTTCCGTTACTCTTTCCTTGCCTTGCCGAGCACTGCCTAGCCTTGCGTTGTCGTCCATTAGCCTTGCCTCGCCTGACCGTGCCTTGCCTTGCGTTATGCTTTCCTTACCTTGCCGTGCATTGCCTAGCCCTGCATTGTCGTGCATTAGCCTTGCCTTTCCTCACCGTGCCTTGCCTTGCGTTACCCTTTCCTTGCTTGGCCGTGCATGGCCTAGCCGTGCGTTGCCGTGCCTTACCCTTGTTTCCCCTTGCCGTGCCTTGCCTTTTGTTACACTTGCCTTGACTTGCTTTGCCTTGCCTTCCTCTCCTTCCGTTACTCTTTCCTTGCCTTGCCGAGCACTGCCTAGCCTTGCGTTGTCGTCCATTAGCCTTGCCTCGCCTGACCGTGCCTTGCCTTGCGTTACACTTTCTTTGCCTTGCCGTGCATTGCCTAGTCCTGCGTTGTCGTGCCTTAGCCTTGTTTCCCCTTACCGTGCCGTTCCTTCCGTTACCCTTGCCTTCCCTTGCTTTCCCTTGCCTTTCTTTCCTTCCGTTACTCTTTCCTTGCCTTGCCGAGCACTGCCTAGCCTTGCGTTGTCGTCCCTTAGCCTTGCCTCGCCTGACCGTGCATTGCCTTGCGTTACTCTTTCCTTGCCTTGCCGTGCATTGCCTAGCCTTGCGTTGTCGTGCATTAGCCTTGCCTCGCCTGACCGTGCCTTGCCTTGCGTTACCCTTTCCTTGCCTTGCCGTGCATTGCCTAGCCGTGCTTTTTCGTGCATTAGCGTTGCCTCGCCTGACCGTGCCTTGCCTTGCCTTACCCTTTCCTTGCCTTGCCGTGCATTGCCTAGTCCTGCGTTGTCGTGCCTTAGGCTTGTTTCCCCTTAACGTGCCGTTCCGTCCGTTGCCCTTGCCTACCCTTGCTTTCCCTTGCCTTCCTTGCCTTCCGTTACTCTTTACTTACCTTCCGTGCATTGCCTAGCCTTGCGTTGTCGTGCCTTAGCCTTGCGTCGCCTGACCGTGCCTTGCCTTGCGTTACCCTTTCTTTGCCTTGCCGTGCATTGCCTAGTCCTGCGTTGTCGTGCCTTAGCCTTGTTTCCCCGTACCGTGCCGTTCCTTCCGTTAGCCTTGCCTTCCCATGCTTTCCCTTGCCTTTCTTTCCTTCCGTTACTCTTTCCTTGCCTAGCCGTGCACTGCCTAGCCGTGCGTTGTCGTGCCTTAGCCTTGTTTCCCCTTGCTGTGCCGTTCCTTCCGTTACACTTGCCTTGCCTTTCTTTGCCTTGCCTTCCTTTCCTTCCGTTACTCTTTCCTTGCCTAGCCGTGCATTGCCTAGCCTTGCGTTGTCGTGCATTAGCCTTGCCTCGCCTGACCGTGCCTTGCCTTGCGTTACCCTTTCCTTGCCTTGCCTTGCATTGCCTAGTCCTGAGTTGTCGTGCCTTAGCCTTGTTTCCGCTTACCGTGCCGTTCCTTCCTTTACCTTTGCCTTCCCTTGCCTTCCTTGCCTTCCGTTACTCTTTGCTTGCCTTCCGTGCATTGCCTAGCCTTGCGTTGTCCTGCCTTAGCCTTGCCTCGCCTGACCGTGCCTTGCCTTGCGTTACGCTTTCCTTGCCTTGCCGTGCATTGCCTAATCCTGCGTTGTCGTGCCTTAGCCTTGTTTCCCCTTACCGTGCCGTTCCTTCCGTTACCCTTGCCTTCCCTTGCTTTCCCTTGCCTTTCTTTCCTTCCGTTACTCTTTCCCTGCCTAGCCGTGCACTGCCTAGCCGTGCGTTGTCGTGCCTTAGCCTTGTTTCCCCTTGCTGTGCCGTTCCTTCCGTTACACTTGCCTTGCCTTTCTTTGCCTTGCCTTCCTTTCCTTCCGTTACTCTTTCCTTGCCTAGCCGTGCATTGCCTAGCCTTGCGTTGTCGTGCATTAGCCTTGCCTCGCCTGACCGTGCCTTGCCTTGCGTTATGCTTTCCTTACCTTGCCGTGCATTGCCTAGCCCTGCATTGTCGTGCATTAGCCTTGCCTTTCCTCACCGTGCCTTGCCTTGCGTTACCCTTTCCTTGCTTGGCCGTGCACTGCCTAGCCGTGCGTTGTCGTGCCTTAGCCTTGTTTCCCCTTGCTGTGCCGTTCCTTCCGTTACACTTGCCTTGCCTTTCTTTGCCTTGCCTTCCTTGCCTTCCGTTACTCTTTACTTACCTTCCGTGCATTGCCTAGCCTTGCGTTGTCGTGCCTTAGCCTTGCGTCGCCTGACCGTGCCTTGCCTTGCTTTACCCTTTCTTTGCCTTGCCGTGCATTGCCTAGTCCTGCGTTGTCGTGCCTTAGCCTTGTTTCCCCGTACCGTGCCGTTCCTTCCGTTAGCCTTGCCTTCCCTTGCTTTCCCTTGCCTTTCTTTCCTTCCGTTACTCTTTCCTTGCCTTGCCGTGCACTGCCTAGCCTTGCGTTGTCGTGCCTTACCCTTGTTTCCCCTTGCCGTGCCGTGCCTTTTGTTACACTTGCCTTGCCTTGCTTTGCCTTGCCTTCCTCTCCTTCCGTTACTCTTTCCTTGCCTAGCCGTGCATTGCCTAGCCTTGCGTTGTCGTGCATTAGCCTTGCCTCGCCTGACCGTGCCTTGCCTTGCGTTACCCTTTCTTTGCCTTGCCGTGCATTGCCTAGTCCTGCGTTGTCGTGCCTTAGCCTTGTTTCCCCGTACCGTGCCGTTCCTTCCGTTAGCCTTGCCTTCCCTTGCTTTCCCTTGCCTTTCTTTCCTTCCGTTACTCTTTCCTTGCCTAGCCGTGCACTGCCTAGCCGTGCGTTGTCGTGCCTTAGCCTTGTTTCCCCTTGCTGTGCCGTTCCTTCCGTTACACTTGCCTTGCCTTTCTTTGCCTTGCCTTCCTTTCCTTCCGTTACTCTTTCCTTGCCTAGCCGTGCATTGCCTAGCCTTGCGTTGTCGTGCATTAGCCTTGCCTCGCCTGACCGTGCCTTGCCTTGCGTTACCCTTTCCTTGCCTTGCCTTGCATTGCCTAGTCCTGAGTTGTCGTGCCTTAGCCTTGTTTCCGCTTACCGTGCCGTTCCTTCCTTTACCTTTGCCTTCCCTTGCCTTCCTTGCCTTCCGTTACTCTTTGCTTGCCTTCCGTGCATTGCCTAGCCTTGCGTTGTCCTGCCTTAGCCTTGCCTCGCCTGACCGTGCCTTGCCTTGCGTTACCCTTTCCTTGCCTTGCCGTGCATAGCCTAATCCTGCGTTGTCGTGCCTTAGCCTTGTTTCCCCTTACCGTGCCGTTCCTTCCGTTACCCTTGCCTTCCCTTGCTTTCCCTTGCCTTTCTTTCCTTCCGTTACTCTTTCCTTGCCTAGCCGTGCACTGCCTAGCCGTGCGTTGTCGTGCCTTAGCCTTGTTTCCCCTTGCTGTGCCGTTCCTTCCGTTACACTTGCCTTGCCTTTCTTTGCCTTGCCTTCCTTTCCTTCCGTTACTCTTTCCTTGCCTAGCTGTGCACTGCCTAGCCTTGCGTTGTCGTGCATTAGCCTTCCCTTGCCTCACCGTACCTTGCCTTGCGTTACCCTTTCCTTGCCTTGCCGTGCACTGCCTAGCATTGCGTTGTCGTGCCTTACCCTTGTTTCCCCTTGCCGTGCCGTGCCTTTTGTTACACTTGCCTTGCTTGCATTGCTTTGCCTTCCTTTCCTTCCGTTACTCTTTCCTTGCCTAGCCGTGCATTGCCTAGCCTTGCGTTGTCGTGCATTAGCCTTGCCTCGCCTGACCGTGCCTTGCCTTGCGTTACCCTTTCCTTCCCTTGCCGTGCATTGCCTAGCCGTGCGTTGTCTTGCCTTAGCCTTGTTTCCCCTTGCTGTGCCGTTTCTTCCGTTACACGTGCCTTGCCTTACTTTGCCTTGCCTTCCTTTCCTTCCTTTTCCTTGCCTAGCCGTGCACTGCCTAGCCGTGCGTTGTCGTGCCTTAGCCTTGATTCCGCTTACCGTGCCGTTCCTTCCTTTACCTTTGCCTTCCCTTGCCTTCCTTGCCTTCCGTTACTCTTTGCTTGCCTTCCGTGCATTGCCTAGCCTTGCGTTGTCCTGCCTTAGCCTTGCCTGGCCTGACCGTGCCTTGCCTTGCGTTACCCTTTCCTTGCCTTGCCGTGCATTGCCTAGTCCTGCGTTGTCGTGCCTTAGCCTTGTTTCCCCTTACCGTGCCGTTCCTTCCGTTACCCTTGCCTTCCCTTGCTTTCCCTTGCCTTTCTTTCCTTCCGTTACTCTTTCCTTGCCTTGCCGAGCACTGCCTAGCCTTGCGTTGTCGTGCATTAGCCTTGCCTCGCCTGACCGTGCCTTGCCTTGCGTTATGCTTTCCTTGCCTTGCCGTGCATTGCCTAGCCCTGCATTGTCGTGCATTAGCCTTGCCTTTCCTCACCGTGCCTTGCCTTGCGTTACCCTTTCCTTGCTTGGCCGTGCATTGCCTAGCCGTGCGTTGCCGTGCCTTACCCTTGTTTCCCCTTGCCGTGCCTTGCCTTTTGTTACACTTGCCTTGCCTTGCTTTGCCTTGCCTTCCTCTCCTTCCGTTACTCTTTCCTTGCCTAGCCGTGCATTGCCTAGCCTTGCGTTGTCGTGCATTAGCCTTGCCTCGCCTGACCGTGCCTTGCCTTGCGTTACCCTTTCCTTGCTTGGCCGTGCATTGCCTAGCCGTGCGTTGCCGTGCCTTACCCTTGTTTCCCCTTGCCGTGCCTTGCCTTTTGCTACACTTGCCTTGCCTTGCTTTGCCTTGCCTTCCTCTCCTTCCGTTACTCTTTCCTTGCCTAGCCGTGCATTGCCTAGCCTTGCGTTGTCGTGCATTAGCCTTGCCTCGCCTGACCTTGCCTTGCCTTGCGTTACCCTTTCTTTGCCTTGCCGTGCATTGCCTAGTCCTGCGTTGTCCTGCCTTAGCCTTGTTTCCCCTTACCGTGCCGTTCCTTCCGTTACCCTTGCCTTCCCTTGCTTTCCCTTGCCTTTCTTTCCTTCCGTTACTCTTTCCTTGCCTTGCCGAGCACTGCCTAGCCTTGCGTTGTCGTGCATTAGCCTTGCCTCGCCTGACCGTGCATTGCCTTGCGTTACCCTTTCCTTGCCTTGCCGTGCATTGCCTAGCCTTGCGTTGTCGTGCATTAGCCTAGCCTCGCCTGACCGTGCCTTGCCTTGCGTTACCCTTTCCTTGCCTTGCCGTGCATTGCCTAGCCTTGCGTTGTCGTGCCTTAGCCTTGCGTCGCCTGACCGTGCCTTGCCTTGCGTTACCCTTTCTTTGCCTTGCCGTGCATTGCCTAGTCCTGCGTTGTCGTGCCTTAGCCTTGTTTCCCCGTACCGTGCCGTTCCTTCCGTTAGCCTTGCCTTCCCTTGCTTTCCCTTGCCTTTCTTTCCTTCCGTTACTCTTTCCTTGCCTAGCCGTGCACTGCCTAGCCGTGCGTTGTCGTGCCTTAGCCTTGTTTCCCCTTGCTGTGCCGTTCCTTCCGTTACACTTGCCTTGCCTTTCTTTGCCTTGCCTTCCTTTCCTTCCGTTACTCTTTCCTTGCCTAGCCGTGCATTGCCTAGCCTTGCGTTGTCGTGCATTAGCCTTGCCTCGCCTGACCGTGCCTTGCCTTGCGTTACCCTTTCCTTGCCTTGCCGTGCATTGCCTAGTCCTGAGTTGTCGTGCCTTAGCCTTGTTTCCGCTTACCGTGCCGTTCCTTCCTTTACCTTTGCCTTCCTTTGCCTTCCTTGCCTTCCGTTACTCTTTGCTTGCCTTCCGTGCATTGCCTAGCCTTGCGTTGTCCTGCCTTAGCCTTGCCTCGCCTGACCGTGCCTTGCCTTGCGTTACCCTTTCCTTGCCTTGCCGTGCATAGCCTAATGCTGCGTTGTCGTGCCTTAGCCTTGTTTCCCCTTACCATGCCGTTCCTTCCGTTACCCTTGCCTTCCCTTGCTTTCCCTTGCCTTTCTTTCCTTCCGTTACTCTTTCCTTGCCTTGCCGAGCACTGCCTAGCCTTGCGTTGTCGTCCATTAGCCTTGCCTCGCCTGACCGTGCCTTGCCTTGCGTTATGCTTTCCTTACCTTGCCGTGCATTGCCTAGCCCTGCATTGTCGTGCATTAGCCTTGCCTTTCCTCACCGTGCCTTGCCTTGCGTTACCCTTTCCTTGCTTGGCCGTGCATTGCCTAGCCGTGCGTTGCCGTGCCTTACCCTTGTTTCCCCTTGCCGTGCCTTGCCTTTTGTTACACTTGCCTTGACTTGCTTTGCCTTGCCTTCCTCTCCTTCCGTTACTCTTTCCTTGCCTAGCCGTGCATTGCCTAGCCTTGCGTTGTCGTGCATTAGCCTTGCCTCGCCTGACCGTGCCTTGCCTTGCATTACACTTTCTTTGCCTTGCCGTGCATTGCCTAGTCCTGCGTTGTCGTGCCTTAGCCTTGTTTCCCCTTACCGTGCCGTTCCTTCCGTTACCCTTGCCTTCCCTTGCTTTCCCTTGCCTTTCTTTCCTTCCGTTACTCTTTCCTTGCCTTGCCGAGCACTGCCTAGCCTTGCGTTGTCGTCCCTTAGCCTTGCCTCGCCTGACCGTGCATTGCCTTGCGTTACTCTTTCCTTGCCTTGCCGTGCATTGCCTAGCCTTGCGTTGTCGTGCATTAGCCTTGCCTCGCCTGACCGTGCCTTGCCTTGCGTTACCCTTTCCTTGCCTTGCCGTGCATTGCCTAGCCGTGCTTTTTCGTGCATTAGCGTTGCCTCGCCTGACCGTGCCTTGCCTTGCCTTACCCTTTCCTTGCCTTGCCGTGCATTGCCTAGTCCTGCGTTGTCGTGCCTTAGGCTTGTTTCCCCTTAACGTGCCGTTCCGTCCGTTGCCCTTGCCTACCCTTGCTTTCCCTTGCCTTCCTTGCCTTCCGTTACTCTTTGCTTGCCTTCCGTGCATTGCCTAGCCTTGCGTTGTCGTGCCTTAGCCTTGCGTCGTCTGACCGTGCCTTGCCTTGCGTTACCCTTTCCTTGCCTTGCCGTGCATTGCCTAGCCCTGCGTTGTCGTGCCTTAGCCTTGTTTCCCCTTACCGTGCCGTTCCTTCCGTTACCCTTGCCTTCCCTTGCTTTCCCTTGCCTTTCTTTCCTTCCGTTACTCTTTCCTTGCCTAGCCGTGCTCTGCCTAGCCGTGCGTTGTCGTGCCTTAGCCTTGTTTCCCCTTGCTGTGCCGTTCCTTCCGTTACACTTGCCTTGCCTTTCTTTGCCTTGCCTTCCTTTCCTTCCGTTACTCTTTCCTTGCCTAGCCGTGCATTGCCTAGCCTTGCGTTGTCGTGCATTAGCCTTGCCTCGCCTGACCGTGCCTTGCCTTGCGTTACCCTTTCCTTGCCTTGCCTTGCATTGCCTAGTCCTGAGTTGTCGTGCCTTAGCCTTGTTTCCGCTTACCGTGCCGTTCCTTCCTTTACCTTTGCCTTCCTTTGCCTTCCTTGCCTTCCGTTACTCTTTGCTTGCCTTCCGTGCATTGCCTAGCCTTGCGTTGTCCTGACCGTAGCCTTGCCTCGCGTGACCGTGCCTTGCCTTGCGTTACCCTTTCCTTGCCTTGCCGTGCATAGCCTAATCCTGCGTTGTCGTGCCTTAGCCTTGTTTCCCCTTACCGTGCCGTTCCTTCCGTTACCCTTGCCTTCCCTTGCTTTCCCTTGCCTTTCTTTCCTTCCGTTACTCTTTCCTTGCCTTGCCGAGCACTGCCTAGCCTTGCGTTGTCGTGCATTAGCCTTGCCTCGCCTGACCGTGCCTTGCCTTGCGTTATGCTTTCCTTACCTTGCCGTGCATTGCCTAGCCCTGCATTGTCGTGCATTAGCCTTGCCTTTCCTCACCGTGCCTTGCCTTGCGGTACCCTTTCCTTGCTTGGCCGTGCATTGCCTAGCCGTGCGTTGCCGTGCCTTACCCTTGTTTCCCCTTGCCGTGCCTTGCCTTTTGTTACACTTGCCTTGCCTTGCTTTGCCTTGCCTTCCTCTCCTTCCGTTACTCTTTCCTTGCCTAGCCGTGCACTGCCTAGCCGTGCGTTGTCGTGCCTTAGCCTTGTTTCCCCTTGCTGTGCCGTTCCTTCCGTTACACTTGCCTTGCCTTTCTTTGCCTTGCCTTCCTTGCCTTCCGTTACTCTTTACTTACCTTCCGTGCATTGCCTAGCCTTGCGTTGTCGTGCCTTAGCCTTGCGTCGCCTGACCGTGCCTTGCCTTGCTTTACCCTTTCTTTGCCTTGCCGTGCATTGCCTAGTCCTGCGTTGTCGTGCCTTAGCCTTGTTTCCCCGTACCGTGCCGTTCCTTCCGTTAGCCTTGCCTTCCCTTGCTTTCCCTTGCCTTTCTTTCCTTCCGTTACTCTTTCCTTGCCTTGCCGTGCACTGCCTAGCCTTGCGTTGTCGTGCCTTACCCTTGTTTCCCCTTGCCGTGCCGTGCCTTTTGTTACACTTGCCTTGCCTTGCTTTGCCTTGCCTTCCTCTCCTTCCGTTACTCTTTCCTTGCCTAGCCGTGCATTGCCTAGCCTTGCGTTGTCGTGCATTAGCCTTGCCTCGCCTGACCGTGCCTTGCCTTGCGTTACGCTTTCTTTGCCTTGCCGTGCATTGCCTAGTCCTGCGTTGTCGTGCCTTAGCCTTGTTTCCCCTTACCGTGCCGTTCCTTCCGTTACCCTTGCCTTCCCTTGCTTTCCCTTGCCTTTCTTTCCTTCCGTTACTCTTTCCTTGCCTTGCCGAGCACTGCCTAGCCTTGCGTTGTCGTGCCTTAGCCTTGCCTCGCCTGACCGTGCATTGCCTTGCGTTACTCTTTCCTTGCCTTGCCGGGCATTGCCTAGCCTTGCGTTGTCGTGCATTAGCCTTGCCTCGCCTGACCGTGCCGTTTGCCTTCCTTTGCTTTCCCTTGCCTTCCTTGCCTTCCGTTACTCTTAACTTACCTTCCGTGCATTGCCTAGCCTTGCGTTGTCGTGCCTTAGCCTTGCGTCGCCTGACCGTGCCTTGCCTTGCGTTACCCTTTCTTTGCCTTGCCGTGCATTGCCTATGCATTGCCTAGTCCTGCGTTGTCGTGCCTTAGGCTTGTTTCCCCGTACCGTGCCGTTCCTTCCGTTAGCCTTGCCTTCCCTTGCTTTCCCTTGCCTTTCTTTCCTTCCGTTACTCTTTCCTTGCCTTGCCGAGCACTGCCTAGCCTTGCGTTGTCGTGCATTAGCCTTGCCTCGCCTGACCGTGCCTTGCCTTGCGTTATGCTTTCCTTACCTTGCCGTGCATTGCCTAGCCCTGCATTGTCGTGCATTAGCCTTGCCTTTCCTCACCGTGCCTTGCCTTGCGTTACCCTTTCCTTGCTTGGCCGTGCATTGCCTAGCCGAGCGTTGCCGTGCCTTACCCTTGTTTCCCCTTGCCGTGCCTTGCCTTTTGTTACACTTGCCTTGCCTTGCTTTGCCTTGGCTTCCTCTCCTTCCGTTACTCTTTCCTTGCCTAGCCGTGCATTGCCTAGCCTTGCGTTGTCGTTCATTAGCCTTGCCTCGCCTGACCGTGCCTTGCCTTGCGTTACACTTTCTTTGCCTTGCCGTGCATTGCCTAGTCCTGCGTTGTCGTGCCTTAGCCTTGTTTCCCCTTACCGTGCCGTTCCTTCCGTTACCCTTGCCTTCCCTTGCTTTCCCTTGCCTTTCTTTCCTTCCGGTACTCTTTCCTTGCCTTGCCGAGCACTGCCTAGCCTTGCGTTGTCGTGCCTTAGCCTTGCCTCGCCTGACCGTGCATTGCCTTGCGTTACTCTTTCCTTGCCTTGCCGTGCATTGCCTAGCCTTGCGTTGTCGTGCATTAGCCTTGCCTCGCCTGACCGTGCCTTGCCTTGCGTTACCCTTTCCTTGCCTTGCCGTGCATTGCCTAGCCGTGCTTTTTCGTGCATTAGCGTTGCCTCGCCTGACCGTGCCTTGCCTTGCGTTACCCTTTCCTTGCCTTGCCGTGCATTGCCTAGTCCTGCGTTTTCGTGCCTTAGGCTTGTTTCCCCTTAACGTGCCGTTACGTCCGTTGCCCTTGCCTACCCTTGCTTTCTCTTGCCTTGCTTGCCTTCCGTTACTCTTTACTTACCTCCCGTGCATTGCCTAGCCTTGCGTTTTCGTGCCTTAGCCTTGCGTCGCCTGACCGTGCCTTGCCTTGCGTTACCCTTTCTTTGCCTTGCCGTGCATTGCCTAGTCCTGCGTTGTCGTGCCTTAGCCTTGTTTCCCCGTACCGTGCCGTTCCTTCCGTTAGCCTTGCCTTCCCTTGCTTTCCCTGGCTTTTTTTTCTTCCGTTACTCTTTCCTTGCCTAGCCGTGCACTGCCTAGCCGTGCGTTGTCGTGCCTTAGCCTTGTTTCCCCTTGCTGTGCCGTTCCTTCCGTTACACTTGCCTTGCCTTTCTTTGCCTTGCCTTCCTTTCCTTCCGTTACTCTTTCCTTGCCTAGCTGTGCACTGCCTAGCCTTGCGTTGTCGTGCATTAGCCTTCCCTTGCCTCACCGTACCTTGCCTTGCGTTACCCTTTCCTTGCCTTGCCGTGCACTGCCTAGCCTTGCGTTGTCGTGCCTTACCCTTGTTTCCCCTTGCCGTGCCGTGCCTTTTGTTACACTTGCCTTGCCTTGCATTGCTTTGCCTTCCTTTCCTTCCGTTACTCTTTCGTTGCCTAGCCGTGCATTGCCTAGCCTTGCGTTGTCGTGCATTAGCCTTGCCTCGCCTGACCGTGCCTTGCCTTGCGTTACCCTTTCCTTCCCTTGCCGTGCATTGCCTAGCCGTGCGTTGTCTTGCCTTAGCCTTGTTTCCCCTTGCTGTGCCGTTTCTTCCGTTACACGTGCCTTGCCTTACTTTGCCTTGCCTTCCTTTCCTTCCCTTTCCTTGCCTAGCCGTGCACTGCCTAGCCGTGCGTTGTCGTGCCTTAGCCTTGTTTCCGCTTACCGTGCCGTTCCTTCCTTTACCTTTGCCTTCCCTTGCCTTCCTTGCCTTCCGTTACTCTTTGCTTGCCTTCCGTGCATTGCCTAGCCTTGCGTTGTCCTGCCTTAGCCTTGCCTCGCCTGACCGTGCCTTGCCTTGCGTTACCCTTTCCTTGCCTTGCCGTGCATTGCCTAGTCCTGCGTTGTCGTGCCTTAGCCTTGTTTCCCCTTACCGTGCCGTTCCTTCCGTTACCCTTGCCTTCCCTTGCTTTCCCTTGCCTTTCTTTCCTTCCGTTACTCTTTCCTTGCCTTGCCGAGCACTGCCTAGCCTTGCGTTGTCGTGCATTAGCCTTGCCTCGCCTGACCGTGCCTTGCCTTGCGTTATGCTTTCCTTGCCTTGCCGTGCATTGCCTAGCCCTGCATTGTCGTGCATTAGCCTTGCCTTTCCTCACCGTGCCTTGCCTTGCGTTACCCTTTCCTTGCTTGGCCGTGCATTGCCTAGCCGTGCGTTGCCGTGCCTTACCCTTGTTTCCCCTTGCCGTGCCTTGCCTTTTGTTACACTTGCCTTGCCTTGCTTTGCCTTGCCTTCCTCTCCTTCCGTTACTCTTTCCTTGCCTAGCCGTGCATTGCCTAGCCTTGCGTTGTCGTGCCTTAGCCTTGCCTCGCCTGACCGTGCATTGCCTTGCGTTACTCTTTCCTTGCCTTGCCGTGCATTGCCTAGCCTTGCGTTGTCGTGCATTAGCCTTGCCTCGCCTGACCGTGCCTTGCCTTGCGTTACCCTTTCCTTGCCTTGCCGTGCATTGCCTAGCCATGCTTTTTCGTGCATTAGCGTTGCCTCGCCTGACCCTGCCTTGCCTTGCGTTACCCTTTCCTTGCCTTGCCGTGCATTGCCTAGTCCTGCGTTGTCGTGCCTTAGGCTTGTTTCCCCTTAACGTGCCGTTCCGTCCGTTACACTTGCCTTGCCTTTCTTTGCCTTGCCTTCCTTTCCTTCCGTTACTCTTTCCTTGCCTAGCCGTGCATTGCCTAGCCTTGCGTTGTCGTGCATTAGCCTTGCCTTGCCTCACCGTGCCTTGCCTTGCGTTACCCTTTCCTTGCCTTGCCGTGCACTGCCTAGCCTTGCGTTGTCGTGCCTTACCCTTGTTTCCCCTTGCCGTGCCGTGCCTTTTGTTACACTTGCCTTGCCTTGCTTTGCTTTGCCTTCCTTTCCTTCCGTTACTCTTTCCTTGCCTAGCCGTGCATTGCCTAGCCTTGCGTTGTCGTGCATTAGACTTGCCTCGCCTGACCGTGCCTTGCCTTGCGTTACCCTTTCCTTGCCTTGCCGTGCATTGCCTAGCCGTGCGTTGTCGTGCCTTAGCCTTGTTTCCCCTTGCTGTGCCGTTTCTTCCGTTACACTTGCCTTGCCTTACTTTGCCTTGCCTTCCTTTCCTTCCGTTACTCTTTCCTTGCCTAGCCGTGCACTGCCTAGCCTTGCGTTGTCGTGCCTTAGCCTTGGCTCGCCTGACCGTGCCTTGCCTTGCGTTACCCTTTCCTTGCTTGGCCGTGCATTGCCTAGCCGTGCGTTGTCGTGCATTAGCCTTGCCTCGCCTGACCGTGCCTTGCCTTGCGTTATGCTTTCCTTGCCTTGCCGTGCATTGCCTAGCCCTGCATTGTCGTGCATTAGCCTTGCCTTTCCTCACCGTGCCTTGCCTTGCGTTACCCTTTCCTTGCTTGGCCGTGCATTGCCTAGCCGTGCGTTGCCGTGCCTTACCCTTGTTTCCCCTTGCCGTGCCTTGCCTTTTGTTACACTTGCCTTGCCTTGCTTTCCCTTGCCTTCCTCTCCTTCCGTTACTCTTTCCTTGCCTAGCCGTGCATTGCCTAGCCTTGCGTTGTCGTGCATTAGCCTTGCCTCGCCTGACCTTGCCTTGCCTTGCGTTACCCTTTCTTTGCCTTGCCGTGCATTGCCTAGTCCTGCGTTGTCCTGCCTTAGCCTTGTTTCCCCTTACCGTGCCGTTCCTTCCGTTACCCTTGCCTTCCCTTGCTTTCCCTTGCCTTTCTTTCCTTCCGTTACTCTTTCCTTGCCTTGCCGAGCACTGCCTAGCCTTGCGTTGTCGTGCATTAGCCTTGCCTCGCCTGACCGTGCATTGCCTTGCGTTACCCTTTCCTTGCCTTGCCGTGCATTGCCTAGCCTTGCGTTGTCGTGCATTAGCCTTGCCTCGCCTGACCGTGCCTTGCCTTGCGTTACCCTTTCCTTGCCTTGCCGTGCATTGCCTAGCCGTGCTTTTTCGTGCATTAGCGTTGCCTCGCCTGACCGTGCCTTGCCTTGCGTTACCCTTTCCTTGCCTTGCCGTGCATTGCCTAGTCCTGCGTTGTCGTGCCTTAGGCTTGTTTCCCCGTACCGTGCCGTTCCTTCCGTTAGCCTTGCCTTCCCTTGCTTTCCCTTGCCTTTCTTTCCTTCCGTTACTCTTTCCTTGCCTAGCCGTGCACTGCCTAGCCGTGCGTTGTCGTGCCTTAGCCTTGTTTCCCCTTGCTGTGCCGTTCCTTCCGTTACACTTGCCTTGCCTTTCTTTGCCTTGCCTTCCTTTCCTTCCGTTACTCTTTCCTTGCCTAGCCGTGCATTGCCTAGCCTTGCGTTGTCGTGCATTAGCCTTGCCTCGCCTGACCGTGCCTTGCCTTGCGTTACCCTTTCCTTGCCTTGCCTTGCATTGCCTAGTCCTGAGTTGTCGTGCCTTAGCCTTGTTTCCGCTTACCGTGCCGTTCCTTCCTTTACCTTTGCCTTCCCTTGCCTTCCTTGCCTTCCGTTACTCTTTGCTTGCCTTCCGTGCATTGCCTAGCCTTGCGTTGTCCTGCCTTAGCCTTGCCTCGCCTGACCGTGCCTTGCCTTGCGTTACCCTTTCCTTGCCTTGCCGTGCATAGCCTAATCCTGCGTTGTCGTGCCTTAGCCTTGTTTCCCCTTACCGTGCCGTTCCTTCCGTTACCCTTGCCTTCCCTTGCTTTCCCTTGCCTTTCTTTCCTTCCGTTACTCTTTCCTTGCCTTGCCGAGCACTGCCTAGCCTTGCGTTGTCGTGCATTAGCCTTGCCTCGCCTGACCGTGCCTTGCCTTGCGTTATGCTTTCCTTACCTTGCCGTGCATTGCCTAGCCCTGCATTGTCGTGCATTAGCCTTGCCTTTCCTCACCGTGCCTTGCCTTGCGTTACCCTTTCCTTGCTTGGCCGTGCATTGCCTAGCCGTGCGTTGCCGTGCCTTACCCTTGTTTCCCCTTGCCGTGCCTTGCCTTTTGTTACACTTGCCTTGCCTTGCTTTGCCTTGCCTTCCTCTCCTTCCGTTACTCTTTCCTTGCCTAGCCGTGCATTGCCTAGCCTTGCGTTGTCGTGCCTTAGCCTTGCCTCGCCTGACCGTGCCTTGCCTTGCGTTACACTTTCCTTGCCTTGCCGTGCATAGCCTAATCCTGCGTTGTCGTGCCTTAGCCTTGTTTCCCCTTACCGTGCCGTTCCTTCCGTTACCCTTGCCTTCCCTTGCTTTCCCTTGCCTTTCTTTCCTTCCGTTACTCTTTCCTTGCCTTGCCGAGCACTGCCTAGCCTTGCGTTGTCGTGCCTTAGCCTTGCCTCGCCTGACCGTGCATTGCCTTGCGTTACCCTTTCCTTGCCTTGCCGTGCATTGCCTAGCCTTGCGTTGTCGTGCATTAGCCTTGCCTCGCCTGACCGTGCCTTGCCTTGCGTTACCCTTTCCTTGCCTTGCCGTGCATTGCCTAGCCGTGCTTTTTCGTGCATTAGCGTTGCCTCGCCTGACCGTGCCTTGCCTTGCCTTACCCTTTCCTTGCCTTGCCGTGCATTGCCTAGTCCTGCGTTGTCGTGCCTTAGGCTTGTTTCCCCTTAACGTGCCGTTCCGTCCGTTGCCCTTGCCTACCCTTGCTTTCCCTTGCCTTCCTTGCCTTCCGTTACTCTTTACTTACCTTCCGTGCATTGCCTAGCCTTGCGTTGTCGTGCCTTAGCCTTGCGTCGCCTGACCGTGCCTTGCCTTGCGTTACCCTTTCTTTGCCTTGCCGTGCATTGCCTAGTCATGCGTTGTCGTGCCTTAGCCTTGTTTCCCCGTACCGTGCCGTTCCTTCCGTTAGCCTTGCCTTCCCTTGCTTTCCCTTGCCTTTCTTTCCTTCCGTTACTCTTTCCTTGCCTAGCCGTGCACTGCCTAGCCGTGCGTTGTCGTGCCTTAGCCTTGTTTCCCCTTGCTGTGCCGTTCCTTCCGTTACACTTGCCTTGCCTTTCTTTGCCTTGCCTTCCTTTCCTTCCGTTACTCTTTCCTTGCCTAGCTTTGCACTGCCTAGCCTTGCGTTGTCGTGCATTAGCCTCCCTTGCCTCACCGTACCTTGCCTTGCGTTACCCTTTCCTTGCCTTGCCGTGCACTGCCTAGCCTTGCGTTGTCGTGCCTTACCCTTGTTTCCCCTTGCCGTGCCGTGCCTTTTGTTACACTTGCCTTGCCTTGCATTGCTTTGCCTTCCTTTCCTTCCGTTACTCTTTCCTTGCCTAGCCGTGCATTGCCTAGCCTTGCGTTGTCGTGCATTAGCCTTGCCTCGCCTGACCGTGCCTTGCCTTGCGTTACCCTTTCCTTCCCTTGCCGTGCATTGCCTAGCCGTGCGTTGTCTTGCCTTAGCCTTGTTTCCCCTTGCTGTGCCGTTTCTTCCGTTACACGTGCCTTGCCTTACTTTGCCTTGCCTTCCTTTCCTTCCCTTTCCTTGCCTAGCCGTGCACTGCCTAGCCGTGCGTTGTGGTGCCTTAGCCTTGTTTCCGCTTACCGTGCCGTTCCTTCCTTTACCTTTGCCTTCCCTTGCCTTCCTTGCCTTCCGTTACTCTTTGCTTGCCTTCCGTGCATTGCCTAGCCTTGCGTTGTCCTGCCTTAGCCTTGCCTCGCCTGACCGTGCCTTACCTTGCGTTACCCTTTCCTTGCCTTGCCGTGCATTGCCTAGTCCTGCGTTGTCGTGCCTTAGCCTTCCGTTACCCTTGCCTTCCCTTGCTTTCCCTTGCCTTTCTTTCCTTCCGTTACTCTTTCCTTGCCTTGCCGAGCACTGCCTAGCCTTGCGTTGTCGTGCATTAGCCTTGCCTCGCATGACCGTGCCTTGCCTTGCGTTATGCTTTCCTTGCCTTGCCGTGCATTGCCTAGCCCTGCATTGTCGTGCATTAGCCTTGCCTTTCCTCACCGTGCTTTGCCTTGCGTTACCCTTTCCTTGCTTGGCCGTGCATTGCCTAGCCGTGCGTTGCCGTGCCTTACCCTTGTTTCCCCTTGCCGTGCCTTGCCTTTTGTTACACTTGCCTTGCCTTGCTTTGCCTTGCCTTCCTCTCCTTCCGTTACTCTTTCCTTGCCTAGCCGTGCATTGCCTAGCCTTGCGTTGTCGTGCCTTAGCCTTGCCTCGCCTGACCGTGCATTGCCTTGCGTTACTCTTTCCTTGCCTTGCCGTGCATTGCCTAGCCTTGCGTTGTCGTGCATTAGCCTTGCCTCGCCTGACCTTGCCTTGCCTTACGTTACCCTTTCCTTGTCTTGCCGTGCATTGCCTAGCCGTGCTTTTTCGTGCATTAGCGTTGCCTCGCCTGACCGTGCCTTGCCTTGCGTTACCCTTTCCTTGCCTTGCCGTGCATTGCCTAGTCCTGCGTTGTCGTGCCTTAGGCTTGTTTCCCCTTGCTGTGCCGTTTCTTCCGTTACACTTGCCTTGCCTTACTTTGCCTTGCCTTCCTTTCCTTCCGTTACTCTTTCCTTGCCTAGCCGTGCACTGCCTAGCCTTGCGTTGTCGTGCCTTAGCCTTGGCTCGCCTGACCGTGCCTTGCCTTGCGTTACACTTTCCTTGCTTGGCCGTGCATTGCCTAGCCGTGCGTTGCCGTGCCTTACCCTTGTTTCCCCTTGCCGTGCCTTGCCTTTTGTTACACTTGCCTTGCCTTGCTTTGCCTTGCCTTCCTCTCCTTCCGTTACTCTTTCCTTGCCTAGCCGTGCATTGCCTAGCCTTGCGTTGTCGTGCATTAGCCTTGCCTCGCCTGAGCGTGCCTTGCCTTGCGTTACCCTTTCTTTGCCTTGCCGTGCATTGCCTAGTCCTGCGTTGTCGTGCCTTAGCCTTGTTTCCCCTTACCGTGCCGTTCTTTCCGTTACCCTTGCCTTCCCTTGCTTTCCCTTGCCTTTCTTTCCTTCCCTTTCTCTTTCCTTGCCTTGCCGAGCATTGCCTAGCCTTGCGTTGTGGTGCATTAGCCTTGCCTCGCCTGACCGTGCCTTGCCTTGCGTTATGCTTTCCTTGCCTTGCCGTGCATTGCCTAGCCCTGCATTGTCGTGCATTAGCCTTGCCTTTCCTCACCGTGCCTTGCCTTGCGTTACCCTTTCCTTGCTTGGCCGTGCATTGCCTAGCCGTGCGTTGCCGTGCCTTACCCTTGTTTCCCCTTGCCGTGCCTTGCCTTTTGTTACACTTGCCTTGCCTTGCTTTGCCTTGCCTTCCTCTCCTTCCGTTACTCTTTCCTTGCCTAGCCGTGCATTGCCTAGCCTTGCGTTGTCGTGCATTAGCCTTGCCTCGCCTGACCTTGCCTTGCCTTGCGTTACCCTTTCTTTGCCTTGCCGTGCATTGCCTAGTCCTGCGTTGTCCTGCCTTAGCCTTGTTTCCCCTTACCGTGCCGTTCCTTCCGTTACCCTTGCCTTCCCTTGCTTTCCCTTGCCTTTCTTTCCTTCCGTTACTCTTTCCTTGCCTTGCCGAGCACTGCCTAGCCTTGCGTTGTCGTGCATTAGCCTTGCCTCGCCTGACCGTGCATTGCCTTGCGTTACCCTTTCCTTGCCTTGCCGTGCATTGCCTAGCCTTGCGTTGTCGTGCATTAGCCTTGCCTCGCCTGACCGTGCCTTGCCTTGCGTTACCCTTTCCTTGCCTTGCCGTGCATTGCCTAGCCGTGCTTTTTCGTGCATTAGCGTTGCCTCGCCTGACCGTGCCTTGCCTTGCGTTACCCTTTCCTTGCCTTGCCGTGCATTGCCTAGACCTGCGTTGACGTGCCTTAGCCTTGTTTCCCCTTACCGTGCCGTTCCGTCCGTTGCCCTTGCCTACCCTTGCTTTCCCTTGCCTTCCTTGCCTTCCGTTACTCTTTACTTACCTTCCGTGCATTGCCTAGCCTTGCGTTGTCGTGCATTAGCCTTGCCTCGCCTGACCGTGCCTTGCCTTGCGTTACCCTTTCTTTGCCTTGCCGTGCATTGCCTAGTCCTGCGTTGTCGTGCCTTAGCCTTGTTTCCCCTTACCGTGCCGTTCCTTCCGTTAGCCTTCCCTTCCCTTGCTTTCCCTTGCCTTTCTTTCCTTCCGTTACTCTTTCCTTGCCTAGCCGTGCACTGCCTAGCCGTGCGTTGTCGTGCCTTAGCCTTGTTTCCCCTTGCTGTGCCGTTCCTTCCGTTACACTTGCCTTGCCTTTCTTTGCCTTGCCTTCCTTTCCTTCCGTTACTCTTTCCTTGCCTAGCCGTGCATTGCCTAGCCTTGCGTTGTCGTGCATTAGCCTTGCCTCGCCTGACCGTGCCTTGCGTTACCCTTTCCTTGCCTTGCCTTGCATTGCCTAGTCCTGAGTTGTCGTGCCTTAGCCTTGTTTCCGCTTACCGTGCCGTTCCTTCCTTTACCTTTGCCTTCCTTTGCCTTCCTTGCCTTCCGTTACTCTTTGCTTGCCTTCCGTGCATTGCCTAGCCTTGCGTTGTCCTGCCTTAGCCTTGCCTCGCCTGACCGTGCCTTGCCTTGCGTTACCCTTTCCTTGCCTTGCCGTGCATAGCCTAATCCTGCGTTGTCGTGCCTTAGCCTTGTTTCCCCTTACCGTGCCGTTCCTTCCGTTACCCTTGCCTTCCCTTGCTTTCCCTTGCCTTTCTTTCCTTCCGTTACTCTTTCCTTGCCTTGCCGAGCACTGCCTAGCCTTGCGTTGTCGTGCATTAGCCTTGCCTCGCCTGACCGTGCCTTGCCTTGCGTTATGCTTTCCTTACCTTGCCGTGCATTGCCTAGCCCTGCATTGTCGTGCATTAGCCTTGCCTTTCCTCACCGTGCCTTGCCTTGCGTTACCCTTTCCTTGCTTGGCCGTGCATTGCCTAGCCGTGCGTTGCCGTGCCTTACCCTTGTTTCCCCTTGCCGTGCCTTGCCTTTTGTTACACTTGCCTTGCCTTGCTTTGCCTTGCCTTCCTCTCCTTCCGTTACTCTTTCCTTGCCTAGCCGTGCATTGCCTAGCCTTGCGTTGTCGTGCATTAGCCTTGCCTCGCCTGACCGTGCCTTGCCTTGCGTTACACTTTCTTTGCCTTGCCGTGCATTGCCTAGTCCTGCGTTGTCGTGCCTTAGCCTTGTTTCCCCTTACCGTGCCGTTCCTTCCGTTACCCTTGCCTTCCCTTGCTTTCCCTTGCCTTTCTTTCCTTCCGTTACTCTTTCCTTGCCTTGCCGAGCACTGCCTAGCCTTGCGTTGTCGTGCCTTAGCCTTGCCTCGCCTGACCGTGCATTGCCTTGCGTTACTCTTTCCTTGCCTTGCCGTGCATTGCCTAGCCTTGCGTTGTCGTGCATTAGCCTTGCCTCGCCTGACCGTGCCTTGCCTTGCGTTACCCTTTCCTTGCCTTGCCGTGCATTGCCTAGCCGTGCTTTTTCGTGCATTATCGTTGCCTCGCCTGACCGTGCCTTGCCTTGCGTTACCCTTTCCTTGCCTTGCCGTGCATTGCCTAGTCCTGCGTTGTCGTGCCTTAGGCTTGTTTCCCCTTAACGTGCCGTTCCGTCCGTTGCCCTTGCCTACCCTTGCTTTCCCTTGCCTTCCTTGCCTTCCGTTACTCTTTACTTACCTTCCGTGCATTGCCTAGCCTTGCGTTGTCGTGCCTTAGCCTTGCGTCGCCTGACCGTGCCTTGCCTTGCGTTACCCTTTCTTTGCCTTGCCGTGCATTGCCTAGTCCTGCGTTGTCGTGCCTTAGCCTTGTTTCCCCGTACCGTGCCGTTCCTTCCGTTAGCCTTGCCTTCCCTTGCTTTCCCTTGCCTTTCTTTCCTTCCGTTACTCTTTCCTTGCCTAGCCGTGCTCTGCCTAGCCGTGCGTTGTCGTACCTTAGCCTTGTTTCCCCTTGCTGTGCCGTTCCTTCCGTTACACTTGCCTTGCCTTTCTTTGCCTTGCCTTCCTTTCCTTCCGTTACTCTTTCCTTGCCTAGCTGTGCACTGCCTAGCCTTGCGTTGTCGTGCATTAGCCTTCCCTTGCCTCACCGTACCTTGCCTTGCGTTACCCTTTCCTTGCCTTGCCGTGCATTGCCTAGTCGTGCGTTGTCGTGCCTTACCCTTGTTTCCCCTTGCCGTGCCGTGCCTTTTGTTACACTTGCCTTGCCTTGCATTGCTTTGCCTTCCTTTCCTTCCGTTACTCTTTCCTTGCCTAGCCGTGCATTGCCTAGCCTTGCGTTGTCGTGCATTAGCCTTGCCTCGCCTGACCGTGCCTTGCCTTGCGTTACCCTTTCCTTCCCTTGCCGTGCATTGCCTAGCCGTGCGTTGTCTTGCCTTAGCCTTGTTTCCCCTTGCTGTGCCGTTTCTTCCGTTACACGTGCCTTGCCTTACTTTGCCTTGCCTTCCTTCCTTCCCTTTCCTTGCCTAGCCGTGCACTGCCTAGCCGTGCGTTGTCGTGCCTTAGCCTTGATTCCGCTTACCGTGCCGTTCCTTCCTTTACCTTTGCCTTCCCTTGCCTTCCTTGCCTTCCGTTACTCTTTGCTTGCCTTCCGTGCATTGCCTAGCCTTGCGTTGTCCTGCCTTAGCCTTGCCTCGCCTGACCGTGCCTTGCCTTGCGTTACCCTTTCCTTGCCTTGCCGTGCATTGCCTAGTCCTGCGTTGTCGTGCCTTAGCCTTGTTTCCCCTTACCGTGCCGTTCCTTCCGTTACCCTTGCCTTCCCTTGCTTTCCCTTGCCTTTCTTTCCTTCCGTTACTCTTTCCTTGCCTTGCCGAGCACTGCCTAGCCTTGCGTTGTCGTGCATTAGCCTTGCCTCGCCTGACCGTGCCTTGCCTTGCGTTATGCTTTCCTTGCCTTGCCGTGCATTGCCTAGCCCTGCATTGTCGTGCATTAGCCTTGCCTTTCCTCACCGTGCCTTGCCTTGCGTTACCCTTTCCTTGCTTGGCCGTGCATTGCCTAGCCGTGCGTTGCCGTGCCTTACCCTTGTTTCCCCTTGCCGTGCCTTGCCTTTTGTTACACTTGCCTTGCCTTGCTTTGCCTTGCCTTCCTCTCCTTCCGTTACTCTTTCCTTGCCTAGCCGTGCATTGCCTAGCCTTGCGTTGTCGTGCATTAGCCTTGCCTCGCCTGACCGTGCCTTGCCTTGCGTTACCCTTTCCTTGCTTGGCCGTGCATTGCCTAGCCGTGCGTTGCCGTGCCTTACCCTTGTTTCCCCTTGCCGTGCCTTTCCTTTTGTTACACTTGCCTTGCCTTGCTTTGCCTTGCCTTCCTCTCCTTCCGTTACTCTTTCCTTGCCTAGCCGTGCATTGCCTAGCCTTGCGTTGTCGTGCATTAGCCTTGCCTCGCCTGACCGTGCCTTGCCTTGCGTTACCCTTTCTTTGCCTTGCCGTGCATTGCCTAGTCCTGCGTTGTAGTGCCTTAGCCTTGTTTCCCCTTACCGTGCCGTTCCTTCCGTTACCCTTGCCTTCCCTTGCTTTCCCTTGCCTTTCTTTCCTTCCGTTACTCTTTCCTTGCCTTGCCGAGCATTGCCTAGCCTTGCGTTGTCCTGCCTTAGCCTTGCCTCGCCTGACCGTGCCTTGCCTTGCGTTACCCTTTCCTTGCCTTGCCGTGCATTGCCTAGCCCTGCATTGTCGTGCATTAGCCTTGCCTTTCCTCACCGTGCCTTGCCTTGCGTTACCCTTTCCTTGCTTGGCCGTGCATTGCCTAGCCGTGCGTTGCCGTGCCTTACCCTTGTTTCCCCTTGCCGTGCCTTGCCTTTTGTTACACTTGCCTTGCCTTGCTTTGCCTTGCCTTCCTCTCCTTCCGTTACTCTTTCCTTGCCTAGCCGTGCATTGCCAACCTTGCGTTGTCGTGCATTAGCCTTGCCTCGCCTGACCTTGCCTTGCCTTGCGTTACCCTTTCTTTGCCTTGCCGTGCATTGCCTAGTCCTGCGTTGTCCTGCCTTAGCCTTGTTTCCCCTTACCGTGCCGTTCCTTCCGTTACCCTTGCCTTCCCTTGCTTTCCCTTGCCTTTCTTTCCTTCCGTTACTCTTTCCTTGCCTTGCCGAGCACTGCCTAGCCTTGCGTTGTCGTGCATTAGCCTTGCCTCGCCTGACCGTGCATTGCCTTGCGTTACCCTTTCCTTGCCTTGCCGTGCATTGCCTAGCCTTGCGTTGTCGTGCATTAGCCTTGCCTCGCCTGACCGTGCCTTGCCTTGCGTTACCCTTTCCTTGCCTTGCCGTGCATTGCCTAGCCGTGCTTTTTCGTGCATTAGCGTTGCCTCGCCTGACCGTGCCTTGCCTTGCGTTACCCTTTCCTTGCATTGCCGTGCATTGCCTAGTCCTGCGTTGTCGTGCCTTAGGCTTGTTTCCCCTTAACGTGCCGTTCCGTCCGTTGCCCTTGCCTACCCTTGCTTTCCCTTGCCTTCCTTGCCTTCCGTTACTCTTTACTTACCTTCCGTGCATTGCCTAGCCTTGCGTTGTCGTGCCTTAGCCTTGCGTCGCCTGACCGTGCCTTGCCTTGCGTTACCCTTTCTTTGCCTTGCCGTGCATTGCCTAGTCCTGCGTTGTCGTGCCTTAGCCTTGTTTCCCCGTACCGTGCCGTTCCTTCCGTTAGCCTTGCCTTCCCTTGCTTTCCCTTGCCTTTCTTTCCTTCCGTTACTCTTTCCTTGCCTAGCCGTGCACTGCCTAGCCGTGCGTTGTCGTGCCTTAGCCTTGTTTCCCCTTGCTGTGCCGTTCCTTCCGTTACACTTGCCTTGCCTTTCTTTGCCTTGCCTTCCTTTCCTTCCGTTACTCTTTCCTTGCCTTGCCGAGCACTGCCTAGCCTTGCGTTGTCGTGCATTAGCCTTGCCTCGCCTGACCGTGCCTTGCCTTGCGTTATGCTTTCCTTGCCTTGCCGTGCATTGCCTAGCCCTGCATTGTCGTGCATTAGCCTTGCCTTTCCTCACCGTGCCTTGCCTTGCGTTACCCTTTCCTTGCTTGGCCGTGCATTGCCTAGCCGTGCGTTGCCGTGCCTTACCCTTGTTTCCCCTTGCCGTGCCTTGCCTTTTGTTACACTTGCCTTGCCTTGCTTTGCCTTGCCTTCCTCTCCTTCCGTTACTCTTTCCTTGCCTAGCCGTGCATTGCCTAGCCTTGCGTTGTCGTGCATTAGCCTTGCCTCGCCTGACCGTGCATTGCCTTGCGTTACCCTTTCCTTGCCTTGCCGTGCATTGCCTAGCCGTGCTTTTTCGTGCATTAGCGTTGCCTCGCCTGACCGTGCCTTGCCTTGCGTTACCCTTTCCTTGCCTTGCCGTGCATTGCCTAGTCCTGCGTTGTCGTGCCTTAGGCTTGTTTCCCCTTAACGTGCCGTTCCTTCCGTTACCCTTGCCTTCCCTTGCTTTCCCTTGCCTTCCTCTCCTTCCGTTACTCTTTACTTACCTTCCGTGCATTGCCTAGCCTTGCGTTGTCGTGCCTTAGCCTTGCGTCGCCTGACCGTGCCTTGCCTTGCGTTACCCTTTCTTTGCCTTGCCGTGCATTGCCTAGTCCTGCGTTGTCGTGCCTTAGCCTTGTTTCCCCTTACCGTGCCGTTCCTTCCGTTACCCTTGCCTTCCCTTGCTTTCCCTTGCCTTTCTTTCCTTCCGTTACTCTTTCCTTGCCTAGCCGTGCACTGCCTAGCCGTGCGTTGTCGTGCCTTAGCCTTGTTTCCCCTTGCTGTGCCGTTCCTTCCGTTACACTTGCCTTGCCTTTCTTTGCCTTGCCTTCCTTTCCTTCCGTTACTCTTTCCTTGCCTATCCGTGCACTGCCTAGCCTTGCGTTGTCGTGCATTAGCCTTCCCTTGCCTCACCGTACCTTGCCTTGCGTTACCCTTTCCTTGCCTTGCCGTGCACTGTCTAGCGTTGCGTTGTCGTGCCTTACCCTTGTTTCCCCTTGCCGTGCCGTGCCTTTTGTTACACTTGCCTTGCCTTGCTTTGCTTTGCCTTCCTTTCCTTCCGTTACTCTTTCCTTGCCTAGCCGTGCATTGCCTAGCCTTGCGTTGTCGTGCATTAGCCTTGCCTCGCCTGACCGTGCCTTGCCTTGCGTTACCCTTTCCTTCCCTTGCCGTGCATTGCCTAGCCGTGCGTTGTCTTGCCTTAGCCTTGTTTCCCCTTGCTGTGCCGTTTCTTCCGTTACACTTGCCTTGCCTTACTTTGCCTTGCCTTCCTTTCCTTCCGTTACTCTTTCCTTGCCTAGCCGTGCACTGCCTAGCCTTGCGTTGTCGTGCCTTAGCCTTGGCTCGCCTGACCGTGCCTTGCCTTGCGTTACCCTTTCCTTGCTTGGCCGTGCATTGCCTAGCCGTGCGTTGCCGTGCCTTACCCTTGTTTCCCCTTGCCGTGCCTTGCCTTTTGTTACACTTGCCTTGCCTTGCTTTGCCTTGCCTTCCTCTCCTTCCGTTACTCTTTCCTTGCCTAGCCGTGCATTGCCTAGCCTTGCGTTGTCGTGCATTAGCCTTGCCTCGCCTGAGCGTGCCTTGCCTTGCGTTACCCTTTCCTTGCCTTGCCGTGCATTGCCTAGCCGTGCGTTGTCGTGCATTAGCCTTGCCTTGCCTCACCGTGCCTTGCCTTGCGTTACCCTTTCCTTGCTTGGCCGTGCATTGCCTAGCCGTGCGTTGCCGTGCCTTACCCTTGTTTCCCCTTGCCGTGCCTTGCCTTTTGTTACACTTGCCTTGCCTTGCTTTGCCTTGCCTTCCTCTCCTTCCGTTACTCTTTCCTTGCCTAGCCGTGCATTGCCTAGCCTTGCGTTGTCGTGCATTAGCCTTTCCTCGCCTGACTTTGCCTTGCCTTGCGTTACCCTTTCTTTGCTTGCCGTGCATTGCCTAGTCCTGCGTTGTCCTGCCTTAGCCTTGTTTCCCCTTAACGTGCCGTTCCTTCCGTTACCCTTGCCTTCCCTTGCTTTCCCTTGCCTTTCTTTCCTTCCGTTACTCTTTCCTTGCCTTGCCGAGCACTGCCTAGCCTTGCGTTGTCGTGCCTTAGCCTTGCCTCGCCTGACCGTGCCTTGCCTTGCGTTACCCTTTCCTTGCCTTGCCGTGCATTGCCTAGCCGAGCGTTGTCGTGCATTATCCTTGCCTCGCCTGACCGTGCCTTGCCTTGCGTTACCCTTTCCTTGCCGTGCCGTGCATTGCCTAGCCGTGCTTTTTCGTGCATTAGCGTTGCCTCGCCTGACCGTGCCTTGCCTTGCGTTACCCTTTCCTTGCCTTGCCGTGCATTGCCTAGCCTTGCGTTGTCGTGCATTAGCCTTGCCTCGCCTGACCGTGCCTTGCCTTGCGTTACCCTTTCCTTGCCTTGCCGTGCATTGCCTAGCCGTGCTTTTTCGTGCATTTGCGTTGCCTCGCCTGACCGTGCCTTGCCTTGCGTTACCCTTTCCTTGCCTTGCCGTGCATTGCCTAGTCCTGCGTTGTCGTGCCTTAGCCTTGCGTCGCCTGACCGTGCCTTGCCTTGCGTTACCCTTTCCTTGCCTTGCCGTGCATTGCCTAGTCCTGAGTTGTCGTGCCTTAGCCTTGTTTCCGCTTACCGTGCCGTTCCTTCCTTTACCTTTGCCTTCCCTTGCCTTCCTTGCCTTCCGTTACTCTTTGCTTGCCTTCCGTGCATTGCCTAGCCTTGCGTTGTCCTGCCTTAGCCTTGCCTCGCCTGACCGTGCCTTGCCTTGCGTTACCCTTTCCTTGCCTTGCCGTGCATAGCCTAATCCTGCGTTGTCGTGCCTTAGCCTTGTTTCCCCTTACCGTGCCGTTCCTTCCGTTACACTTGCCTTGCCTTTCTTTGCCTTGCCTTCCTTTCCTTCCGTTACTCTTTCCTTGCCTAGCCGTGCACTGCCTAGCCTTGCGTTGTCGTGCATTAGCCTTGTTTCCCCTTGCTGTGCCGTGCCTTCCGTTACACTTGCCTTGCCTTTCTTTGCCTTGCCTTCCTTTCCTTCCGTTACTCTTTCCTTGCCTAGCCGTGCACTGCCTAGCCTTGCGTTGTCGTGCATTAGCCTTCCCTTGCCTCAACGTACCTTGCCTTGCGTTACCCTTTCCTTGCCTTGCCGTGCACTGCCTAGCCTTGCGTTGTCGTGCCTTACCCTTGTTTCCCCTTGCCGTGCCGTGCCTTTTGTTACACTTGCCTTGCCTTGCATTGCTTTGCCTTCCTTTCCTTCCGTTACTCTTTCCTTGCCTAGCCGTGCATTGCCTAGCCTTGCGTTGTCGTGCATTAGCCTTGCCTCGCCTGACCGTGCCTTGCCTTGCGTTACCCTTTCCTTCCCTTGCCGTGCATTGCCTAGCCGTGCGTTGTCTTGCCTTAGCGTTGTTTCCCCTTGCTGTGCCGTTTCTTCCGTTACACGTGCCTTGCCTTACTTTGCCTTGCCTTCCTTTCCTTCCCTTTCCTTGCCTAGCCGTGCACGGCCTAGCCGTGCGTTGTCGTTCCTTAGCCTTGTTTCCGCTTACCGTGCCGTTCCTTCCTTTACCTTTGCCTTCCCTTGCCTTCCGTTACTCTTTGCTTGCCTTCCGTGCATTGCCTAGCCTTGCGTTGTCCTGCCTTAGCCTTGCCTCGCCTGACGGTGCCTTGCCTTGCGTTACCCTTTCCTTGCCTTGCCGTGCATTGCCTAGTCCTGCGTTGTCGTGCCTTAGCCTTGTTTCCCCTTACCGTGCCGTTCCTTCCGTTACCCTTGCCTTCCCTTGCTTTCCCTTGCCTTCTTTCCTTCCGTTACTCTTTCCTTGCCTTGCCGAGCACTGCCTAGCCTTGCGTTGTCGTGCATTAGCCTTGCCTCGCCTGACCGTGCCTTGCCTTGCGTTACCCTTTCCTTGCCTTGCCGTGCATTGCCTAGTCCTGCGTTGTCGTGCCTTAGCCTTGTTTCCCCTTACAGTGCCGTTGCTTCCGTTACCCTTGCCTTCCCTTGCTTTCCCTTGCCTTTCTTTCCTTCCGTTACTCTTTCCTTGCCTTGCCGAACACTGCCTATCGTTGCGTTGTCGTGCATTAGCCTTGCCTCGCCTGACCGTGCCTTGCCTTGCGTTATGCTTTCCTTGCCTTGCCGTGCATTGCCTAGCCCTGCATTGTCGTGCATTAGCCTTGCCTTTCCTCACCGTGCCTTGCCTTGCGTTACCCTTTCCTTGCTTGGCCGTGCATTGCCTAGCCGTGCGTTGCCGTGCCTTACCCTTGTTTCCCCTTACCGTGCCTTGCCTTTTGTTACACTTGCCTTGCCTTGCTTTGCCTTGCCTTCCTCTCCTTCCGTTACTCTTTCCTTGCCTTGCCGAGCACTGCCTAGCCTTGCGTTGTCGTGCATTAGCCTTGCCTCGCCTGACCGTGCATTGCCTTGCGTTACCCTTTCCTTGCCTTGCCGTGCATTGCCTAGCCTTGCGTTGTCGTGCATTAGCCTTGCCTCACCTGACCGTGCCTTGCCTTGCGTTACCCTTTCCTTGCCTTGCCGTGCATTGCCTAGCCGTGCTTTTTCGTGCATTAGCGTTGCCTCGCCTGACCGTGCCTTGCCTTGCGTTACCCTTTCCTTGCCTTGCCGGGCATTGCCTAGTCCTGCGTTGTCGTGCCTTAGGCTTGTTTCCCCTTAACGTGCCGTTCCGTCCGTTGCCCTTGCCTACCCTTGCTTTCCCTTGCCTTCCTTGCCTTCCGTTACTCTTTACTTACCTTCCGTGCATTGCCTAGCCTTGCGTTGTCGTGCCTTAGCCTTGCGTCGCCTGACCGTGCCTTGCCTTGCGTTACCCTTTCTTTGCCTTGCCGTGCATTGCCTAGTCCTGCGTTGTCGTGCCTTAGCCTTGTTTCCCCGTACCGTGCCGTTCCTTCCGTTAGCCTTGCCTTCCCTTGCTTTCCCTTGCCTTTCTTTCCTTCCGTTACTCTTTCCTTGCCTAGCCGTGCACTGCCTAGCCGTGCGTTGTCGTGCCTTAGCCTTGTTTCCCCTTGCTGTGCCGTTCCTTCCGTTACACTTGCCTTGCCTTTCTTTGCCTTGCCTTCCTTTCCTTCCGTTACTCTTTCCTTGCCTAGCCGTGCATTGCCTAGCCTTGCGTTGTCGTGCATTAGCCTTGCCTCGCCTGACCGTGCCTTGCCTTGCGTTACCCTTTCCTTGCCTTGCCGTGCATTGACTAGCCGTGCTTTTTCGTGCATTAGCGTTGCCTCGCCTGACCGTGCCTTGCCTTGCGTTACCCTTTCCTTGCCTTGCCGTGCATTGCCTAGTCCTGCGTTGTCGTGCCTTAGCCTTGTTTCCCCTTACAGTGCCGTTGCTTCCGTTACCCTTGCCTTCCCTTGCTTTCCCTTGCCTTTCTTTCCTTCCGTTACTCTTTCCTTGCCTTGCCGAACACTGCCTACCGTTGCGTTGTCGTGCATTAGCCTTGCCTCGCCTGACCGTGCCTTGCCTTGCGTTATGCTTTCCTTGCCTTGCCGTGCATTGCCTAGCCCTGCATTGTCGTGCATTAGCCTTGCCTTTCCTCACCGTGCCTTGCCTTGCGTTACCCTTTCCTTGCTTGGCCGTGCATTGCCTAGCCGTGCGTTGTCTTGCCTTAGCCTTGTTTCCCCTTGCTGTGCCGTTTCTTCCGTTACACGTGCCTTGCCTTACTTTGCCTTGCCTTCCTTTCCTTCCCTTTCCTTGCCTAGCCGTGCACTGCCTAGCCGTGCGTTGTCGTGCCTTAGCCTTGTTTCCGCTTACCGTGCCGTTCCTTCCTTTACCTTTGCCTTGCCTTCCTTGCCTTCCGTTACTCTTTGCTTGCCTTCCGTGCATTGCCTAGCCTTGCGTTGTCCTGCCTTAGCCTTGCCTCGCCTGACCGTGCCTTGCCTTGCGTTACCCTTTCCTTGCCTTGCCGTGCATTGCCTAGTCCTGCGTTGTCGTGCCTTAGCCTTGTTTCCCCGTACCGTGCCGTTCCTTCCGTTAGCCTTGCCTTCCCTTGCTTTCCCTTGCCTTTCTTTCCTTCCGTTACTCTTTCCTTGCCTAGCCGTGCACTGCCTAGCCGTGCGTTGTCGTGCCTTAGCCTTGCCTTGCTTTGCCTTGCCTTCCTTTCCTTCCGTTACTCTTTCCTTGCCTAGCCGTGCACTGCCTAGCCTTGCGTTGTCGTGCATTAGCCTTGCCTCGCCTGACCGTGCCTTGCCTTGCGTTATGCTTTCCTTGCCTTGCCGTGCATTGCCTAGCCCTGCATTGTCGTGCATTAGCCTTGCCTTTCCTCACCGTGCCTTGCCTTGCGTTACCCTTTCCTTGCTTGGCCGTGCATTGCCTAGCCTTGCGTTGTCGTGCCTTAGCCTTGTTTCCCCTTGCCGTGTCTTGCCTTTTGTTACACTTGCCTTGCCTTGCTTTGCCTTGCCTTCCTTTCCTTCCGTTACTCTTTCCTTGCCTAGCCGTGCATTGCCTAGCCTTGCGTTGTCGTGCATTAGCCTTGCCTCGCCTGACCGTGCCTTGCCTTGCGTTACGCTTTCTTTGCCTTGCCGTGCATTGCCTAGTCCTGCGTTGTCGTGCCTTAGCCTTGTTTCCCCTTACCGTGCCGTTCCTTCCGTTACCCTTGCCTTCCCTTGCTTTCCCTTGCCTTTCTTTCCTTCCGTTACTCTTTCCTTGCCTTGCCGAGCACTGCCTAGCCTTGCGTTGTCGTGCATTAGCCTTGCCTCGCCTGACCGTGCCTTGCCTTGCGTTATGCTTTCCTTGCCTTGCCGTGCATTGCCTAGCCCTGCATTGTCGTGCATTAGCCTTGCCTTTCCTGACCGTGCCTTGCCTTGCGTTACCCTTTCCTTGCCTTGCCGTGCATTGCCTAGCCGTGCGTTGTCGTGCCTTAGCCTTGTTTCCCCTTGCTGTGCCGTTCCTTCCGTTACACTTGCCTTGCCTTGCTTTGCCTTGCCTTCCTCTCCTTCCGTTACTCTTTCCTTGCCTAGCCGTGCATTGCCTAGCCTTGCGTTGTCGTGCCTTAGACTTGCCTCGCCTGACCGTGCATTGCCTTGCGTTACTCTTTCCTTGCCTTCCGTGCATTGCCTAGCCTTGCGTTGTCGTGCATTAGCCTTGCCTCGCCTGACCGTGCCTTGCCTTGCGTTACCCTTTCCTTGCCATGCCTTGCATTGCCTAGTCCTGAGTTGTCGTGCCTTAGCCTTGTTTCCGCTTACCGTGCCGTTCCTTCCTTTACCTTTGCCTTCCCTTGACTTCCTTGCCTTCCGTTACTCTTTGCTTGCCTTCCGTGCATTGCCTAGCCTTGCGTTGTCCTGCCTTAGCCTTGCCTCGCCTGACCGTGCCTTGCCTTGCGTTACCCTTTCCTTGCCTTGCCGTGCATTGCCTAGTCCTGCGTTGTCGTGCCTTAGCCTTGTTTCCCCTTACCGTGCCGTTCCTTCCGTTACCCTTGCCTTCCCTTGCTTTCCCTTGCCTTTCTTTCCTTCCGTTACTCTTTCCTTGCCTTGCCGAGCACTGCCTAGCCTTGCGTTGTCGTGCATTAGCCTTGCCTCGCCTGACCGTGCCTTGCCTTGCGTTATGCTTTCCTTACCTTGCCGTGCATTGCCTAGCCCTGCATTGTCGTGCATTAGCCTTGCCTTTCCTCACCGTGCCTTGCCTTGCGTTACCCTTTCCTTGCTTGGCCGTGCATTGCCTAGCCGTGCGTTGCCGTGCCTTACCCTTGTTTCACCTTGCCGTGCCTTGCCTTTTGTTACACTTGCCTTGCCTTGCTTTGCCTTGCCTTCCTCTCCTTCCGTTACTCTTTCCTTGCCTAGCCGTGCATTGCCTAGCCTTGCGTTGTCGTGCATTAGCCTTGCCTCGCCTGACCGTGCCTTGCCTTGCGTTACACTTTCTTTGCCTTGCCGTGCATTGCCTAGTCCTGCGTTGTCGTGCCTTAGCCTTGTTTCCGCTTACCGTGCCGTTCCTTCCTTTACCTTTGCCTTCCCTTGCCTTCCGTTACTCTTTGCTTGCCTTCCGTGCATTGCCTAGCCTTGCGTTGTCCTGCCTTAGCCTTGCCTCGCCTGACCGTGCCTTGCCTTGCGTTACCCTTTCCTTGCCTTGCCGTGCATTGCCTAGTCCTGCGTTGTCGTGCCTTAGCCTTGTTTCCCCTTACCGTGCCGTTCCTTCCGTTACCCTTGCCTTCCCTTGCTTTCCCTTGCCTTTCTTTCCTTCCGTTACTCTTTCCTTGCCTTGCCGAGCACTGCCTAGCCTTGCGTTGTCGTGCATTAGCCTTGCCTCGCCTGACCGTGCCTTGCCTTGCGTTACCCTTTCCTTGCCTTGCCGTGCATTGCCTAGTCCTGCGTTGTCGTGCCTTAGCCTTGTTTCCCCTTACCGTGCCGTTCCTTCCGTTACCCTTGCCTTCCCTTGCTTTCCCTTGCCTTTCTTTCCTTCCGTTACTCTTTCCTTGCCTTGCCGAACACTGCCTATCGTTGCGTTGTCGTGCATTAGCCTTGCCTCGCCTGACCGTGCCTTGCCTTGCGTTATGCTTTCCTTGCCTTGCCGTGCATTGCCTAGCCCTGCATTGTCGTGCATTAGCCTTGCCTTTCCTCACCGTGCCTTGCCTTGCGTTACCCTTTCCTTGCTTGGCCGTGCATCGCCTAGCCGTGCGTTGCCGTGCCTTACCCTTGTTTCCCCTTGCCGTGCCTTGCCTTTTGTTACACTTGCCTTGCCTTGCTTTGCCTTGCCTTCCTCTCCTTCCGTTACTCTTTCCTTGCCTTGCCGAGCACTGCCTAGCCTTGCGTTGTCGTGCATTAGCCTTGCCTCGCCTGACCGTGCATTGCCTTGCGTTACCCTTTCCTTGCCTTGCCGTGCATTGCCTAGCCTTGCGTTGTCGTGCATTAGCCTTGCCTCACCTGACCGTGCCTTGCCTTGCGTTACCCTTTCCTTGCCTTGCCGTGCATTGCCTAGCCGTGCTTTTTCGTGCATTAGCGTTGCCTCGCCTGACCGTGCCTTGCCTTGCGTTACCCTTTCCTTGCCTTGCCGGGCATTGCCTAGTCCTGCGTTGTCGTGCCTTAGGCTTGTTTCCCCTTAACGTGCCGTTCCGTCCGTTGCCCTTGCCTACCCTTGCTTTCCCTTGCCTTCCTTGCCTTCCGTTACTCTTTACTTACCTTCCGTGCATTGCCTAGCCTTGCGTTGTCGTGCCTTAGCCTTGCGTCGCCTGACCGTGCCTTGCCTTGCGTTACCCTTTCTTTGCCTTGCCGTGCATTGCCTAGTCCTGCGTTGTCGTGCCTTAGCCTTGTTTCCCCGTACCGTGCCGTTCCTTCCGTTAGCCTTGCCTTCCCTTGCTTTCCCTTGCCTTTCTTTCCTTCCGTTAGTCTTTCCTTGCCTAGCCGTGCGCTGCCTAGCCGTGCGTTGTCGTGCCTTAGCCTTGTTTCCCCTTGCTGTGCCGTTCCTTCCGTTACACTTGCCTTGCCTTTCTTTGCCTTGCCTTCCTTTCCTTCCGTTACTCTTTCCTTGCCTAGCCGTGCATTGCCTAGCCTTGCGTTGTCGTGCATTAGCCTTGCCTCGCCTGACCGTGCCTTGCCTTGCGTTACCCTTTCCTTGCCTTGCCTTGCATTGCCTAGTCCTGAGTTGTCGTGCCTTAGCCTTGTTTCCGCTTACCGTGCCGTTCCTTCCTTTACCTTTGCCTTCCCTTGCCTTCCTTGCCTTCCGTTACTCTTTGCTTGCCTTCCGTGCATTGCCTAGCCTTGCGTTGTCCTGCCTTAGCCTTGCCTCGCCTGACCGTGCCTTGCCTTGCGTTACCCTTTCCTTGCCTTGCCGTGCATTGCCTAATCCTGCGTTGTCGTGCCTTAGCCTTGTTTCCCCTTACCGTGCCGTTCCTTCCGTTACCCTTGCCTTCCCTTGCTTTCCCTTGCCTTTCTTTCCTTCCCTTACTCTTTCCTTGCCTTGCCGAGCACTGCCTAGCCTTGCGTTGTCGTGCATTAGCCTTGCCTCGCCTGACCGTGCCTTGCCTTGCGTTATGCTTTCCTTGCCTTGCCGTGCATTGCCTAGCCCTGCATTGTCGTGCATTAGCCTTGCCTTTCCTCACCGTGCCTTGCCTTGCGTTACCCTTTCCTTGCTTGGCCGTGCATTGCCTAGCCGTGCGTTGCCGTGCCTTACCCTTGTTTCCCCTTGCCGTGCCTTGCCTTTTGTTACACTTGCCTTGCCTTGCTTTGCCTTGCCTTCCTCTCCTTCCGTTACTCTTTCCTTGCCTAGCCGTGCATTGCCTAGCCTTGCGTTGTCGTGCATTAGCCTTGCCTCGCCTGACCGTGCCTTGCCTTGCGTTACGCTTTCTTTGCCTTGCCGTGCATTGCCTAGTCCTGCGTTGTCGTGCCTTAGCCTTGTTTCCCCTTACCGTGCCGTTCCTTCCGTTACCCTTGCCTTCCCTTGCTTTCCCTTGCCTTTGTTTCCTTCCGTTACTCTTTCCTTGCCTTGCCGAGCACTGCCTAGCCTTGCGTTGTCGTGCATTAGCCTTGCCTCGCCTGACCGTGCCTTGCCTTGCGTTATGCTTTCCTTCCCTTGCCGTGCATTGCCTAGCCCTGCATTGTCGTGCATTAGCCTTGCCTTTCCTCACCGTGCCTTGCCTTGCGTTACCCTTTCCTTGCTTGGCCGTGCATTGCCTAGCCGTGCGTTGCCGTGCCTTACCTTTGTTTCCCCTTGCCGTGCCTTGCCTTTTGTTACACTTGCCTTGCCTTGCTTTGCCTTGCCTTCCTCTCCTTCCGTTACCCTTTCTTTGCCTTGCCGTGCATTGCCTAGTCCTGCGTTGTCGTGCCTTAGCCTTATTTCCCCTTACCGTGCCGTTCCTTCCGTTACCCTTGCCTTCCCTTGCTTTCCCTTGCCTTTCTTTCCTTCCGTTACTCTTTCCTTGCCTTGCCGAGCACTGCCTAGCCTTGCGTTGTCGTGCATTAGCCTAGCCTCGCCTGACCGTGCATTGCCTTGCGTTACCCTTTCCTTGCCTTGCCGTGCATTGCCTAGCCTTGCGTTGTCGTGCATTAGCCTTGCCTCGCCTGACCGTGCCTTGCCTTGCGTTACCCTTTCCTTGCCTTGCCGTGCATTGCCTAGCCGTGCTTTTTCGTGCATTAGCGTTGCCTCGCCTGACCGTGCCTTGCCTTGCGTTACCCTTTCCTTGCCTTGCCGTGCATTGCCTAGTCCTGCGTTGTCGTGCCTTAGGCTTGTTTCCCCTTAACGTGCCGTTCCGTCCGTTGCCCTTGCCTTCCCTTGCTTTCCCTTGCCTTCCTTGCCTTCCGTTACTCTTTACTTACCTTCCGTGCATTGCCTAGCCTTGCGTTGTCGTGCCTTAGCCTTGCGTCGCCTGACCGTGCCTTGCCTTGGGTTACCCTTTCTTTGCCTTGCCGTGCATTGCCTAGTCCTGCGTTGTCGTGCTTTAGCCTTGTTTCCCCGTACCGTGCCGTTCCTTCCGTTAGCCTTGCCTTCCCTTGCTTTCCCTTGCCTTTCTTTCCTTCCGTTACTCTTTCCTTGCCTAGCCGTGCACTGCCTAGCCGTGCGTTGTCGTGCCTTAGCCTTGTTTCCCCTTGCTGTGCCGTTCCTTCCGTTACACTTGCCTTGCCTTTCTTTGCCTTGCCTTCCATTCCTTCCGTTACTCTTTCCTTGCCTAGCTGTGCACTGCCTAGCCTTGCGTTGTCGTGCATTAGCCTTCCCTTGCCTCACCGTACCTTGCCTTGCGTTACCCTTTCCTTGCCTTGCCGTGCACTGCCTAGCCTTGCGTTGTCGTGCCTTACCCTTGTTTCCCCTTGCCGTGCCGTGCCTTTTGTTACACTTGCCTTGCCTTGCATTGCTTTGCCTTCCTTTCCTTCCGTTACTCTTTCCTTGCCTAGCCGTGCATTGCCTAGCCTTGCGTTGTCGTGCATTAGCCTTGCCTCGCCTGACCGTGCCTTGCCTTGCGTTACCCTTTCCTTCCCTTGCCGTGCATTGCCTAGCCGTGCGTTGTCTTGCCTTAGCCTTGTTACCCCTTGCTGTGCCGTTTCTTCCGTTACACGTGCCTTGCCTTACTTTGCCTTGCCTTCCTTTCCTTCCCTTTCCTTGCCTAGCCGTGCACTGCCTAGCCGTGCGTTGTCGTGCCTTAGCCTTGTTTCCGCTTACCGTGCCGTTCCTTCCTTTACCTTTGCCTTCCCTTGCCTTCCGTTACTCTTTGCTTGCCTTCCGTGCATTGCCTAGCCTTGCGTTGTCCTGCCTTAGCCTTGCCTCGCCTGACCGTGCCTTGCCTTGCGTTACCCTTTCCTTGCCTTGCCGTGCATTGCCTAGTCCTGCGTTGTCGTGCCTTAGCCTTGTTTCCCCTTACCGTGCCGTTCCTTCCGTTACCCTTGCCTTCCCTTGCTTGCCCTTGCCTTTCTTTCCTTCCGTTACTCTTTCCTTGCCTTGCCGAGCACTGCCTAGCCTTGCGTTGTCGTGCATTAGCCTTGCCTCGCCTGACCGTGCCTTGCCTTGCGTTACCCTTTCCTTGCCTTGCCGTGCATTGCCTAGTCCTGCGTTGTTGTGCCTTAGCCTTGTTTCCCCTTACCGTGCCGTTGCTTCCGTTACCCTTGCCTTCCCTTGCTTTCCCTTGCCTTTCTTTCCTTCCGTTACTCTTTCCTTGCCTTGCCGAACACTGCCTATCGTTGCGTTGTCGTGCATTAGCCTTGCCTCGCCTGACCGTGCCTTGCCTTGCGTTATGCTTTCCTTGCCTTGCCGTGCATTGCCTCGCCCTGCATTGTCGTGCATTAGCCTTGCCTTTCCTCACCGTGCCTTGCCTTGCGTTACCCTTTCCTTGCTTGGCCGTGCATTGCCAAGCCGTGCGTTGCCGTGCCTTACCCTTGTTTCCCCTTACCGTGCCTTGCCTTTTGTTACACTTGCCTTGCCTTGCTTTGCCTTGCCTTCCTCTCCTTCCGTTACTCTTTCCTTGCCTTGCCGAGCACTGCCTAGCCTTGCGTTGTCGTGCATTAGCCTTGCCTCGCCTGACCGTGCATTGCCTTGCGTTACCCTTTCCTTGCCTTGCCGTGCATTGCCTAGCCTTGCGTTGTCGTGCATTAGCCTTGCCTCACCTGACCGTGCCTTGCCTTGCGTTACCCTTTCCTTGCCTTGCCGTGCATTGCCTAGCCGTGCTTTTTCGTGCATTAGCGTTGCCTCGCCTGACCGTGCCTTGCCTTGCGTTACCCTTTCCTTGCCTTGCCGGGCATTGCGTAGTCCTGCGTTGTCGTGCCTTAGGCTTGTTTCCCCTTAACGTGCCGTTCCGTCCGTTGCCCTTGCCTACCCTTGCTTTCCCTTGCCTTCCTTGCCTTCCGTTACTCTTTACTTACCTTCCGTGCATTGCCTAGCCTTGCGTTGTCGTGCCTTAGCCTTGCGTCGCCTGACCGTGCCTTGCCTTGCGTTACCCTTTCTTTGCCTTGCCGTGCATTGCCTAGTCCTGCGTTGTCGTGCCTTAGCCTTGTTTCCCCGTACCGTGCCGTTCCTTCCGTTAGCCTTGCCTTCCCTTGCTTTCCCTTGCCTTTCTTTCCTTCCGTTAGTCTTTCCTTGCCTAGCCGTGCACTGCCTAGCCGTGCGTTGTCGTGCCTTAGCCTTGTTTCCCCTTGCTGTGCCGTTCCTTCCGTTACACTTGCCTTGCCTTTCTTTGCCTTGCCTTCCTTTCCTTCCGTTACTCTTTCCTTGCCTAGCCGTGCATTGCCTAGCCTTGCGTTGTCGTGCATTAGCCTTGCCTCGCCTGACCGTGCCTTGCCTTGCGTTACCCTTTCCTTGCCTTGCCTTGCATTGCCTAGTCCTGAGTTGTCGTGCCTTAGCCTTGTTTCCGCTTACCGTGCCGTTCCTTCCTTTACCTTTGCCTTCCCTTGCCTTCCTTGCCTTCCGTTACTCTTTGCTTGCCTTCCGTGCATTGCCTAGCCTTGCGTTGTCCTGCCTTAGCCTTGCCTCGCCTGACCGTGCCTTGCCTTGCGTTACCCTTTCCTTGCCTTGCCGTGCATTGCCTAATCCTGCGTTGTCGTGCCTTAGCCTTGTTTCCCCTTACCGTGCCGTTCCTTCCGTTACCCTTGCCTTCCCTTGCTTTCCCTTGCCTTTCTTTCCTTCCCTTACTCATTCCTTGCCTTCCCGAGCACTGCCTAGCCTTGCGTTGTCGTGCATTAGCCTTGCCTCGCCTGACAGTGCCTTGCATTGCGTTATGCTTTCCTTGCCTTGCCGTGCATTGCCTAGCCCTGCATTGTCGTGCATTAGCCTTGCCTTTCCTCACCGTGCCTTGCCTTGCGTTACCCTTTCCTTGCTTGGCCGTGCATTGCCTAGCCGTGCGTTGCCGTGCCTTACCCTTGTTTCCCCTTGCCGTGCCTTGCCTTTTGTTACACTTGCCTTGCCTTGCTTTGCCTTGCCTTCCTCTCCTTCCGTTACCCTTTCCTTGCCTTGCCGTGCATTGCCTAGTCCTGCGTTGTCGTGCCTTAGCCCTGTTTCCCCTTACCGTGCCGTTCCTTCCGTTACCCTTGCCTTCCCTTGCTTTCCCTTGCCTTTCTTTCCTTCCGTTACTCTTTCCTTGCCTTGCCGAGCACTGCCTAGCCTTGCGTTGTCGTGCATTAGCCTTGCCTCGCCTGACCGTGCATTACCTTGCGTTACCCTTTCCTTGCCTTGCCGTGCATTGCCTAGCCTTGCGTTGTCGTGCATTAGCCTTGCCTCGCCTGACCGTGCCTTGCCTTGCGTTACCCTTTCCTTGCCTTGCCGTGCATTGCCTAGCCGTGCTTTTTCGTGCATTAGCGTTGCCTCGCCTGACCGTGCCTTGCCTTGCGTTACCCTTTCCTTGCCTTGCCGTGCATTGCCTAGTCCTGCGTTGTCGTGCCTTAGGCTTGTTTCCCCTTAACGTCCCGTTCCGTCCGTTGCCCTTGCCTTCCCTTGCTTTCCCTTGCCTTCCTTGCCTTCCGTTACTCTTTACTTACCTTCCGTGCATTGCCTAGCCTTGCGTTGTCGTGCCTTAGCCTTGCGTCGCCTGACCGTGCCTTGCCTTGCGTTACCCTTTCTTTGCCTTGCCGTGCATTGCCTAGTCCTGCGTTGTCGTGCCTTAGCCTTGTTTCCCCGTACCGTGCCGTTCCTTCCGTTAGCCTTGCCTTCCCTTGCTTTCCCTTGCCTTTCTTTCCTTCCGTTACTCTTTCCTTGCCTAGCCGTGCACTGCCTAGCCGTGCGTTGTCGTGCCTTAGCCTTGTTTCCCCTTGCTGTGCCGTTCCTTCCGTTACACTTGCCTTTCTTTGCCTTGCCTTCCTTTCCTTCCGTTACTCTTTACTTACCTTCCGTGCATTGCCTAGCCTTGCGTTGTCGTGCCTTAGCCTTGCGTCGCCTGACCGTGCCTTGCCTTGCTTTACCCTTTCTTTGCCTTGCCGTGCATTGCCTAGTCCTGCGTTGTCGTGCCTTAGCCTTGTTTCCCCGTACCGTGCCGTTCCTTCCGTTAGCCTTGCCTTCCCTTGCTTTCCCTTGCCTTTCTTTCCTTCCGTTACTCTTTCCTTGCCTTGCCGTGCACTGCCTAGCCTTGCGTTGTCGTGCCTTACCCTTGTTTCCCCTTGCCGTGCCGTGCCTTTTGTTACACTTGCCTTGCCTTGCTTTGCCTTGCCTTCCTTTCCTTCCGTTACTCTTCCTTGCCTAGCCGTGCACTGCCTAGCCTTGCGTTGTCGTGCATTAGCCTTGCCTCGCCTGACCGTGCCTTGCCTTGCGTTACCCTTTCCTTCCCTTGCCGTGCATTGCCTAGCCGTGCGTTGTCTTGCCTTAGCCTTGTTTCCCCTTGCTGTGCCGTTTCTTCCGTTACACTTGCCTTGCCTTACTTTGCCTTGCCTTCCTCTCCTTCCGTTACTCTTTCCTTGCCTAGCCGTGCATTGCCTAGCCTTGCGTTGTCGTGCATTAGCCTTGCCTCGCCTGACCGTGCCTTGCCTTGCGTTACGCTTTCTTTGCCTTGCCGTGCATTGCCTAGTATTGCGTTGTCGTGCCTTAGCCTTGTTTCCCCTTACCGTGCCGTTCCTTCCGTTACCCTTGCCTTCCCTTGCTTTCCCTTGCCTTTCTTTCCTTCCGTTACTCTTTCCTTGCCTTGCCGAGCACTGCCTAGCCTTGCGTTGTCGTGCATTAGCCTTGCCTCGCCTGACCGTGCCTTGCCTTGCGTTATGCTTTCCTTCCCTTGCCGTGCATTGCCTAGCCCTGCATTGTCGTGCATTAGCCTTTCCTTTCCTCACCGTGCCTTGCCTTGCGTTACCCTTTCCTTGCTTGGCCGTGCATTGCCTAGCCGTGCGTTGCCGTGCCTTACCTTTGTTTCCCCTTGCCGTGCCTTGCCTTTTGTTACACTTGCCTTGGCTTGCTTTGCCTTGCCTTCCTCTCCTTCCGTTACCCTTTCTTTGCCTTGCCGTGCATTGCCTAGTCCTGCGTTGTCGTGCCTTAGCCTTATTTCCCCTTACCGTGCCGTTCCTTCCGTTACCCTTGCCTTCCCTTGCTTTCCCTTGCCTTTCTTTCCTTCCGTTACTCTTTCCTTGCCTTGCCGAGCACTGCCTAGCCTTGCGTTGTCGTGCATTAGCCTTGCCTCGCCTGACCGTGCATTGCCTTGCGTTACCCTTTCCTTCCCTTGCCGTGCATTGCCTAGCCTTGCGTTGTCGTGCATTAGCCTTGCCTCGCCTGACCGTGCCTTGCCTTGCGTTACCCTTTCCTTGCCTTGCCGTGCATTGCCTAGCCGTGCTTTTTCGTGCATTAGCGTTGCCTCGCCTGACCGTGCCTTGCCTTGCGTTACCCTTTCCTTGCCTTGCCGTGCATTGCCTAGTCCTGCGTTGTCGTGCCTTAGGCTTGTTTCCCCTTAACGTGCCGTTCCGTCCGTTGCCCTTGCCTTCCCTTGCTTTCCCTTGCCTTCCTTGCCTTCCGTTACTCTTTACTTACCTTCCGTGCATTGCCTAGCCTTGCGTTGTCGTGCCTTAGCCTTGCGTCGCCTGACCGTGCCTTGCCTTGCGTTACCCTTTCTTTGCCTTGCCGTGCATTGCCTAGTCCTGCGTTGTCGTGCTTTAGCCTTGTTTCCCCGTACCGTGCCGTTCCTTCCGTTAGCCTTGCCTTCCCTTGCTTTCCCTTGCCTTTCTTTCCTTCCGTTACTCTTTCCTTGCCTAGCCGTGCACTGCCTAGCCGTGCGTTGTCGTGCCTTAGCCTTGTTTCCCCTTGCTGTGCCGTTCCTTCCGTTACACTTGCCTTGCCTTTCTTTGCCTTGCCTTCCTTTCCTTCCGTTACTCTTTCCTTGCCTAGCTGTGCACTGCCTAGCCTTGCGTTGTCGTGCATTAGCCTTCCCTTGCCTCACCGTAACTTGCCTTGCGTTACCCTTTCCTTGCCTTGCCGTGCACTGCCTAGCCTTGCGTTGTCGTGCCTTACCCTTGTTTCCCCTTGCCGTGCCGTGCCTTTTGTTACACTTGCCTTGCCTTGCATTGCTTTGCCTTCCTTTCCTTCCGTTACTCTTTCCTTGCCTAGCCGTGCATTGCCTAGCCTTGCGTTGTCGTGCATTAGCCTTGCCTCGCCTGACCGTGCCTTGCCTTGCGTTACCCTTTCCTTCCCTTGCCGTGCATTGCCTAGCCGTGCGTTGTCTTGCCTTAGCCTTGTTTCCCCTTGCTGTGCCGTTTCTTCCGTTACACGTGCCTTGCCTTACTTTGCCTTGCCTTCCTTTCCTTCCCTTTCCTTGCCTAGCCGTGCACTGCCTGGCCGTGCGTTGTCGTGCCTTAGCCTTGTTTCCGCTTACCGTGCCGTTCCTTCCTTTACCTTTGCCTTCCCTTGCCTTCCGTTACTCTTTGCTTGCCTTCCGTGCATTGCCTAGCCTTGCGTTGTCCTGCCTTAGCCTTGCCTCGCCTGACCGTGCCTTGCCTTGCGTTACCCTTTCCTTGCCTTGCCGTGCATTGCCTAGTCCTGCGTTGTCGTGCCTTAGCCTTGTTTCCCCTTACCGTGCCGTTCCTTCCGTTACCCTTGCCTTCCCTTGCTTGCCCTTGCCTTTCTTTCCTTCCGTTACTCTTTCCTTGCCTTGCCGAGCACTGCCTAGCCTTGCGTTGTCGTGCATTAGCCTTGCCTCGCCTGACCGTGCCTTGCCTTGCGTTACCCTTTCCTTGCCTTGCCGTGCATTGCCTAGTCCTGCGTTGTTGTGCCTTAGCCTTGTTTCCCCTTACCGTGCCGTTGCTTCCGTTACCCTTGCCTTCCCTTGCTTTCCCTTGCCTTTCTTTCCTTCCGTTACTCTTTCCTTGCCTTGCCGAACACTGCCTATCGTTGCGTTGTCGTGCATTAGCCTTGCCTCGCCTGACCGTGCCTTGCCTTGCGTTATGCTTTCCTTGCCTTGCCGTGCATTGCCTAGCCCTGCATTGTCGTGCATTAGCCTTGCCTTTCCTCACCGTGCCTTGCCTTGCGTTACCCTTTCCTTGCTTGGCCGTGCATTGCCTAGCCGTGCGTTGCCGTGCCTTACCCTTGTTTCCCCTTACCGTGCCTTGCCTTTTGTTACACTTGCCTTGGCTTGCTTTGCCTTGCCTTCCTCTCCTTCCGTTACCCTTTCTTTGCCTTGCCGTGCACTGCCTAGCCTTGCGTTGTCGTGCATTAGCCTTGCCTCGCCTGACCGTGCATTGCCTTGCGTTACCCTTTCCTTGCCTTGCCGTGCATTGCCTAGCCTTGCGTTGTCGTGCATTAGCCTTGCCTCACCTGACCGTGCCTTGCCTTGCGTTACCCTTTCCTTGCCTTGCCGTGCATTGCCTAGCCGTGCTTTTTCGTGCATTAGCGTTGCCTCGCCTGACCGTGCCTTGCCTTGCGTTACCCTTTCCTTGCCTTGCCGGGCATTGCCTAGTCCTGCGTTGTCGTGCCTTAGGCTTGTTTCCCCTTAACGTGCCGTTCCGTCCGTTGCCCTTGCCTACCCTTGCTTTCCCTTGCCTTCCTTGCCTTCCGTTACTCTTTACTTACCTTCCGTGCATTGCCTAGCCTTGCGTTGTCGTGCCTTAGCCTTGCGTCGCCTGACCGTGCCTTGCCTTGCGTTACCTTTTCTTTGCCTTGCCGTGCATTGCCTAGTACTGCGTTGTCGTGCCTTAGCCTTGTTTCCCCGTACCGTGCCGTTCCTTCCGTTAGCCTTGCCTTCCCTTGCTTTCCCTTGCCTTTCTTTCCTTCCGTTACTCTTTCCTTGCCTAGCCGTGCACTGCCTAGCCGTGCGTTGTCGTGCCTTAGCCTTGTTTCCCCTTGCTGTGCCGTTCCTTCCGTTACACTTGCCTTGCCTTTCTTTGCCTTGCCTTCCTTTCCTTCCGTTACTCTTTCCTTGCCTTGCCGTGCACTGCCTAGCCTTGCGTTGTCGTGCATTAGCCTTCCCTTCCCTCACCGTACCTTGCCTTGCGTTACCCTTTCCTTGCTTGGCCGTGCATTGCCTAGCCTTGCGTTGTCGTGCCTTACCCTTGTTTCCCCTTGCCGTGCCGTGCCTTTTGTTACACTTGCCTTGCCTTGCTTTGCTTTGCCTTCCTTTCCTTCCGTTACTCTTTCCTTGCCTAGCCGTGCATTGCCTAGCCTTGCGTTGTCGTGCATTAGCCTTGCCTCGCCTGACCGTGCCTTGCCTTGCGTTACCCTTTCCTTCCCTTGCCGTGCATTGCCTAGCCGTGCGTTGTCTTGCCTTAGCCTTCTTTCCCCTTGCTGTGCCGTTTCTTCCGTTACACTTGCCTTGCCTTACTTTGCCTTGCCTTCCTTTCCTTCCTTTTCCTTGCCTAGCCGTGCACTGCCTAGCCGTGCGTTGTCGTGCCTTAGCCTTGATTCCGCTTACCGTGCCGTTCCTTCCTTTACCTTTGCCTTCCCTTGCCTTCCTTGCCTTCCGTTACTCTTTGCTTGCCTTCCGTGCATTGCCTAGCCTTGCGTTGTCCTGCCTTAGCCTTGCCTCGCCTGACCGTGCCTTGCCTTGCGTTACCCTTTCCTTGCCTTGCCGTGCATTGCCTAGTCCTGCGTTGTCGTGCCTTAGCCTTGTTTCCCCTTACCGTGCCGTTCCTTCCGTTACCCTTGCCTTCCCTTGCTTTCCCTTGCCTTTCTTTCCTTCCGTTACTCTTTCCTTGCCTTGCCGAGCACTGCCTAGCCTTGCGTTGTCGTGCATTAGCCTTGCCTCGCCTGACCGTGCCTTGCCTTGCGTTATGCTTTCCTTGCCTTGCCGTGCATTGCCTAGCCCTGCATTGTCGTGCATTAGCCTTGCCTTTCCTCACCGTGCCTTGCCTTGCGTTACCCTTTCCTTGCTTGGCCGTGCATTGCCTAGCCGTGCGTTGCCGTGCCTTACCCTTGTTTCCCCTTGCCGTGCCTTGCCTTTTGTTACACTTGCCTTGCCTTGCTTTGCCTTGCCTTCCTCTCCTTCCGTTACTCTTTCCTTGCCTAGCCGTGCATTGCCTAGCCTTGCGTTGCGTGCCTTGCCTTGCGTTACCCTTTCCTTGCTTGGCCGTGCATTGCCTAGCCGTGCGTTGCCGTGCCTTACCCTTGTTTCCCCTTGCCGTGCCTTTCCTTTTGTTACACTTGCCTTGCCTTGCTTTGCCTTGCCTTCCTCTCCTTCCGTTACTCTTTCCTTGCCTAGCCGTGCATTGCCTAGCCTTGCGTTGTCGTGCATTAGCCTTGCCTCGCCTGAGCGTGCCTTGCCTTGCGTTACCCTTTCTTTGCCTTGCCGTGCATTGCCTAGTCCTGCGTTGTAGTGCCTTAGCCTTGTTTCCCCTTACCGTGCCGTTCCTTCCGTTACCCTTGCCTTCCCTTGCTTTCCCTTGCCTTTCTTTCCTTCCCTTACTCTTTCCTTGCCTTGCCGAGCATTGCCTAGCCTTGCGTTGTCGTGCATTAGCCTTGCCTCGCCTGACCGTGCCTTGCCTTGCGTTATGCTTTCCTTGCCTTGCCGTGCATTGCCTAGCCCTGCATTGTCGTGCATTAGCCTTGCCTTTCCTCACCGTGCCTTGCCTTGCGTTACCCTTTCCTTGCTTGGCCGTGCATTGCCTAGCCGTGCGTTGCCGTGCCTTACCCTTGTTTCCCCTTGCCGTGCCTTGCCTTTTGTTACACTTGCCTTGCCTTGCTTTGCCTTGCCTTCCTCTCCTTCCGTTACTCTTTCCTTGCCTAGCCGTGCATTGCCAACCTTGCGTTGTCGTGCATTAGCCTTGCCTCGCCTGACCTTGCCTTGCCTTGCGTTACCCTTTCTTTGCCTTGCCGTGCATTGCCTAGTCCTGCGTTGTCCTGCCTTAGCCTTATTTCCCCTTACCGTGCCGTTCCTTCCGTTACCCTTGCCTTCCCTTGCTTTCCCTTGCCTTTCTTTCCTTCCGTTACTCTTTCCTTGCCTTGCCGAGCACTGCCTAGCCTTGCGTTGTCGTGCATTAGCCTTGCCTCGCCTGACCGTGCATTGCCTTGCGTTACCCTTTCCTTGCCTTGCCGTGCATTGCCTAGCCTTGCGTTGTCGTGCATTAGCCTTGCCTCGCCTGACCGTGCCTTGCCTTGCGTTACCCTTTCCTTGCCTTGCCGTGCATTGCCTAGCCGTGCTTTTTCGTGCATTAGCGTTGCCTCGCCTGACCGTGCCTTGCCTTGCGTTACCCTTTCCTTGCATTGCCGTGCATTGCCTAGTCCTGCGTTGTCGTGCCTTAGGCTTGTTTCCCCTTAACGTGCCGTTCCGTCCGTTGCCCTTGCCTACCCTTGCTTTCCCTTGCCTTCCTTGCCTTCCGTTACTCTTTACTTACCTTCCGTGCATTGCCTAGCCTTGCGTTGTCGTGCCTTAGCCTTGCGTCGCCTGACCGTGCCTTGCCTTGCGTTACCCTTTCTTTGCCTTGCCGTGCATTGCCTAGTCCTGCGTTGTCGTGCCTTAGCCTTGTTTCCCCGTACCGTGCCGTTCCTTCCGTTAGCCTTGCTTTCCCTTGCTTTCCCTTGCCTTTCTTTCCTTCCGTTACTCTTTCCTTGCCTAGCCGTGCACTGCCTAGCCGTGCGTTGTCGTGCCTTAGCCTTGTTTCCCCTTGCTGTGCCGTTCCTTCCGTTACACTTGCCTTGCCTTGCTTTCCCTTGCCTTCCTTGCCTTCCGTTACTCTTTCCTTGCCTAGCCGTGCATTGCCTAGCCTTGCGTTGTCGTGCATTAGCCTTGCCTCGCCTGACCGTGCCTTGCCTTGCGTTACCCTTTCCTTGCCTTGCCTTGCATTGCCTAGTCCTGAGTTGTCGTGCCTTAGCCTTGTTTCCGCTTACCGTGCCGTTCCTTCCTTTACCTTTGCCTTCCTTTGCCTTCCTTGCCTTCCGTTACTCTTTGCTTGCCTTCCGTGCATTGCCTAGCCTTGCGTTGTCCTGCCTTAGCCTTGCCTCGCCTGACCGTGCCTTGCCTTGCGTTACCCTTTCCTTGCCTTGCCGTGCATAGCCTAATCCTGCGTTGTCGTGCCTTAGCCTTGTTTCCCCTTACCGTGCCGTTCCTTCCGTTACCCTTGCCTTCCCTTGCTTTCCCTTGCCTTTCTTTCCTTCTGTTACTCTTTCCTTGCCTTGCCGAGCACTGCCTAGCCTTGCGTTGTCGTGCATTAGCCTTGCCTCGCCTGACCGTGCCTTGCCTTGCGTTATGCTTTCCTTACCTTGCCGTGCATTGCCTAGCCCTGCATTGTCGTGCATTAGCCTTGCCTTTCCTCACCGTGCCTTGCCTTGCGTTACCCTTTCCTTGCTTGGCCGTGCATTGCCTAGCCGTGCGTTGCCGTGCCTTACCCTTGTTTCCCCTTGCCGTGCCTTGCCTTTTGTTACACTTGCCTTGCCTTGCTTTGCCTTGCCTTCCTCTCCTTCCGTTACTCTTTCCTTGCCTAGCCGTGCATTGCCTAGCCTTGCGTTGTCGTGCATTAGCCTTGCCTCGCCTGACCGTGCCTTGCCTTGCGTTACACTTTCTTTGCCTTGCCGTGCATTGCCTAGCCGTGCGTTGTCGTGCCTTAGCCTTGTTTCCCCTTACCGTGCCGTTCCTTCCGTTACCCTTGCCTTCCCTTGCTTTCCCTTGCCTTTCTTTCCTTCCGTTACTCTTTCCTTGCCTTGCCGAGCACTGCCTAGCCTTGCGTTGTCGTGCCTTAGCCTTGCCTCGCCTGACCGTGCATTGCCTTGCGTTACTCTTTCCTTGCCTTGCCGTGCATTGCCTAGCCTTGCGTTGTCGTGCATAAGCCTTGCCTCGCCTGACCGTGCCTTGCCTTGCGTTACCCTTTCCTTGCCTTGCCGTGCATTGCCTAGCCGTGCTTTTTCGTGCATTAGCGTTGCCTCGCCTGACCGTGCCTTGCCTTGCCTTACCCTTTCCTTGCCTTGCCGTGCATTGCCTAGTCCTGCGTTGTCGTGCCTTAGGCTTGTTTCCCCTTAACGTGCCGTTCCGTCCGTTGCCCTTGCCTACCCTTGCTTTCCCTTGCCTTCCTTGCCTTCCGTTACTCTTTACTTGCCTTCCGTGCATTGCCTAGCCTTGCGTTGTCGTGCCTTAGCCTTGCCTCGCCTGACCGTGCCTTGCCTTGCGTTACTCTTTCCTTGCCTAGCCGTGCACTGCCTAGCCGTGCGTTGTCGTGCCTTAGCCTTGTTTCCCCGTACCGTGCCGTTCCTTCCGTTAGCCTTGCCTTCCCTTGCTTTCCCTTGCCTTTCTTTCCTTCCGTTACTCTTTCCTTGCCTAGCCGTGCACTGCCTAGCCGTGCGTTGTCGTGCCTTAGCCTTGTTTCCCCGTACCGTGCCGTTCCTTCCGTTAGCCTTGCCTTCCCTTTCTTTGCCTTGCCTTCCTTTCCTTCCGTTACTCTTTCCTTGCCTAGCCGTGCACTGCCTAGCCTTGCGTTGTCGTGCATTAGCCTTCCCTTGCCTCACCGTACCTTGCCTTGCGTTACCCTTTCCTTGCCTTGCCGTGCACTGCCTAGCCGTGCGTTGTCGTGCCTTACCCTTGTTTCCCCTTGCCGTGCCGTGCCTTTTGTTACACTTGCCTTGCCTTGCATTGCTTTGCCTTCCTTTCCTTCCGTTACTCTTTCCTTGCCTAGCCGTGCATTGCCTAGCCTTGCGTTGTCGTGCATTAGCCTTGCCTCGCCTGACCGTGCCTTGCCTTGCGTTACCCTTTCCTTCCCTTGCCGTGCATTGCCTAGCCGTGCGTTGTCTTGCCTTAGCCTTGTTTCCCCTTGCTGTGCCGTTTCTTCCGTTACACGTGCCTTGCCTTACTTTGCCTTGCCTTCCTTTCCTTCCTTTTCCTTGCCTAGCCGTGCACTGCCTAGCCGTGCGTTGTCGTGCCTTAGCCTTGATTCCGCTTACCGTGCCGTTCCTTCCTTTACCTTTGCCTTCCCTTGCCTTCCTTGCCTTCCGTTACTCTTTGCTTGCCTTCCGTGCATTGCCTAGCCTTGCGTTGTCCTGCCTTAGCCTTGCCTCGCCTGACCGTGCCTTGCCTTGCGTTACCCTTTCCTTGCCTTGCCGTGCATTGCCTAGTCCTGCGTTGTCGTGCCTTAGCCTTGTTTCCCCTTACCGTGCCGTTCCTTCCGTTACCCTTGCCTTCCCTTGCTTTCCCTTGCCTTTCTTTCCTTCCGTTACTCTTTCCTTACCTTGCCGAGCACTGCCTAGCCTTGCGTTGTCGTGCATTAGCCTTGCCTCGCCTGACCGTGCCTTGCCTTGCGTTATGCTTTCCTTGCCTTGCCGTGCATTGCCTAGCCCTGCATTGTCGTGCATTAGCCTTGCCTTTCCTCACCGTGCCTTGCCTTGCGTTACCCTTTCCTTGCTTGGCCGTGCATTGACTAGCCGTGCGTTGCCGTGCCTTACCCTTGTTTCCCCTTGCCGTGCCTTGCCTTTTGTTACACTTGCCTTGCCTTGCTTTGCCTTGCCTTCCTCTCCTTCCGTTACTCTTTCCTTGCCTAGCCGTGCATTGCCTAGCCTTGCGTTGTCGTGCATTAGCCTTGCCTCGCCTGACCGTGCCTTGCCTTGCGTTACCCTTTCCTTGCTTGGCCGTGCATTGCCTAGCCGTGCGTTGCCGTGCCTTACCCTTGTTTCCCCTTGCCGTGCCTTGCCTTTTGTTACACTTGCCTTGCCTTGCTTTGCCTTGCCTTCCTCTCCTTCCGTTACTCTTTCCTTGCCTAGCCGTGCATTGCCTAGCCTTGCGTTGTCGTGCATTAGCCTTGCCTCGCCTGACCTTGCCTTGCCTTGCGTTACCCTTTCTTTGCCTTGCCGTGCATTGCCTAGTCCTGCGTTGTCCTGCCTTAGCCTTGTTTCCCCTTACCGTGCCGTTCCTTCCGTTACCCTTGCCTTCCCTTGCTTTCCCTTGCCTTTCTTTCCTTCCGTTACTCTTTCCTTGCCTTGCCGAGCACTGCCTAGCCTTGCGTTGTCGTGCATTAGCCTTGCCTCGCCTGACCGTGCATTGCCTTGCGTTACCCTTTCCTTGCCTTGCCGTGCATTGCCTAGCCTTGCGTTGTCGTGCATTAGCCTTGCCTCGCCTGACCGTGCCTTGCCTTGCGTTACCCTTTCCTTGCCTTGCCGTGCATTGCCTAGCCGTGCTTTTTCGTGCATTAGCGTTGCCTCGCCTGACCGTGCCTTGCCTTGCGTTACCCTTTCCTTGCATTGCCGTGCATTGCCTAGTCCTGCGTTGTCGTGCCTTAGGCTTGTTTCCCCTTAACGTCCCGTTCCGTCCGTTGCCCTTGCCTACCCTTGCTTTCCCTTGCCTTCCTGCCTTCCGTTACTCTTTACTTACCTTCCGTGCATTGCCTAGCCTTGCGTTGTCGTGCCTTAGCCTTGCGTCGCCTGACCGTGCCTTGCCTTGCGTTACCCTTTCTTTGCCTTGCCGTGCATTGCCTAGTCCTGCGTTGTCGTGCCTTAGCCTTGTTTCCCCGTACCGTGCCGTTCCTTCCGTTAGCCTTGCCTTCCCTTGCTTTCCCTTGCCTTTCTTTCCTTCCGTTACTCTTTCCTTGCCTAGCCGTGCACTGCCTAGCCGTGCATTGTCGTGCCTTTGCCTTGTTTCCCCTTGCTGTGCCGTTCCTTCCGTTACACTTGCCTTGCCTTTCTTTGCCTTGCCTTCCTTTCCTTCCGTTACTCTTTCCTTGCCTAGCCGTGCATTGCCTAGCCTTGCGTTGTCGTGCATTAGCCTTGCCTCGCCTGACCGTGCCTTGCCTTGCGTTACCCTTTCCTTGCCTTGCCTTGCATTGCCTAGTCCTGAGTTGTCGTGCCTTAGCCTTGTTTCCGCTTACCGTGCCGTTCCTTCCTTTACCTTTGCCTTCCTTTGCCTTCCTTGCCTTCCGTTACTCTTTGCTTGCCTTCCGTGCATTGCCTAGCCTTGCGTTGTCCTGCCTTAGCCTTGCCTCGCCTGACCGTGCCTTGCCTTGCGTTACCCTTTCCTTGCCTTGCCGTGCATAGCCTAATCCTGCGTTGTCGTGCCTTAGCCTTGTTTCCCCTTACCGTGCCGTTCCTTCCGTTACCCTTGCCTTCCCTTGCTTTCCCTTGCCTTTCTTTCCTTCCGTTACTCTTTCCTTGCCTTGCCGAGCACTGCCTAGCCTTGCGTTGTCGTGCATTAGCCTTGCCTCGCCTGACCGTGCCTTGCCTTGCGTTATGCTTTCCTTACCTTGCCGTGCATTGCCTAGCCCTGCATTGTCGTGCATTAGCCTTGCCTTTCCTCACCGTGCCTTGCCTTGCGTTACCCTTTCCTTGCTTGGCCGTGCATTGCCTAGCCGTGCGTTGCCGTGCCTTACCCTTGTTTCCCCTTGCCGTGCCTTGCCTTTTGTTACATTTGCCTTGCCTTGCTTTGCCTTGCCTTCCTCTCCTTCCGTTACTCTTTCCTTGCCTAGCCTTGCATTGCCTAGCCTTGCGTTGTCGTGCATTAGCCTTGCCTCGCCTGACCGTGCCTTGCCTTGCGTTACACTTTCTTTGCCTTGCCGTGCATTGCCTAGTCCTGCGTTGTCGTGCCTTAGCCTTGTTTCCCCTTACCGTGCCGTTCCTTCCGTTACCCTTGCCTTCCCTTGCTTTCCCTTGCCTTTCTTTCCTTCCGTTACTCTTTCCTTGCCTTGCCGAGCACTGCCTAGCCTTGCGTTGTCGTGCCTTAGCCTTGCCTCGCCTGACCGTGCATTGCCTTGCGTTACTCTTTCCTTGCCTTGCCGTGCATTGCCTAGCCTTGCGTTGTCGTGCATTAGCCTTGCCTCGCCTGACCGTGCCTTGCCTTGCGTTACCCTTTCCTTGCCTTGCCGTGCATTGCCTAGCCGTGCTTTTTCGTGCATTAGCGTTGCCTCGCCTGACCGTGCCTTGCCTTGCCTTACCCTTTCCTTGCCTTGCCGTGCATTGCCTAGTCCTGCGTTGTCGTGCCTTAGGCTTGTTTCCCCTTAACGTGCCGTTCCGTCCGTTGCCCTTGCCTACCCTTGCTTTCCCTTGCCTTCCTTGCCTTCCGTTACTCTTTACTTACCTTCCGTGCATTGCCTAGCCTTGCGTTGTCGTGCCTTAGCCTTGCGTCGCCTGACCGTGCCTTGCCTTGCGTTACCCATTCTTTGCCTTGCCGTGCATTGCCTAGTCCTGCGTTGTCGTGCCTTAGCCTTGTTTCCCCGTACCGTGCCGTTCCTTCCGTTAGCCTTGCCTTCCCTTCTATCCCTTGCCTTTCTTTCCTTCCGTTACTCTTTCCTTGCCTAGCCGTGCACTGCCTAGCCGTGCGTTGTCGTGCCTTAGCCTTGTTTCCCCTTGCTGTGCCGTTCCTTCCGTTACACTTGCCTTGCCTTTCTTTGCCTTGCCTTCCTTTCCTTCCGTTACTCTTTCCTTGCCTAGCTGTGCACTGCCTAGCCTTGCGTTGTCGTGCATTAGCCTTCCCTTGCCTCACCGTACCTTGCCTTGCGTTACCCTTTCCTTGCCTTGCCGTGCACTGCCTAGCCTTGCGTTGTCGTGCCTTACCCTTGTTTCCCCTTGCCGTGCCGTGCCTTTTGTTACACTTGCCTTGCCTTGCATTGCTTTGCCTTCCTTTCCTTCCGTTACTCTTTCCTTGCCTAGCCGTGCATTGCCTAGCCTTGCGTTGTCGTGCATTAGCCTTGCCTCGCCTGACCGTGCCTTGCCTTGCGTTACCCTTTCCTTCCCTTGCCGTGCATTGCCTAGCCGTGCGTTGTCTTGCCTTAGCCTTGTTTCCCCTTGCTGTGCCGTTTCTTCCGTTACACGTGCCTTGCCTTACTTTGCCTTGCCTTCCTTTCCTTCCCTTTCCTTGCCTAGCCGTGCACTGCCTAGCCGTGCGTTGTCGTGCCTTAGCCTTGTTTCCGCTTACCGTGCCGTTCCTTCCTTTACCTTTGCCTTCCCTTGCCTTCCTTGCCTTCCGTTACTCTTTGCTTGCCTTCCGTGCATTGCCTAGCCTTGCGTTGTCCTGCCTTAGCCTTGCCTCGCCTGACCGTGCCTTGCCTTGCGTTACCCTTTCCTTGCCTTGCCGTGCATTGCCTAGCCGTGCTTTTTCGTGCATTAGCGTTGCCTCGCCTGACCGTGCCTTGCCTTGCCTTACCCTTTCCTTGCCTTGCCGTGCATTGCCTAGTCCTGCGTTGTCGTGCCTTAGGCTTGTTTCCCCTTAACGTGCCGTTCCGTCCGTTGCCCTTGCCTACCCTTGCTTTCCCTTGCCTTCCTTGCCTTCCGTTACTCTTTACTTACCTTCCGTGCATTGCCTAGCCTTGCGTTGTCGTGCCTTAGCCTTGCGTCGCCTGACCGTGCCTTGCCTTGCGTTACCCTTTCTTTGCCTTGCCGTGCATTGCCTAGTCCTGCGTTGTCGTGCCTTAGCCTTGTTTCCCCGTACCGTGCCGTTCCTTCCGTTAGCCTTGCCTTCCCTTGCTTTCCCTTGCCTTTCTTTCCTTCCGTTACTCTTTCCTTGCCTAGCCGTGCACTGCCTAGCCGTGCGTTGTCGTGCCTTAGCCTTGTTTCCCCTTGCTGTGCCGTTCCTTCCGTTACCCTTGCCTTCCCTTGCTTTCCCTTGCCTTTCTTTCCTTCCGTTACTCTTTCCTTGCCTTGCCGAGCACTGCCTAGCCTTGCGTTGTCGTGCATTAGCCTTGCCTCGCCTGACCGTGCCTTGCCTTGCGTTACCCTTTCCTTGCCTTGCCGTGCATTGGCTAGCCTTGCGTTGTCGTGCCTTAGCCTTGCCTCGCCTGACCGTGCCTTGCCTTGCGTTACCCTTTCCTTGCCTTGCCGTGCATTGCCTAGCCGTGCTTTTTCGTGCATTAGCGTTGCCTCGCCTGACAGTGCCTTGCCTTGCGTTACCCTTTCCTTGCCTTGCCGTGCATTGCCTAGCCTTGCGTTGTCGTGCATTAGCCTTGCCTCGCCTGACCGTGCCTTGCCTTGCGTTACCCTTTCCTTGCCTTGCCGTGCATTGCCTAGCCGTGCTTTTTCGTGCATTAGCGTTGCCTCGCCTGACCGTGCCTTGCCTTGCGTTACCCTTTCCTTGCCTTGCCGTGCATTGCCTAGTCCTGCGTTGTCGTGCCTTAGCCTTGCGTCGCCTGACCGTGCCTTGCCTTGCGTTACCCTTTCTTTGCCTTGCCGTGCATTGCCTAGTCCTGCGTTGTCGTGCCTTAGCCTTGTTTCCCCGTACCGTGCCGTTCCTTCCGTTAGCCTTGCCTTCCCTTGCTTTCCCTTGCCTTTCTTTCCTTCCGTTACTCTTTCCTTGCCTAGTCGTGCACTGCCTAGCCGTGCGTTGTCGTGCCTTAGCCTTGTTTCCCCTTGCTGTGCCGTTCCTTCCGTTACACTTGCCTTGCCTTTCTTTGCCTTGCCTTCCTTTCCTTCCGTTACTCTTTCCTTGCCTTGCCGAGCACTGCCTAGCCTTGCGTTGTCGTGCATTAGCCTTGCCTCGCCTGACCGTGCCTTGCCTTGCGTTATGCTTTCCTTGCCTTGCCGTGCATTGCCTAGCCCTGCATTGTCGTGCATTAGCCTTGCCTTTCCTCACCGTGCCTTGCCTTGCGTTACCCTTTCCTTGCTTGGCCGTGCATTGCCTAGCCGTGCGTTGCCGTGCCTTACCCTTGTTTCCCCTTGCCGTGCCTTGCCTTTTGTTACACTTGCCTTGCCTTGCTTTGCCTTGCCTTCCTCTCCTTCCGTTACTCTTTCCTTGCCTAGCCGTGCATTGCCTAGCCTTGCGTTGTCGTGCCTTAGCCTTGCCTCGCCTGACCGTGCATTGCCTTGCGGTACTCTTTCCTTGCCTTGCCGTGCATTGCCTAGCCTTGCGTTGTCGTGCATTAGCCTTGCCTCGCCTGACCGTGCCTTGCCTTGCGTTACCCTTTCCTTGCCTTGCCGTGCATTGTCTAGCCGTGCTTTTTCGTGCATTAGCGTTGCCTCGCCTGACCGTGCCTTGCCTTGCGTTACCCTTTCCTTGCCTTGCCGTGCATTGCCTAGTCCTGCGTTGTCGTGCCTTAGGCTTGTTTCCCCTTAACGTGCCGTTCCGTCCGTAGCCCTTGCCTACCCTTGCTTTCCCTTGCCTTCCTTGCCTTCCGTTACTCTTTACTTACCTTCCGTGCATTGCCTAGCCTTGCGTTGTCGTGCCTTAGCCTTGCGTCGCCTGACCGTGCCTTGCCTTGCGTTACCCTTTCTTTGCCTTGCCGTGCATTGCCTAGTCCTGCGTTGTCGTGCCTTAGCCTTGTTTCCCCGTACCGTGCCGTTCCTTCCGTTAGCCTTGCCTTCCCTTGCTTTCCCTTGCCTTTCTTTCCTTCCGTTACTCTTTCCTTGCCTAGCCGTGCACTGCCTAGCCGTGCGTTGTCGTGCCTTAGCCTTGTTTCCCCTTGCTGTGCCGTTCCTTCCGTTACACTTGCCTTGCCTTTCTTTGCCTTGCCTTCCTTTCCTTCCGTTACTCTTTCCTTGCCTATCCGTGCACTGCCTAGCCTTGCGTTGTCGTGCATTAGCCTTCCCTTGCCTCACCGTACCTTGCCTTGCGTTACCCTTTCCTTGCCTTGCCGTGCACTGTCTAGCGTTGCGTTGTCGTGCCTTACCCTTGTTTCCCCTTGCCGTGCCGTGCCTTTTGTTACACTTGCCTTGCCTTGCTTTGCTTTGCCTTCCTTTCCTTCCGTTACTCTTTCCTTGCCTAGCCGTGCATTGCCTAGCCTTGCGTTGTCGTGCATTAGCCTTGCCTCGCCTGACCGTGCCTTGCCTTGCGTTACCCTTTCCTTCCCTTGCCGTGCATTGCCTAGCCGTGCGTTGTCTTGCCTTAGCCTTGTTTCCCCTTGCTGTGCCGTTTCTTCCGTTACACTTGCCTTGCCTTACTTTGCCTTGCCTTCCTTTCCTTCCGTTACTCTTTCCTTGCCTAGCCGTGCACTGCCTAGCCTTGCGTTGTCGTGCCTTAGCCTTGGCTCGCCTGACCGTGCCTTGCCTTGCGTTACCCTTTCCTTGCTTGGCCGTGCATTGCCTAGCCGTGCGTTGCCGTGCCTTACCCTTGTTTCCCCTTGCCGTGCCTTGCCTTTTGTTACACTTGCCTTGCCTTGCTTTGCCTTGCCTTCCTCTCCTTCCGTTACTCTTTCCTTGCCTAGCCGTGCATTGCCTAGCCTTGCGTTGTCGTGCATTAGCCTTGCCTCGCCTGTTTCCCCTTAGTGCCGTTCCTTCCGTTACCCTTGCCTTCCCTTGCTTTCCCTTGCCTTTCTTTCCTTCCCTTACTCTTTCCTTGCCTTGCCGAGCATTGCCTAGCCTTGCGTTGTCGTGCATTAGCCTTGCCTCGCCTGACCGTGCCTTGCCTTGCGTTATGCTTTCCTTGCCTTGCCGTGCGTTGCCTAGCCCTGCATTGTCGTGCATTAGCCTTGCCTTTCCTCACCGTGCCTTGCCTTGCGTTACCCTTTCCTTGCTTGGCCGTGCATTGCCTAGCCGTGCGTTGCCGTGCCTTACCCTTGTTTCCCCTTGCCGTGCCTTGCCTTTTGTTACACTTGCCTTGCCTTGCTTTGCCTTGCCTTCCTCTCCTTCCGTTACTCTTTCCTTGCCTAGCCGTGCATTGCCTAGCCTTGCGTTGTCGTGCATTAGCCTTGCCTCGCCTGACTTTGCCTTGCCTTGCGTTACCCTTTCTTTGCTTGCCGTGCATTGCCTAGTCCTGCGTTGTCCTGCCTTAGCCTTGTTTCCCCTTAACGTGCCGTTCCTTCCGTTACCCTTGCCTTCCCTTGCTTTCCCTTGCCTTTCTTTCCTTCCGTTACTCTTTCCTTGCCTTGCCGAGCACTGCCTAGCCTTGCGTTGTCGTGCATTAGCCTTGCCTCGCCTGACCGTGCATTGCCTTGCGTTACCCTTTCCTTGCCTTGCCGTGCATTGCCTAGCCTTGCGTTGTCGTGCATTATCCTTGCCTCGCCTGACCGTGCCTTGCCTTGCGTTACCCTTTCCTTGCCTTGCCGTGCATTGCCTAGCCGTGCGTTGTCGTGCATTAGCCTTGCCTCGCCTGACCGTGCCTTGCCTTGCGTTACCCTTTCCTTGCCTTGCCGTGCATTGCCTAGCCGTGCGTTGTCGTGCATTAGCCTTGCCTCGCCTGACCGTGCCTTGCCTTGCGTTACCCTTTCCTTGCCTTGCCGTGCATTGCCTAGCCGTGCTTTTTCGTGCATTAGCGTTGCCTCGCCTGACCGTGCCTTGCCTTGCGTTACCCTTTCCTTGCCTTGCCGTGCATTGCCTAGTCCTGCGTTGTCGTGCCTTAGCCTTGTTTCCCCTGACCGTGCCTTGCCTTGCGTTACCCTTTCCTTGCCTTGCCGTGCATTGCCTAGCCCTGCGTTGTCGTGCCTTAGCCTTGTTTCCCCGTACCGTGCCGTTCCTTCCGTTAGCCTTGCCTTCCCTTACTTTCCCTTGCCTTTCTTTCCTTCCGTTACTCTTTCCTTGCCTAGCCGTGCACTGCCTAGCCGTGCGTTGTCGTGCCTTAGCCTTGTTTCCCCTTGCTGTGCCGTTCCTTCCGTTACACTTGCCTTGCCTTTCTGTGCCTTGCCTTCCTTTCCTTCCGTTACTCTTTCCTTGCCTAGCTGTGCACTGCCTAGCCTTGCGTTGTCGTGCATTAGCCTTCCCTTGCCTCACCGTACCTTGCCTTGCGTTACCCTTTCCTTGCCTTGCCGTGCACTGCCTAGCCTTGCGTTGTCGTGCCTTACCCTTGTTTCCCCTTGCCGTGCCGTGCCTTTTGTTACACTTGCCTTGCCTTGCATTGCTTTGCCTTCCTTTCCTTCCGTTACTCTTTCCTTGCCTAGCCGTGCATTGCCTAGCCTTGCGTTGTCGTGCATTAGCCTTGCCTCGCCTGACCGTGCCTTGCCTTGCGTTACCCTTTCCTTCCCTTGCCGTGCATTGCCTAGCCGTGCGTTGTCTTGCCTTAGCCTTGTTTCCCCTTGCTGTGCCGTTTCTTCCGTTACACGTGCCTTGCCTTACTTTGCCTTGCCTTCCTTTCCTTCCCTTTCCTTGCCTAGCCGTGCACTGCCTAGCCGTGCGTTGTCGTGCCTTAGCCTTGTTTCCGCTTACCGTGCCGTTCCTTCGTTTACCTTTGCCTTCCCTTGCCTTCCGTTACTCTTTGCTTGCCTTCCGTGCATTGCCTAGCCTTGCGTTGTCCTGCCTTAGCCTTGCCTCGCCTGACCGTGCCTTGCCTTGCGTTACCCTTTCCTTGCCTTGCCGTGCATTGCCTAGTCCTGCGTTGTCGTGCCTTAGCCTTGTTTCCCCTTACCGTGCCGTTCCTTCCGTTACCCTTGCCTTCCCTTGCTTTCCCTTGCCTTTCTTTCCTTCCGTTACTCTTTCCTTGCCTTGCCGAGCACTGCCTAGCCTTGCGTTGTCGTGCATTAGCCTTGCCTCGCCTGACCGTGCCTTGCCTTGCGTTACCCTTTCCTTGCCTTGCCGTGCATTGCCTAGTCCTGCGTTGTCGTGCCTTAGCCTTGTTTCCCCTTACCGTGCCGTTGCTTCCGTTACCCTTGCCTTCCCTTGCTTTCCCTTGCCTTTCTTTCCTTCCGTTACTCTTTCCTTGCCTTGCCGAACACTGCCTATCGTTGCGTTGTCGTGCATTAGCCTTGCCTCGCCTGACCGTGCCTTGCCTTGCGTTATGCTTTCCTTGCCTTGCCGTGCATTGCCTAGCCCTGCATTGTCGTGCATTAGCCTTGCCTTTCCTCACCGTGCCTTGCCTTGCGTTACCCTTTCCTTGCTTGGCCGTGCATTGCCTAGCCGTGCGTTGCCGTGCCTTACCCTTGTTTCCCCTTACCGTGCCTTGCCTTTTGTTACCCTTGCCTTCCCTTGCTTTCCCTTGCCTTCCTCTCCTTCCGTTACTCTTTCCTTGCCTTGCCGAGCACTGCCTAGCCTTGCGTTGTCGTGCATTAGCCTTGCCTCGCCTGACCGTGCATTGCCTTGCCTTACCCTTTCCTTGCCTTGCCGTGCATTGCCTAGCCTTACGTTGTCGTGCATTAGCCTTGCCTCACCCGACCGTGCCTTGCCTTGCGTTACCCTTTCCTTGCCTTGCCGTGCATTGCCTAGCCGTGCTTTTTCGTGCATTAGCGTTGCCTCGCCTGACCGTGCCTTGCCTTGCGTTACCCTTTCCTTGCCTTGCCGGGCATTGCCTAGTCCTGCGTTGTCGTGCCTTAGGCTTGTTTCCCCTTAACGTGCCGTTCCGTCCGTTGCCCTTGCCTACCCTTGCTTTCCCTTGCCTTCCTTGCCTTCCGTTACTCTTTACTTACCTTCCGTGCATTGCCTAGCCTTGCGTTGTCGTGCATTAGCCTTGCGTCGCCTGACCGTGCCTTGCCTTGCGTTACCCTTTCTTTGCCTTGCCGTGCATTGCCTAGTCCTGCGTTGTCGTGCCTTAGCCTTGTTTCCCCGTACCGTGCCGTTCCTTCCGTTAGCCTTGCCTTCCCTTGCTTTCCCTTGCCTTTCTTTCCTTCCGTTAGTCTTTCCTTGCCTAGCCGTGCACTGCCTAGCCGTGCGTTGTCGTGCCTTAGCCTTGTTTCCCCTTGCTGTGCCGTTCCTTCCGTTACACTTGCCTTGCCTTTCTTTGCCTTGCCTTCCTTTCCTTCCGTTACTCTTTCCTTGCCTAGCCGTGCATTGCCTAGCCTTGCGTTGTCGTGCATTAGCCTTGCCTCGCCTGACCGTGCCTTGCCTTTCGTTACCCTTTCCTTGCCTTGCCTTGCATTGCCTAGTCCTGAGTTGTCGTGCCTTAGCCTTGTTTCCGCTTACCGTGCCGTTCCTTCCTTTACCTTTGCCTTCCCTTGCCTTCCTTGCCTTCCGTTACTCTTTGCTTGCCTTCCGTGCATTGCCTAGCCTTGCGTTGTCCTTCCTTAGCCTTGCCTCGCCTGACCGTGCCTTGCGTTGCGTTACCCTTTCCTTGCCTTGCCGTGCATTGCCTAATCCTGCGTTGTCGTGCCTTAGCCTTGTTTCCCCTTACCGTGCCGTTCCTTCCGTTACCCTTGCCTTCCCTTGCTTTCCCTTGCCTTTCTTTCCTTCCCTTACTCTTTCCTTGCCTTGCCGAGCACTGCCTAGCCTTGCGTTGTCGTGCATTAGCCTTGCCTCGCCTGACCGTGCCTTGCCTTGCGTTATGCTTTCCTTGCCTTGCCGTGCATTGCCTAGCCCTGCATTGTCGTGCATTAGCCTTGCCTTTCCTCACCGTGCCTTGCCTTGCGTTACCCTTTCCTTGCTTGGCCGTGCATTGCCTAGCCGTGCGTTGCCGTGCCTTACCCTTGTTTCCCCTTGCCGTGCCTTGCCTTTTGTTACACTTGCCTTGCCTTGCTTTGCCTTGCCTTCCTCTCCTTCCGTTACTCTTTCCTTGCCTAGCCGTGCATTGCCTAGCCTTGCGTTGTCGTGCATTAGCCTTGCCTCGCCTGACCGTGCCTTGCCTTGCGTTACGCTTTCTTTGCCTTGCCGTGCATTGCCTAGTCCTGCGTTGTCGTGCCTTAGCCTTGTTTCCCCTTACCGTGCCGTTCCTTCCGTTACCCTTGCCTTCCCTTGCTTTCCCTTGCCTTTCTTTCCTTCCGTTACTCTTTCCTTGCCTTGCCGAGCACTGCCTAGCCTTGCGTTGTCGTGCATTAGCCTTGCCTCGCCTGACCGTGCCTTGCCTTGCGTTATGCTTTCCTTCCCTTGCCGTGCATTGCCTAGCCCTGCATTGTCGTGAATTAGCCTTGCCTTTCCACACCGTGCCTTGCCTTGCGTTACCCTTTCCTTGCTTGGCCGTGCATTGCCTAGCCGTGCGTTGCCGTGCCTTACCTTTGTTTCCCCTTGCCGTGCCTTGCCTTTTGTTACACTTGCCTTGGCTTGCTTTGCCTTGCCTTCCTCTCCTTCCGTTACCCTTTCTTTGCCTTGCCGTGCATTGCCTAGTCCTGCGTTGTCGTGCCTTAGCCTTGTTTCCCCTTACCGTGCCGTTCCTTCCGTTACCCTTGCCTTCCCTTGCTTTCCCTTGCCTTTCTTTCCTTCCGTTACTCTTTCCTTGCCTAGCCGTGCATTGCCTAGCCTTGCGTTGTCGTGCATTAGCCTTGCCTCGCCTGACCGTGCCTTGCCTTGCGTTACCCTTTCCTTGCCTTGCCGTGCATTGCCTAGCCTTGCGTTGTCGTGCATTAGCCTTGCCTCGCCTGACCGTGCCTTGCCTTGCGTTACCCTTTCCTTGCCTTGCCGTGCATTGCCTAGCCGTGCGTTGTCGTGCATTTGCGTTGCCTCGCCTGACCGTGCCTTGCCTCGCGTTACCCTTTCCTTGCCTTGCCGTGCATTGCCTAGTCCTGCGTTGTCGTGCCTTAGCCTTGCGTCGCCTGACCGTGCCTTGCCTTGCGTTACCCTTTCTTTGCCTTGCCGTGCATTGCCTAGTCCTGCGTTGTCGTGCCTTAGCCTTGTTTCCCCGTACCGTGCCGTTCCTTCCGTTAGCCTTGCCTTCCCTTGCTTTCCCTTGCCTTTCTTTCCTTCCGTTACTCTTTCCTTGCCTAGCCGTGCACTGCCTAGCCGTGCGTTGTCGTGCCTTAGCCTTGTTTCCCCTTGCTGTGCCGTTCCTTCCGTTACACTTGCCTTGCCTTTCTTTGCCTTGCCTTCCTTTCCTTCCGTTACTCTTTCCTTGCCTAGCTGTGCACTGCCTAGCCTTGCGTTGTCGTGCATTAGCCTTCCCTTGCCTCACCGTACCTTGCCTTGCGTTACCCTTTCCTTGCCTTGCCGTGCACTGCCTAGCCTTGCGTTGTCGTGCCTTACCCTTGTTTCCCCTTGCCGTGCCGTGCCTTTTGTTACACTTGCCTTGCATTGCATTGCTTTGCCTTCCTTTCCTTCCGTTACTCTTTCCTTGCCTAGCCGTGCATTGCCTAGCCTTGCGTTGTCGTGCATTAGCCTTGCCTCGCCTGACCGTGCCTTGCCTTGCGTTACCCTTTCCTTCCCTTGCCGTGCATTGCCTAGCCGTGCGTTCTCTTGCCTTAGCCTTGTTTCCCCTTGCTGTGCCGTTTCTTCCGTTACACGAGCCTTGCCTTACTTTGCCTTGCCTTCCTTTCCTTCCCTTTCCTTGCCTAGCCGTGCACTGCCTAGCCGTGCGTTGTCGTGCCTTAGCCTTGTTTCCGCTTACCGTGCCGTTCCTTCCTTTACCTTTGCCTTCCCTTGCCTTCCGTTACTCTTTGCTTGCCTTCCGTGCATTGCCTAGCCTTGCGTTGTCCTGCCTTAGCCTTGCCTCGCCTGACCGTGCCTTGCCTTGCGTTACCCTTTCTTTGCCTTGCCGTGCATTGCCTAGTCCTGCGTTGTCGTGCCTTAGCCTTGTTTCCCCGTACCGTGCCGTTCCTTCCGTTAGCCTTGCCTTCCCTTGCTTTCCCTTGCCTTTCTTTCCTTCCGTTACTCTTTCCTTGCCTAGCTGTGCACTGCCTAGCCGTGCGTTGTCGTGCCTTAGCCTTGTTTCCCCTTGCTGTGCCGTTCCTTCCGTTACACTTGCCTTGCCTTTCTTTGCCTTGCCTTCCTTTCCTTCCGTTACTCTTTCCTTGCCTAGCCGTGCATTGCCTAGCCTTGCGTTGTCGTGCATTAGCCTTGCCTCGCCTGACCGTGCCTTGCCTTGCATTACCCTTTCCTTGCCTTGCCTTGCATTGCCTAGTCCTGAGTTGTCGTGCCTTAGCGTTGTTTCCGCTTACCGTGCCGTTCCTTCCTTTACCTTTGCCTTCCTTTGCCTTCCTTGCCTTCCGTTACTCTTTGCTTGCCTTCCGTGCATTGCCTAGCCTTGCGTTGTCCTGCCTTAGCCTTGCCTCGCCTGACCGTGCCTTGCCTTGCGTTACCCTTTCCTTGCCTTGCCGTGCATAGCCTAATCCTGCGTTGTCGTGCCTTAGCCTTGTTTCCCCTTACCGTGCCGTTCCTTCCGTTACCCTTGCCTTCCCTTGCTTTCCCTTGCCTTTCTTTCCTTCCGTTACTCTTTCCTTGCCTTGCCGAGCACTGCCTAGCCTTGCGTTGTCGTGCATTAGCCTTGCCTCGCCTGACCGTGCCTTGCCTTGCGTTATGCTTTCCTTACCTTGCCGTGCATTGCCTAGCCCTGCATTGTCGTGCATTAGCCTTGCCTTTCCTCACCGTGCCTTGCCTTGCGTTACCCTTTCCTTGCTTGGCCGTGCATTGCCTAGCCGTGCGTTGCCGTGCCTTACCCTTGTTTCCCCTTGCCGTGCCTTGCCTTTTGTTACACTTGCCTTCCCTTGCTTTCCCTTGCCTTTCTTTCCTTCCGTTACTCTTTCCTTGCCTTGCCGTGCACTGCCTAGCCTTGCGTTGTCGTGCATTAGCCTTCCCTTGCCTCACCGTACCTTGCCTTGCGTTACCCTTTCCTTGCCTTGCCGTGCACTGCCTAGCCTTGCGTTGTCGTGCCTTACCCTTGTTTCCCCTTGCCGTGCCGTGCCTTTTGTTACACTTGCCTTGCCTTGCATTGCTTTGCCTTCCTTTCCTTCCGTTACTCTTTCCTTGCCTAGCCGTGCATTGCCTAGCCTTGCGTTGTCGTGCATTAGCCTTGCCTCGCCTGACCGTGCCTTGCCTTGCGTTACCCTTTCCTTCCCTTGCCGTGCATTGCCTAGCCGTGCGTTGTCTTGCCTTAGCCTTGTTTCCCCTTGCTGTGCCGTTTCTTCCGTTACACATGCCTTGCCTTACTTTGCCTTGCCTTCCTTTCCTTCCCTTTCCTTGCCTAGCCGTGCACTGCCTAGCCGTGCGTTGTCGTGCCTTAGCCTTGTTTCCGCTTACCGTGCCGTTCCTTCCTTTACCTTTGCCTTCCCTTGCCTTCCTTGCCTTCCGTTACTCTTTGCTTGCGTTCCGTGCATTGCCTAGCCTAGCGTTGTCCTGCCTTAGCCTTGCCACGCCTGACCGTGCCTTGCCTTGCGTTACCCTTTCCTTGCCTTGCCGTGCATTGCCTAGCCGTGCGTTGTCGTGCATTAGCCTTGCCTTTCCTCACCGTGCCTTGCCTTGCGTTACCCTTTCCTTGCTTGGCCGTGCATTGCCTAGCCGTGCGTTGCCGTGCCTTACCCTTGTTTCCCCTTGCCGTGCCTTGCCTTTTGTTACACTTGCCTTGCCTTGCTTTGCCTTGCCTTCCTCTCCTTCCGTTACTCTTTCCTTGCCTAGCCGTGCATTGCCTAGCCTTGCGTTGTCGTGCCTTAGCCTTGCCTCGCCTGACCGTGCATTGCCTTGCGGTACTCTTTCCTTGCCTTGCCGTGCATTGCCTAGCCTTGCGTTGTCGTGCATTAGCCTTGCCTCGCCTGACCGTGCCTTGCCTTGCGTTACCCTTTCCTTGCCTTGCCGTGCATTGCCTAGCCGTGCTTTTTCGTGCATTAGCGTTGCCTCGCCTGACCGTGCCTTGCCTTGCGTTACCCTTTCCTTGCCTTGCCGTGCATTGCCTAGTCCTGCGTTGTCGTGCCTTAGGCTTGTTTCCCCTTAACGTGCCGTTCCGTCCGTAGCCCTTGCCTACCCTTGCTTTCACTTGCCTTCCTTGCCTTCCGTTACTCTTTACTTACCTTCCGTGCATTGCCTAGCCTTGCGTTGTCGTGCCTTAGCCTTGCGTCGCCTGACCGTGCCTTGCCTTGCGTTACCCTTTCTTTGCCTTGCCGTGCATTGCCTAGTCCTGCGTTGTCGTGCCTTAGCCTTGTTTCCCCGTACTGTGCCGTTCCTTCCGTTAGCCTTGCCTTCCCTTGCTTTCCCTTGCCTTTCTTTCCTTCCGTTACTCTTTCCTTGCCTAGCCGTGCACTGCCTAGCCGTGCGTTGTCGTGCCTTAGCCTTGTTTCCCCTTGCTGTGCCGTTCCTTCCGTTACACTTGCCTTGCCTTTCTTTGCCTTGCCTTCCTTTCCTTCCGTTACTCTTTCCTTGCCTAGCCGTGCACTGCCTAGCCTTGCGTTGTCGTGCATTAGCCTTCCCTTGCCTCACCGTACCTTGCCTTGCGTTACCCTTTCCTTGCCTTGCCGTGCACTGCCTAGCCTTGCATTGACGTGCCTTACCCTTGTTTCCCCTTGCCGTGCCGTGCCTTTTGTTACACTTGCCTTGCCTTGCTTTGCTTTGCCTTCCTTTCCTTCCGTTACTCTTTCCTTGCCTAGCCGTGCATTGCCTAGCCTTGCGTTGTCGTGCATTAGCCTTGCCTCGCCTGACCGTGCCTTGCCTTGCGTTACCCTTTCCTTCCTTTGCCGTGCATTGCCTAGCCGTGCGTTGTCTTGCCTTAGCCTTGTTTCCCCTTGCTGTGCCGTTTCTTCAGTTACACGTGCCTTGCCTTACTTTGCCTTGCCTTCCTTTCCTTCCGTTACTCTTTCCTTGCCTAGCCGTGCATTGCCTCGCCTTGCGTTGTCGTGCCTTAGCCTTGCCTCGCCTGACCGTGCCTTGCCTTGCGTTACCCTTTCCTTGCCTTGCCGTGCATTGCCTAGCCGTGCGTTGCCGTGCCTTACCCTTGTTTCCCCTTGCCGTGCCTTGCCTTTTGTTACACTTGCCTTGCCTTGCTTTGCCTTGCCTTCCTCTCCTTCCGTTACTCTTTCCTTGCCTAGCCGTGCATTGCCTAGCCTTGCGTTGTCGTGCCTTAGCCTTGCCTCGCCCGACCGTGCATTGCCTTGCGTTACTCTTTCCTTGCCTTGCCGTGCATTGCCTAGCCTTGCGTTGTCGTGCATTAGCCTTGCCTCGCCTGACCGTGCCTTGCCTTGCGTTACCCTTTCTTTGCCTTGCCGTGCATTGCCTAGTCCTGCGTTGTCGTGCCTTAGCCTTGTTTCCCCTTACCGTGCCGTTCCTTCCGTTACCCTTGCCTTCCCTTGCTTTCCCTTGCCTTTCTTTCCTTCCGTTACTCTTTCCTTGCCTTGCCGAGCATTGCCTAGCCTTGCGTTGTCGTGCATTAGCCTTGCCTCGCCTGACCGTGCCTTGCCTTGCGTTATGCTTTCCTTGCCTTGCCGTGCATTGCCTAGCCCTGCATTGTCGTGCATTAGCCTTGCCTTTCCTCACCGTGCCTTGCCTTGCGTTACCCTTTCCTTGCTTGGCCGTGCATTGCCTAGCCGTGCGTTGCCGTGCCTTACCCTTGTTTCCCCTTGCCGTGCCTTGCCTTTTGTTACACTTGCCTTGCCTTGCTTTGCCTTGCCTTCCTTTCGTTCCGTTACTCTTTCCTTGCCTTGCCGTGCATTGCCTAGCCTTGCGTTGTCCTGCATTAGCCTTGCCTCGCCTGACCGTGCCTTGCCTTGCGTTACCCTTTCTTTGCCTTGCTGTGCATTGCCTAGTCCTGCGTTGTCGTGCCTTAGCCTTGTTTCCCCTTACCGTGCCGTTCCTTCCGTTACCCTTGCCTTCCCTTGCTTTCCCTTGCCTTTCTCTCCTTCCGTTACTCTTTCCTTGCCTTGCCGAGCACTGCCTAGCCTTGCGTTGTCGTGCATTAGCCTTGCCTCGCCTGACCGTGCATTGCCTTGCGTTACCCTTTCCTTGCCTTGCCGTGCATTGCCTAGCCTTGCGTTGTCGTGCATTAGCCTTGCCTCGCCTGACCGTGCCTTGCCTTGCGTTACCCTTTCCTTGCCTTGCCGTGCATTGCCTAGCCGTGCTTTTTCGTGCATTTGCGTTGCCTCGCCTGACCGTGCCTTGCCTTGCGTTACCCTTTCCTTGCCTTGCCGTGCATTGCCTAGTCCTGCGTTGTCGTGCCTTAGGCTTGTTTCCCCTTAACGTGCCGTTCCGTCCGTTGCCATTGCCTTCCCTTGCTTTCCCTTGCCTTCCTTGCCTTCCGTTACTCTTTACTTACCTTCCGTGCATTGCCTAGCCTTGCGTTGTCGTGCCTTAGCCTTGCGTCGCCTGACCGTGCCTTGCCTTGCGTTACCCTTTCTTTGCCTTGCCGTGCATTGCCTAGTCCTGCGTTGTCGTGCCTTAGCCTTGTTTCCCCGTACCGTGCCGTTCCTTCCGTTAGCCTTGCCTTCCCTTGCTTTCCCTTGCCTTTCTTTCCTTCCGTTACTCTTTCCTTGCCTAGTCGTGCACTGCCTAGCCGTGCGTTGTCGTGCCTTAGCCTTGTTTCCCCTTGCTGTGCCGTTCCTTCCGTTACACTTGCCTTGCCTTTCTTTGCCTTGCCTTCCTTTCCTTCCGTTACTCTTTCCTTGCCTAGCTGTGCACTGCCTAGCCTTGCGTTGTCCTGCATTAGCCTTCCCTTGCCTCACCGTACCTTGCCTTGCGTTACCCTTTCCTTGCCTTGCCGTGCACTGCCTAGCCTTGCGTTGTCGTGCCTTACCCTTGTTTCCCCTTGCCGTGCCGTGCCTTTTGTTACACTTGCCTTGCCTTGCATTGCTTTGCCTTCCTTTCCTTCCGTTACTCTTTCCTTGCCTAGCCGTGCATTGCCTAGCCTTGCGTTGTCGTGCATTAGCCTTGCCTCGCCTGACCGTGCCTTGCCTTGCGTTACCCTTTCCTTCCCTTGCCGTGCATTGCCTAGCCGTGCGTTGTCTTGCCTTAGCGTTGTTTCCCCTTGCTGTGCCGTTTCTTCCGTTACACGTGCCTTGCCTTACTTTGCCTTGCCTTCCTTTCCTTCCCTTTCCTTGCCTAGCCGTGCACTGCCTAGCCGTGCGTTGTCGTTCCTTAGCCTTGTTTCCGCTTACCGTGCCGTTCCTTCCTTTACCTTTGCCTTCCCTTGCCTTCCGTTACTCTTTGCTTGCCTTCCGTGCATTGCCTAGCCTTGCGTTGTCCTGCCTTAGCCTTGCCTCGCCTGACGGTGCCTTGCCTTGCGTTACCCTTTCCTTGCCTTGCCGTGCATTGCCTAGTCCTGCGTTGTCGTGCCTTAGCCTTGTTTCCCCTTACCGTGCCGTTCCTTCCGTTACCCTTGCCTTTCCTTGCGTTCCCTTGCCTTCTTTCCTTCCGTTACTCTTTCCTTGCCTTGCCGAGCACTGCCTAGCCTTGCGTTGTCGTGCATTAGCCTTGCCTCGCCTGACCGTGCCTTGCCTTGCGTTACCCTTTCCTTGCCTTGCCGTGCATTGCCTAGTCCTGCGTTGTCGTGCCTTAGCCTTGTTTCCCCTTACCGTGCCGTTGCTTCCGTTACCCTTGCCTTCCCTTGCTTTCCCTTGCCTTTCTTTCCTTCCGTTACTCTTTCCTTGCCTTGCCGAACACTGCCTATCGTTGCGTTGTCGTGCATTAGCCTTGCCTCGCCTGACCGTGCCTTGCCTTGCGTTATGCTTTCCTTGCCTTGCCGTGCATTGCCTAGCCCTGCATTGTCGTGCATTAGCCTTGCCTTTCCTCACCGTGCCTTGCCTTGCGTTACCCTTTCCTTGCTTGGCCGTGCATTGCCTAGCCGTGCGTTGCCGTGCCTTACCCTTGTTTCCCCTTACCGTGCCTTGCCTTTTGTTACACTTGCCTTGCCTTGCTTTGCCTTGCCTTCCTCTCCTTCCGTTACTCTTTCCTTGCCTTGCCGAGCACTGCCTAGCCTTGCGTTGTCGTGCATTAGCCTTGCCTCACCTGACCGTGCCTTGCCTTGCGTTACCCTTTCCTTGCCTTGCCGTGCATTGCCTAGCCGTGCTTTTTCGTGCATTAGCGTTGCCTCGCCTGACCGTGCCTTGCCTTGCGTTACCCTTTCCTTGCCTTGCCGGGCATTGCCTAGTCCTGCGTTGTCGTGCCTTAGGCTTGTTTCCCCTTAACGTCCCGTTCCGTCCGTTGCCCTTGCCTTCCCTTGCTTTCCCTTGCCTTCCTTGCCTTCCGTTACTCTTTACTTACCTTCCGTGCATTGCCTAGCCTTGCGTTGTCGTGCCTTAGCCTTGCGTCGCCTGACCGTGCCTTGCCTTGCGTTACCCTTTCTTTGCCTTGCCGTGCATTGCCTAGTCCTGCGTTGTCGTGCCTTAGCCTTGTTTCCCCGTACCGTGCCGTTCCTTCCGTTAGCCTTGCCTTCCCTTGCTTTCCCTTGCCTTTCTTTCCTTCCGTTAGTCTTTCCTTGCCTAGCCGTGCACTGCCTAGCCGTGCGTTGTCGTGCCTTAGCCTTGTTTCCCCTTGCTGTGCCGTTCCTTCCGTTACACTTGCCTTGCCTTTCTTTGCCTTGCCTTCCTTTCCTTCCGTTACTCTTTCCTTGCCTAGCCGTGCATTGCCTAGCCTTGCGTTGTCGTGCATTAGCCTTGCCTCGCCTGACCGTGCCTTGCCTTGCGTTACCCTTTCCTTGCCTTGCCGTGCATTGCCTAGCCGTGCTTTTTCGTGCATTAGCGTTGCCTCGCCTGACCGTGCCTTGCCTTGCGTTACCCTTTCCTTGCCTTGCCGTGCATTGCCTAGTCCTGCGTTGTCGTGCCTTAGCCTTGTTTCCCCTTACAGTGCCGTTGCTTCCGTTACCCTTGCCTTCCCTTGCTTTCCCTTGCCTTTCTTTCCTTCCGTTACTCTTTCCTTGCCTTGCCGAACACTGCCTACCGTTGCGTTGTCGTGCATTAGCCTTGCCTCGCCTGACCGTGCCTTGCCTTGCGTTATGCTTTCCTTGCCTTGCCGTGCATTGCCTAGCCCTGCATTGTCGTGCATTAGCCTTGCCTTTCCTCACCGTGCCTTGCCTTGCGTTACCCTTTCCTTGCTTGGCCGTGCATTGCCTAGCCGTGCGTTGTCTTGCCTTAGCCTTGTTTCCCCTTGCTGTGCCGTTTCTTCCGTTACACGTGCCTTGCCTTACTTTGCCTTGCCTTCCTTTCCTTCCCTTTCCTTGCCTAGCCGTGCACTGCCTAGCCGTGCGTTGTCGTGCCTTAGCCTTGATTCCGCTTACCGTGCCGTTCCTTCCTTTACCTTTGCCTTCCCTTGCCTTCCTTGCCTTCCGTTACTCTTTGCTTGCCTTCCGTGCATTGCCTAGCCTTGCGTTGTCCTGCCTTAGCCTTGCCTCGCCTGACCGTGCCTTGCCTTGCGTTACCCTTTCCTTGCCTTGCCGTGCATTGCCTAGTCCTGCGTTGTCGTGCCTTAGCCTTGTTTCCCCGTACCGTGCCGTTCCTTCCGTTAGCCTTGCCTTCCCTTGCTTTCCCTTGCCTTTCTTTCCTTCCGTTACTCTTTCCTTGCCTAGCCGTGCACTGCCTAGCCGTGCGTTGTCGTGCCTTAGCCTTGTTTGTGCCGTTCCTTCCGTTACACTTGCCTTGCCTTTCTTTGCCTTGCCTTCCTTTCCTTCCGTTACTCTTTCCTTGCCTAGCCGTGCATTGCCTAGCCTTGCGTTGTCGTGCATTAGCCTTGCCTCGCCTGACCGTGCCTTGCCTTGCGTTACCCTTTCCTTGCCTTGCCGTGCACTGCCTATCCTGCGTTGTCGTGCCTTAGCCTTGTTTCCCCTTACCGTGCCGTTCCTTCCGTTACCCTTGCCTTCCCTTGCTTTCCCTTGCCTTTCTTTCCTTCCGTTACTCTTTCCTTGCCTTGCCGTGCATTGCCTAGCCTTGCGTTGTCGTGCATTAGCCTTGCCTCGCCTGACCGTGCCTTGCCTTGCGTTATGCTTTCCTTGCCTTGCCGTGCATTGCCTAGCCCTGCATTGTCGTGCATTAGCCTTGCCTTTCCTCACCGTGCCTTGCCTTGCGTTACCCTTTCCTTGCTTGGCCGTGCATTGCCTAGCCGTGCGTTGCCGTGCCTTACCCTTGTTTCCCCTTGCCGTGCCTTGCCTTTTGTTACACTTGCCTTGCCTTGCTTTGCCTTGCCTTCCTCTCCTTCCGTTACTCTTTCCTTGCCTAGCCGTGCATTGCCTAGCCTTGCGTTGTCGTGCATTAGCCTTGCCTCGCCTGACCGTGCCTTGCCTTGCGTTACCCTTTCTTTGCCTTGCCGTGCATTGCCTAGTCCTGCGTTGTCGTGCCTTAGCCTTGTTTCCCCTTACCGTGCCGTTCCTTCCGTTACCCTTGCCTTCCCTTGCTTTCCCTTGCCTTTCTCTCCTTCCGTTACTCTTTCCTTGCCTTGCCGAGCACTGCCTAGCCTTGCGTTGTCGTGCATTAGCCTTGCCTCGCCTGACCGTGCATTGCCTTGCGTTACCCTTTCCTTGCCTTGCCGTGCATTGCCTAGCCTTGCGTTGTCGTGCATTAGCCTTGCCTCGCCTGACCGTGCCTTGCCTTGCGTTACCCTTTCCTTGCCTTGCCGTGCATTGCCTAGCCGTGCTTTTTCGTGCATTTGCGTTGCCTCGCCTGACCGTGCCTTGCCTTGCGTTACCCTTTCCTTGCCTTGCCGTGCATTGCCTAGTCCTGCGTTGTCGTGCCTTAGGCTTGTTTCCCCTTAACGTGCCGTTCCGTCCGTTGCCCTTGCCTTCCCTTGCTTTCCCTTGCCTTCCTTGCCTTCCGTTACTCTTTACTTACCTTCCGTGCATTGCCTAGCCTTGCGTTGTCGTGCCTTAGCCTTGCGTCCCCTGACCGTGCCTTGCCTTGCGTTACCCTTTCCTTGCCTTGCCGTGCATTGCCTAGTCCTGCGTTGTCGTGCCTTAGCCTTGTTTCCCCGTACCGTGCCGTTCCTTCCGTTAGCCTTGCCTTCCCTTGCTTTCCCTTGCCTTTCTTTCCTTCCGTTACTCTTTCCTTGCCTAGTCGTGCACTGCCTAGCCGTGCGTTGTCGTGCCTTAGCCTTGTTTCCCCTTGCTGTGCCGTTCCTTCCGTTACACTTGCCTTGCCTTTCTTTGCCTTGCCTTCCTTTCCTTCCGTTACTCTTTCCTTGCCTAGCTGTGCACTGCCTAGCCTTGCGTTGTCCTGCATTAGCCTTCCCTTGCCTCACCGTACCTTGCCTTGCGTTACCCTTTCCTTGCCTTGCCGTGCACTGCCTAGCCTTGCGTTGTCGTGCCTTACCCTTGTTTCCCCTTGCCGTGCCGTGCCTTTTGTTACACTTGCCTTGCCTTGCATTGCTTTGCCTTCCTTTCCTTCCGTTACTCTTTCCTTGCCTAGCCGTGCATTGCCTAGCCTTGCGTTGTCGTGCATTAGCCTTGCCTCGCCTGACCGTGCCTTGCCTTGCGTTACCCTTTCCTTCCCTTGCCGTGCATTGCCTAGCCGTGCGTTGTCTTGCCTTAGCGTTGTTTCCCCTTGCTGTGCCGTTTCTTCCGTTACACGTGCCTTGCCTTACTTTGCCTTGCCTTCCTTTCCTTCCCTTTCCTTGCCTAGCCGTGCACTGCCTAGCCGTGCGTTGTCGTTCCTTAGCCTTGTTTCCGCTTACCGTGCCGTTCCTTCCTTTACCTTTGCCTTCCCTTGCCTTCCGTTACTCTTTGCTTGCCTTCCGTGCATTGCCTAGCCTTGCGTTGTCCTGCCTTAGCCTTGCCTCGCCTGACGGTGCCTTGCCTTGCGTTACCCTTTCCTTGCCTTGCCGTGCATTGCCTAGTCCTGCGTTGTCGTGCCTTAGCCTTGTTTCCCCTTACCGTGCCGTTCCTTCCGTTACCCTTGCCTTTCCTTGCGTTCCCTTGCCTTCTTTCCTTCCGTTACTCTTTCCTTGCCTTGCCGAGCACTGCCTAGCCTTGCGTTGTCGTGCATTAGCCTTGCCTCGCCTGACCGTGCCTTGCCTTGCGTTACCCTTTCCTTGCCTTGCCGTGCATTGCCTAGTCCTGCGTTGTCGTGCCTTAGCCTTGTTTCCCCTTACCGTGCCGTTGCTTCCGTTACCCTTGCCTTCCCTTGCTTTCCCTTGCCTTTCTTTCCTTCCGTTACTCTTTCCTTGCCTTGCCGAACACTGCCTATCGTTGCGTTGTCGTGCATTAGCCTTGCCTCGCCTGACCGTGCCTTGCCTTGCGTTATGCTTTCCTTGCCTTGCCGTGCATTGCCTAGCCCTGCATTGTCGTGCATTAGCCTTGCCTTTCCTCACCGTGCCTTGCCTTGCGTTACCCTTTCCTTGCTTGGCCGTGCATTGCCTAGCCGTGCGTTGCCGTGCCTTACCCTTGTTTCCCCTTACCGTGCCTTGCCTTTTGTTACACTTGCCTTGCCTTGCTTTGCCTTGCCTTCCTCTCCTTCCGTTACTCTTTCCTTGCCTTGCCGAGCACTGCCTAGCCTTGCGTTGTCGTGCATTAGCCTTGCCTCGCCTGACCGTGCATTGCCTTGCGTTACCCTTTCCTTGCCTTGCCGTGCATTGCCTAGCCTTGCGTTGTCGTGCATTAGCCTTGCCTCACCTGACCGTGCCTTGCCTTGCGTTACCCTTTCCTTGCCTTGCCGTGCATTGCCTAGCCGTGCTTTTTCGTGCATTAGCGTTGCCTCGCCTGACCGTGCCTTGCCTTGCGTTACCCTTTCCTTGCCTTGCCGGGCATTGCCTAGTCCTGCGTTGTCGTGCCTTAGGCTTGTTTCCCCTTAACGTCCCGTTCCGTCCGTTGCCCTTGCCTACCCTTGCTTTCCCTTGCCTTCCTTGCCTTCCGTTACTCTTTACTTACCTTCCGTGCATTGCCTAGCCTTGCGTTGTCGTGCCTTAGCCTTGCGTCGCCTGACCGTGCCTTGCCTTGCGTTACCCTTTCTTTGCCTTGCCGTGCATTGCCTAGTCCTGCGTTGTCGTGCCTTAGCCTTGTTTCCCCGTACCGTGCCGTTCCTTCCGTTAGCCTTGCCTTCCCTTGCTTTCCCTTGCCTTTCTTTCCTTCCGTTAGTCTTTCCTTGCCTAGCCGTGCACTGCCTAGCCGTGCGTTGTCGTGCCTTAGCCTTGTTTCCCCTTGCTGTGCCGTTCCTTCCGTTACACTTGCCTTGCCTTTCTTTGCCTTGCCTTCCTTTCCTTCCGTTACTCTTTCCTTGCCTAGCCGTGCATTGCCTAGCCTTGCGTTGTCGTGCATTAGCCTTGCCTCGCCTGACCGTGCCTTGCCTTGCGTTACCCTTTCCTTGCCTTGCCGTGCATTGCCTAGCCGTGCTTTTTCGTGCATTAGCGTTGCCTCGCCTGACCGTGCCTTGCCTTGCGTTACCCTTTCCTTGCCTTGCCGTGCATTGCCTAGTCCTGCGTTGTCGTGCCTTAGCCTTGTTTCCCCTTACAGTGCCGTTGCTTCCGTTACCCTTGCCTTCCCTTGCTTTCCCTTGCCTTTCTTTCCTTCCGTTACTCTTTCCTTGCCTTACCGAACACTGCCTACCGTTGCGTTGTCGTGCATTAGCCTTGCCTCCCCTGACCGTGCCTTGCCTTGCGTTATGCTTTCCTTGCCTTGCCGTGCATTGCCTAGCCCTGCATTGTCGTGCATTAGCCTTGCCTTTCCTCACCGTGCCTTGCCTTGCGTTACCCTTTCCTTGCTTGGCCGTGCATTGCCTAGCCGTGCGTTGTCTTGCCTTAGCCTTGTTTCCCCTTGCTGTGCCGTTTCTTCCGTTACACGTGCCTTGCCTTACTTTGCCTTGCCTTCCTTTCCTTCCCTTTCCTTGCCTAGCCGTGCACTGCCTAGCCGTGCGTTGTCGTGCCTTAGCCTTGATTCCGCTTACCGTGCCGTTCCTTCCTTTACCTTTGCCTTCCCTTGCCTTCCTTGCCTTCCGTTACTCTTTGCTTGACTTCCGTGCATTGCCTAGCCTTGCGTTGTCCTGCCTTAGCCTTGCCTCGCCTGACCGTGCCTTGCCTTGCGTTACCCTTTCCTTGCCTTGCCGTGCATTGCCTAGTCCTGCGTTGTCGTGCCTTAGCCTTGTTTCCCCGTACCGTGCCGTTCCTTCCGTTAGCCTTGCCTTCCCTTGCTTTCCCTTGCCTTTCTTTCCTTCCGTTACTCTTTCCTTGCCTAGCCGTGCACTGCCTAGCCGTGCGTTGTCGTGCCTTAGCCTTGTTTCCCCTTGCTGTGCCGTTCCTTCCGTTACACTTGCCTTGCCTTTCTTTGCCTTGCCTTCCTTTCCTTCCGTTACTCTTTCCTTGCCTAGCCGTGCACTGCCTAGCCTTGCGTTGTCGTGCATTAGCCTTCCCTTGCCTCACCGTACCTTGCCTTGCGTTACCCTTTCATTGCCTTGCCGTGCACTGCCTCGCCTTGCGTTGTCGTGCCTTACCCTTGTTTCCCCTTGCCGTGCCGTGCCTTTTGTTACACTTGCCTTGCCTTGCTTTGCTTTGCCTTCCTTTCCTTCCGTTACTCTTTCCTTGCCTAGCCGTGCATTGCCTAGCCTTGCGTTGTCGTGCATTAGCCTTGCCTCGCCTGACCGTGCCTTGCCTTGCGTTATGCTTTCCTTGCCTTGCCGTGCATTGCCTAGCCCTGCATTGTCGTGCATTAGCCTTGCCTTTCCTCACCGTGCCTTGCCTTGCGTTACCCTTTCCTTGCTTGGCCGTGCATTGCCTAGCCGTGCGTTGCCGTGCCTTACCCTTGTTTCCCCTTGCCGTGCCTTGCCTTTTGTTACACTTTCCTTGCCTTGCTTTGCCTTGCCTTCCTCTCCTTCCGTTACTCTTTCCTTGCCTAGCCGTGCATTGCCTAGCCTTGCGTTGTCCTGCATTAGCCTTGCCTCGCCTGACCGTGCCTTGCCTTGCGTTACCCTTTCTTTGCCTTGCCGTGCATTGCCTAGTCCTGCGTTGTCGTGCCTTAGCCTTGTTTCCCCTTACCGTGCCGTTCCTTCCGTTACCCTTGCCTTCCCTTGCTTTCCCTTGCCTTTCTCTCCTTCCGTTACTCTTTCCTTGCCTTGCCGAGCACTGCCTAGCCTTGCGTTGTCGTGCATTAGCCTTGCCTCGCCTGACCGTGCATTGCCTTGCGTTACCCTTTCCTTGCCTTGCCGTGCATTGCCTAGCCTTGCGTTGTCGTGCATTAGCCTTGCCTCGCCTGACCGTGCCTTGCCTTGCGTTACCCTTTCCTTGCCTTGCCGTGCATTGCCTAGCCGTGCTTTTTCGTGCATTTGCGTTGCCTCGCCTGACCGTGCCTTGCCTTGCGTTACCCTTTCCTTGCCTTGCCGTGCATTGCCTAGTCCTGCGTTGTCGTGCCTTAGGCTTGTTTCCCCTTAACGTGCCGTTCCGTCCGTTGCCATTGCCTTCCCTTGCTTTCCCTTGCCTTCCTTGCCTTCCGTTACTCTTTACTTACCTTCCGTGCATTGCCTAGCCTTGCGTTGTCGTGCCTTAGCCTTGCGTCCCCTGACCGTGCCTTGCCTTGCGTTACCCTTTCTTTGCCTTGCCGTGCATTGCCTAGTCCTGCGTTGTCGTGCCTTAGCCTTGTTTCCCCGTACCGTGCCGTTCCTTCCGTTAGCCTTGCCTTCCCTTGCTTTCCCTTGCCTTTCTTTCCTTCCGTTACTCTTTCCTTGCCTAGTCGTGCACTGCCTAGCCGTGCGTTGTCGTGCCTTAGCCTTGTTTCCCCTTGCTGTGCCGTTCCTTCCGTTACACTTGCCTTGCCTTTCTTTGCCTTGCCTTCCTTTCCTTCCGTTACTCTTTCCTTGCCTAGCTGTGCACTGCCTAGCCTTGCGTTGTCCTGCATTAGCCTTCCCTTGCCTCACCGTACCTTGCCTTGCGTTACCCTTTCCTTGCCTTGCCGTGCACTGCCTAGCCTTGCGTTGTCGTGCCTTACCCTTGTTTCCCCTTGCCGTGCCGTGCCTTTTGTTACACTTGCCTTGCCTTGCATTGCTTTGCCTTCCTTTCCTTCCGTTACTCTTTCCTTGCCTAGCCGTGCATTGCCTAGCCTTGCGTTGTCGTGCATTAGCCTTGCCTCGCCTGACCGTGCCTTGCCTTGCGTTACCCTTTCCTTCCCTTGCCGTGCATTGCCTAGCCGTGCGTTGTCTTGCCTTAGCGTTGTTTCCCCTTGCTGTGCCGTTTCTTCCGTTACACGTGCCTTGCCTTACTTTGCCTTGCCTTCCTTTCCTTCCCTTTCCTTGCCTAGCCGTGCACTGCCTAGCCGTGCGTTGTCGTTCCTTAGCCTTGTTTCCGCTTACCGTGCCGTTCCTTCCTTTACCTTTGCCTTCCCTTGCCTTCCGTTACTCTTTGCTTGCCTTCCGTGCATTGCCTAGCCTTGCGTTGTCCTGCCTTAGCCTTGCCTCGCCTGACGGTGCCTTGCCTTGCGTTACCCTTTCCTTGCCTTGCCGTGCATTGCCTAGTCCTGCGTTGTCGTGCCTTAGCCTTGTTTCCCCTTACCGTGCCGTTCCTTCCGTTACCCTTGCCTTTCCTTGCGTTCCCTTGCCTTCTTTCCTTCCGTTACTCTTTCCTTGCCTTGCCGAGCACTGCCTAGCCTTGCGTTGTCGTGCATTAGCCTTGCCTCGCCTGACCGTGCCTTGCCTTGCGTTACCCTTTCCTTGCCTTGCCGTGCATTGCCTAGTCCTGCGTTGTCGTGCCTTAGCCTTGTTTCCCCTTACCGTGCCGTTGCTTCCGTTACCCTTGCCTTCCCTTGCTTTCCCTTGCCTTTCTTTCCTTCCGTTACTCTTTCCTTGCCTTGCCGAACACTGCCTATCGTTGCGTTGTCGTGCATTAGCCTTGCCTCGCCTGACCGTGCCTTGCCTTGCGTTATGCTTTCCTTGCCTTGCCGTGCATTGCCTAGCCCTGCATTGTCGTGCATTAGCCTTGCCTTTCCTCACCGTGCCTTGCCTTGCGTTACCCTTTCCTTGCTTGGCCGTGCATTGCCTAGCCGTGCGTTGCCGTGCCTTACCCTTGTTTCCCCTTACCGTGCCTTGCCTTTTGTTACACTTGCCTTGCCTTGCTTTGCCTTGCCTTCCTCTCCTTCCGTTACTCTTTCCTTGCCTTGCCGAGCACTGCCTAGCCTTGCGTTGTCGTGCATTAGCCTTGCCTCGCCTGACCGTGCATTGCCTTGCGTTACCCTTTCCTTGCCTTGCCGTGCATTGCCTAGCCTTGCGTTGTCGTGCATTAGCCTTGCCTCACCTGACCGTGCCTTGCCTTGCGTTACCCTTTCCTTGCCTTGCCGTGCATTGCCTAGCCGTGCTTTTTCGTGCATTAGCGTTGCCTCGCCTGACCGTGCCTTGCCTTGCGTTACCCTTTCCTTGCCTTGCCGGGCATTGCCTAGTCCTGCGTTGTCGTGCCTTAGGCTTGTTTCCCCTTAACGTGCCGTTCCGTCCGTTGCCCTTGCCTACCCTTGCTTTCCCTTGCCTTCCTTGCCTTCCGTTACTCTTTACTTACCTTCCGTGCATTGCCTAGCCTTGCGTTGTCGTGCCTTAGCCTTGCGTCGCCTGACCGTGCCTTGCCTTGCGTTACCCTTTCTTTGCCTTGCCGTGCATTGCCTAGTCCTGCGTTGTCGTGCCTTAGCCTTGTTTCCCCGTACCGTGCCGTTCCTTCCGTTAGCCTTGCCTTCCCTTGCTTTCCCTTGCCTTTCTTTCCTTCCGTTAGTCTTTCCTTGCCTAGCCGTGCACTGCCTAGCCGTGCGTTGTCGTGCCTTAGCCTTGTTTCCCCTTGCTGTGCCGTTCCTTCCGTTACACTTGCCTTGCCTTTCTTTGCCTTGCCTTCCTTTCCTTCCGTTACTCTTTCCTTGCCTAGCCGTGCATTGCCTAGCCTTGCGTTGTCGTGCATTAGCCTTGCCTCGCCTGACCGTGCCTTGCCTTGCGTTACCCTTTCCTTGCCTTGCCGTGCATTGCCTAGCCGTGCTTTTTCGTGCATTAGCGTTGCCTCGCCTGACCGTGCCTTGCCTTGCGTTACCCTTTCCTTGCCTTGCCGTGCATTGCCTAGTCCTGCGTTGTCGTGCCTTAGCCTTGTTTCCCCTTACAGTGCCGTTGCTTCCGTTACCCTTGCCTTCCCTTGCTTTCCCTTGCCTTTCTTTCCTTCCGTTACTCTTTCCTTGCCTTACCGAACACTGCCTACCGTTGCGTTGTCGTGCATTAGCCTTGCCTCCCCTGACCGTGCCTTGCCTTGCGTTATGCTTTCCTTGCCTTGCCGTGCATTGCCTAGCCCTGCATGGTCGTGCATTAGCCTTGCCTTTCCTCACCGTGCCTTGCCTTGCGTTACCCTTTCCTTGCTTGGCCGTGCATTGCCTAGCCGTGCGTTGTCTTGCCTTAGCCTTGTTTCCCCTTGCTGTGCCGTTTCTTCCGTTACACGTGCCTTGCCTTACTTTGCCTTGCCTTCCTTTCCTTCCCTTTCCTTGCCTAGCCGTGCACTGCCTAGCCGTGCGTTGTCGTGCCTTAGCCTTGATTCCGCTTACCGTGCCGTTCCTTCCTTTACCTTTGCCTTCCCTTGCCTTCCTTGCCTTCCGTTACTCTTTGCTTGCCTTCCGTGCATTGCCTAGCCTTGCGTTGTCCTGCCTTAGCCTTGCCTCGCCTGACCGTGCCTTGCCTTGCGTTACCCTTTCCTTGCCTTGCCGTGCATTGCCTAGTCCTGCGTTGTCGTGCCTTAGCCTTGTTTCCCCGTACCGTGCCGTTCCTTCCGTTAGCCTTGCCTTCCCTTGCTTTCCCTTGCCTTCCTTTCCTTCCGTTACTCTTTCCTTGCCTAGCCGTGCATTGCCTAGCCTTGCGTTGTCGTGCCTTAGCCTTGTTTCCCCTTGCTGTGCCGTTCCTTCCGTTACACTTGCCTTGCCTTTCTTTGCCTTGCCTTCCTTTCCTTCCGTTACTCTTTCCTTGCCTAGCCGTGCACTGCCTAGCCTTGCGTTGTCGTGCATTAGCCTTCCCTTGCCTCACCGTACCTTGCCTTGCGTTACCCTTTCCTTGCCTTGCCGTGCACTGCCTCGCCTTGCGTTGTCGTGCCTTACCCTTGTTTCCCCTTGCCGTGCCGTGCCTTTTGTTACACTTGCCTTGCCTTGCTTTGCTTTGCCTTCCTTTCCTTCCGTTACTCTTTCCTTGCCTGGCCGTGCATTGCTTAGCCGTGCGTTGCCGTGCCTTAGCCTTGCCTCGCCTGACCGTGCCTTGCCTTGCGTTACCCTTTCCTTCCTTTGCCGTGCATTGCCTAGCCGTGCGTTGTCTTGCCTTAGCCTTGTTTCCCCTTGCTGTGCCGTTTCTTCCGTTACACGTGCCTTGCCTTACTTTGCCTTGCCTTCCTTTCCTTCCGTTACTCTTTCCTTGCCTAGCCGTGCATTGCCTAGCCTTGCGTTGTCGTGCCTTAGCCTTGCCTCGCCTGACCGTGCCTTGCCTTGCGTTACCCTTTCCTTGCTTGGCCGTGCATTGCCTAGCCGTGCGTTGCCGTGCCTTACCCTTGTTTCCCCTTGAGTGCCTTGCCTTTTGTTACACTTGCCTTGCCTTGCTTTGCCTTGCCTTCCTCTCCTTCCGTTACTCTTTCCTTGCCTAGCCGTGCATTGCCTAGCCTTGCGTTGTCGTGCCTTAGCCTTGCCTCGCCCGACCGTGCATTGCCTTGCGTTACTCTTTCCTTGCCTTGCCGTGCATTGCCTAGCCTTGCGTTGTCGTGCATTAGCCTTGCCTCGCCTGACCGTGCCTTGCCTTGCGTTACCCTTTCTTTGCCTTGCCGTGCATTGCCTAGTCCTGCGTTGTCGTGCCTTAGCCTTGTTTCCCCTTACCGTGCCGTTCCTTCCGTTACCCTTGCCTTCCCTTGCTTTCCCTTGCCTTTCTTTCCTTCCCTTACTCTTTCCTTGCCTTGCCGAGCATTGCCTAGCCTTGCGTTGTCGTGCATTAGCCTTGCCTCGCCTGACCGTGCCTTGCCTTGCGTTACCCTTTCCTTGCCTTGCCGTGCATTGCCTAGCCCTGCATTGTCGTGCATTAGCCTTGCCTTTCCTCACCGTGCCTTGCCTTGCGTTACCCTTTCCTTGCTTGGCCGTGCATTGCCTAGCCGTGCGTTGCCGTGCCTTACCCTTGTTTCCCCTTGCCGTGCCTTGCCTTTTGTTACACTTTCCTTGCCTTGCTTTGCCTTGCCTTCCTCTCCTTCCGTTACTCTTTCCTTGCCTAGCCGTGCATTGCCTAGCCTTGCGTTGTCTTGCATTAGCCTTGCCTCGCCTGACCGTGCCTTGCCTTGCGTTACCCTTTCTTTGCCTTGCCGTGCATTGCCTAGTCCTGCGTTGTCGTGCCTTAGCCTTGTTTCCCCTTACCGTGCCGTTCCTTCCGTTACCCTTGCCTTCCCTTGCTTTCCCTTGCCTTTCTCTCCTTCCGTTACTCTTTCCTTGCCTTGCCGAGCACTGCCTAGCCTTGCGTTGTCGTGCATTAGCCTTGCCTCGCCTGACCGTGCATTGCCTTGCGTTACCCTTTCCTTGCCTTGCCGTGCATTGCCTAGCCTTGCGTTGTCGTGCATTAGCCTTGCCTCGCCTGACCGTGCCTTGCCTTGCGTTACCCTTTCCTTGCCTTGCCGTGCATTGCCTAGCCGTGCTTTTTCGTGCATTAGCGTTGCCTCGCCTGACCGTGCCTTGCCTTGCGTTACCCTTTCCTTGCCTTGCCGTGCATTGCCTAGTCCTGCGTTGTCGTGCCTTAGGCTTGTTTCCCCTTAACGTGCCGTTCCGTCCGTTTCCATTGCCTTCCCTTGCTTTCCCTTGCCTTCCTTGCCTTCCGTTACTCTTTACTTACCTTCCGTGCATTGCCTAGCCTTGCGTTGTCGTGCCTTAGCCTTGCGTCGCCTGACCGTGCCTTGCCTTGCGTTACCCTTTCTTTGCCTTGCCGTGCATTGCCTAGTCCTGCGTTGTCGTGCCTTAGCCTTGTTTCCCCGTACCGTGCCGTTCCTTCCGTTAGCCTTGCCTTCCCTTGCTTTCCCTTGCCTTTCTTTCCTTCCGTTACTCTTTCCTTGCCTAGTCGTGCACTGCCTAGCCGTGCGTTGTCGTGCCTTAGCCTTGTTTCCCCTTGCTGTGCCGTTCCTTCCGTTACACTTGCCTTGCCTTTCTTTGCCTTGCCTTCCTTTCCTTCCGTTACTCTTTCCTTGCCTAGCTGTGCACTGCCTAGCCTTGCGTTGTCCTGCATTAGCCTTCCCTTGCCTCACCGTACCTTGCCTTGCGTTACCCTTTCCTTGCCTTGCCGTGCACTGCCTAGCCTTGCGTTGTCGTGCCTTACCCTTGTTTCCCCTTGCCGTGCCGTGCCTTTTGTTACACTTGCCTTGCCTTGCATTGCTTTGCCTTCCTTTCCTTCCGTTACTCTTTCCTTGCCTAGCCGTGCATTGCCTAGCCTTGCGTTGTCGTGCATTAGCCTTGCCTCGCCTGACCGTGCCTTGCCTTGCGTTACCCTTTCCTTCCCTTGCCGTGCATTGCCTAGCCGTGCGTTGTCTTGCCTTAGCGTTGTTTCCCCTTGCTGTGCCGTTTCTTCCGTTACACGTGCCTTGCCTTACTTTGCCTTGCCTTCCTTTCCTTCCCTTTCCTTGCCTAGCCGTGCACTGCCTAGCCGTGCGTTGTCGTGCCTTAGCCTTGTTTCCGCTTACCGTGCCGTTCCTTCCTTTACCTTTGCCTTCCCTTGCCTTCCGTTACTCTTTGCTTGCCTTCCGTGCATTGCCTAGCCTTGCGTTGTCCTGCCTTAGCCTTGCCTCGCCTGACGGTGCCTTGCCTTGCGTTACCCTTTCCTTGCCTTGCCGTGCATTGCCTAGTGCTGCGTTGTCGTGCCTTAGCCTTGTTTCCCCTTACCGTGCCGTTCCTTCCGTTACCCTTGCCTTTCCTTGCGTTCCCTTGCCTTCTTTCCTTCCGTTACTCTTTCCTTGCCTTGCCGAGCACTGCCTAGCCTTGCGTTGTCGTGCATTAGCCTTGCCTCGCCTGACCGTGCCTTGCCTTGCGTTACCCTTTCCTTGCCTTGCCGTGCATTGCCTAGTCCTGCGTTGTCGTGCCTTAGCCTTGTTTCCCCTTACCGTGCCGTTGCTTCCGTTACCCTTGCCTTCCCTTGCTTTCCCTTGCCTTTCTTTCCTTCCGTTACTCTTTCCTTGCCTTGCCGAACACTGCCTATCGTTGCGTTGTCGTGCATTAGCCTTGCCTCGCCTGACCGTGCCTTGCCTTGCGTTATGCTTTCCTTGCCTTGCCGTGCATTGCCTAGCCCTGCATTGTCGTGCATTAGCCTTGCCTTTCCTCACCGTGCCTTGCCTTGCGTTACCCTTTCCTTGCTTGGCCGTGCATTGCCTAGCCGTGCGTTGCCGTGCCTTACCCTTGTTTCCCCTTACCGTGCCTTGCCTTTTGTTACACTTGCCTTGCCTTGCTTTGCCTTGCCTTCCTCTCCTTCCGTTACTCTTTCCTTGCCTTGCCGAGCACTGCCTAGCCTTGCGTTGTCGTGCATTAGCCTTGCCTCGCCTGACCGTGCATTGCCTTGCGTTACCCTTTCCTTGCCTTGCCGTGCATTGCCTAGCCTTGCGTTGTCGTGCATTAGCCTTGCCTCACCTGACCGTGCCTTGCCTTGCGTTACCCTTTCCTTGCCTTGCCGTGCATTGCCTAGCCGTGCTTTTTCGTGCATTAGCGTTGCCTCGCCTGACCGTGCCTTGCCTTGCGTTACCCTTTCCTTGCCTTGCCGGGCATTGCCTAGTCCTGCGTTGTCGTGCCTTAGGCTTGTTTCCCCTTAACGTGCCGTTCCGTACGTTGCCCTTGCCTACCCTTGCTTTCCCTTGCCTTCCTTGCCTTCCGTTACTCTTTACTTACCTTCCGTGCATTGCCTAGCCTTGCGTTGTCGTGCCTTAGCCTTGCGTCGCCTGACCGTGCCTTGCCTTGCGTTACCCTTTCTTTGCCTTGCCGTGCATTGCCTAGTCCTGCGTTGTCGTGCCTTAGCCTTGTTTCCCCGTACCGTGCCGTTCCTTCCGTTAGCCTTGCCTTCCCTTGCTTTCCCTTGCCTTTCTTTCCTTCCGTTAGTCTTTCCTTGCCTAGCCGTGCACTGCCTAGCCGTGCGTTGTCGTGCCTTAGCCTTGTTTCCCCTTGCTGTGCCGTTCCTTCCGTTACACTTGCCTTGCCTTTCTTTGCCTTGCCTTCCTTTCCTTCCGTTACTCTTTCCTTGCCTAGCCGTGCATTGCCTAGCCTTGCGTTGTCGTGCATTAGCCTTGCCTCGCCTGACCGTGCCTTGCCTTGCGTTACCCTTTCCTTGCCTTGCCGTGCATTGCCTAGCCGTGCTTTTTCGTGCATTAGCGTTGCCTCGCCTGACCGTGCCTTGCCTTGCGTTACCCTTTCCTTGCCTTGCCGTGCATTGCCTAGTCCTGCGTTGTCGTGCCTTAGCCTTGTTTCCCCTTACAGTGCCGTTGCTTCCGTTACCCTTGCCTTCCCTTGCTTTCCCTTGCCTTTCTTTCCTTCCGTTACTCTTTCCTTGCCTTACCGAACACTGCCTACCGTTGCGTTGTCGTGCATTAGCCTTGCCTCCCCTGACCGTGCCTTGCCTTGCGTTATGCTTTCCTTGCCTTGCCGTGCATTGCCTAGCCCTGCATTGTCGTGCATTAGCCTTGCCTTTCCTCACCGTGCCTTGCCTTGCGTTACCCTTTCCTTGCTTGGCCGTGCATTGCCTAGCCGTGCGTTGTCTTGCCTTAGCCTTGTTTCCCCTTGCTGTGCCGTTTCTTCCGTTACACGTGCCTTGCCTTACTTTGCCTTGCCTTCCTTTCCTTCCCTTTCCTTGCCTAGCCGTGCACTGCCTAGCCGTGCGTTGTCGTGCCTTAGCCTTGATTCCGCTTACCGTGCCGTTCCTTCCTTTACCTTTGCCTTCCCTTGCCTTCCTTGCCTTCCGTTACTCTTTGCTTGACTTCCGTGCATTGCCTAGCCTTGCGTTGTCCTGCCTTAGCCTTGCCTCGCCTGACCGTGCCTTGCCTTGCGTTACCCTTTCCTTGCCTTGCCGTGCATTGCCTAGTCCTGCGTTGTCGTGCCTTAGCCTTGTTTCCCCGTACCGTGCCGTTCCTTCCGTTAGCCTTGCCTTCCCTTGCTTTCCCTTGCCTTTCTTTCCTTCCGTTACTCTTTCCTTGCCTAGCCGTGCACTGCCTAGCCGTGCGTTGTCGTGCCTTAGCCTTGTTTCCCCTTGCTGTGCCGTTCCTTCCGTTACACTTGCCTTGCCTTTCTTTGCCTTGCCTTTCTTTCCTTCCCTTACTCTTTCCTTGCCTTGCCGAGCACTGCCTAGCCTTGCGTTGTCGTGCATTAGCCTTGCCTCGCCTGACCGTGCCTTGCCTTGCGTTATGCTTTCCTTGCCTTGCCGTGCATTGCCTAGCCCTGCATTGTCGTGCATTAGCCTTGCCTTTCCTCACCGTGCCTTGCCTTGCGTTACCCTTTCCTTGCTTGGCCGTGCATTGCCTAGCCGTGCGTTGCCGTGCCTTACCCTTGTTTCCCCTTGCCGTGTCTTGCCTTTTGTTACACTTGCCTTGCCTTGCTTTGCCTTGCCTTCCTCTCCTTCCGTTACTCTTTCCTTGCCTAGCCGTGCATTGCCTAGCCTTGCGTTGTCGTGCATTAGCCTTGCCTCGCCTGACCGTGCCTTGCCTTGCGTTACCCTTTCCTTGCCTTGCCGTGCATTGCCTAGTACTGCGTTGTCGTGCCTTAGCCTTGTTTCCCCTTACCGTGCCGTTCCTTCCGTTACCCTTGCCTTCCCTTGCTTTCCCTTGCCTTTCTTTCCTTCCGTTACTCTTTCCTTGCCTTGCCGAGCACTGCCTAGCCTTGCGTTGTCGTGCATTAGCCTTGCCTCGCCTGACCGTGCCTTGCCTTGCGTTATGCTTTCCTTGCCTTGCCGTGCATTGCCTAGCCCTGCATTGTCGTGCATTAGCCTTGCCTTTCCTCACCGTGCCTTGCCTTGCGTTACCCTTTCCTTGCTTGGCCGTGCATTGCCTAGCCGTGCGTTGCCGTGCCTTACCCTTGTTTCCCCTTGCCGTGCCTTGCCTTTTGTTACACTTGCCTTGCCTTGCTTTGCCTTGCCTTCCTCTCCTTCCGTTACTCTTTCCTTGCCTAGCCGTGCATTGCCTAGCCTTGCGTTGTCGTGCCTTAGCCTTGCCTCGCCTGACCGTGCATTGCCTTGCGTTACTCTTTCCTTGCCTTGCCGTGCATTGCCTAGCCTTGCGTTGTCGTGCATTAGCCTTGCCTCGCCTGACCGTGCCTTGCCTTGCGTTACCCTTTCCTTGCCTTGCCTTGCATTGCCTAGTCCTGAGTTGTCGTGCCTTAGCCTTGTTTCCGCTTACCGTGCCGTTCCTTCCTTTACCTTTGCCTTCCCTTGACTTCCTTGCCTTCCGTTACTCTTTGCTTGCCTTCCGTGCATTGCCTAGCCTTGCGTTGTCGTGCATTAGCCTTGCCTCGCCTGACCGTGCCTTGCCTTGCGTTACCCTTTCCTTGCCTTGCCGTGCATAGCCTAATCCTGCGTTGTCGTGCCTTAGCCTTGTTTCCCCTTACCGTGCCGTTCCTTCCGTTACCCTTGCCTTCCCTTGCTTTCCCTTGCCTTTCTTTCCTTCCGTTACTCTTTCCTTGCCTTGCCGAGCACTGCCTAGCCTTGCGTTGTCGTGCATTAGCCTTGCCTCGCCTGACCGTGCCTTGCCTTGCGTTATGCTTTCCTTACCTTGCCGTGCATTGCCTAGCCCTGCATTGTCGTGCATTAGCCTTGCCTTTCCTTACCGTGCCTTGCCTTGCGTTACCCTTTCCTTGCTTGGCCGTGCATTGCCTAGCCGTGCGTTGCCGTGCCTTACCCTTGTTTCACCTTGCCGTGCCTTGCCTTTTGTTACACTTGCCTTGCCTTGCTTTGCCTTGCCTTCCTCTCCTTCCGTTACTCTTTCCTTGCCTAGCCGTGCATTGCCTAGCCTTGCGTTGTCGTGCATTAGCCTTGCCTCGCCTGACCGTGCCTTGCCTTGCGTTACGCTTTCTTTGCCTTGCCGTGCATTGCCTAGCCGTGCGTTGTCGTGCCTTAGCCTTGTTTCCGCTTACCGTGCCGTTCCTTCCTTTACCTTTGCCTTCCCTTGCCTTCCGTTACTCTTTGCTTGCCTTCCGTGCATTGCCTAGCCTTGCGTTGTCCTGCCTTAGCCTTGCCTCGCCTGACCGTGCCTTGCCTTGCGTTACCCTTTCCTTGCCTTGCCGTGCATTGCCTAGTCCTGCGTTGTCGTGCCTTAGCCTTGTTTCCCCTTACCGTGCCGTTCCTTCCGTTACCCTTGCCTTCCCTTGCTTTCCCTTGCCTTTCTTTCCTTCCGTTACTCTTTCCTTGCCTTGCCGAGCACTGCCTAGCCTTGCGTTGTCGTGCATTAGCCTTGCCTCGCCTGACCGTGCCTTGCCTTGCGTTACCCTTTCCTTGCCTTGCCGTGCATTGCCTAGTCCTGCGTTGTCGTGCCTTAGCCTTGTTTCCCCTTACCGTGCCGTTGCTTCCGTTACCCTTGCCTTCCCTTGCTTTCCCTTGCCTTTCTTTCCTTCCGTTACTCTTTCCTTGCCTTGCCGAACACTGCCTATCGTTGCGTTGTCGTGCATTAGCCTTGCATCGCCTGACCGTGCCTTGCCTTGCGTTATGCTTTCCTTGCCTTGCCGTGCATTGCCTAGCCCTGCATTGTCGTGCATTAGCCTTGCCTTTCCTCACCGTGCCTTGCCTTGCGTTACCCTTTCCTTGCTTGGCCGTGCATCGCCTAGCCGTGCGTTGCCGTGCCTTACCCTTGTTTCCCCTTACCGTGCCTTGCCTTTTGTTACACTTGCCTTGCCTTGCTTTGCCTTGCCTTCCTCTCCTTCCGTTACTCTTTCCTTGCCTTGCCGAGCACTGCCTAGCCTTGCGTTGTCGTGCATTAGCCTTGCCTCGCCTGACCGTGCATTGCCTTGCGTTACCCTTTCCTTGCCTTGCCGTGCATTGCCTAGCCTTGCGTTGTCGTGCATTAGCCTTGCCTCACCTGACCGTGCCTTGCCTTGCGTTACCCTTTCCTTGCCTTGCCGTGCATTGCCTAGCCGTGCTTTTTCGTGCATTAGCGTTGCCTCGCCTGACCGTGCCTTGCCTTGCGTTACCCTTTCCTTGCCTTGCCGGGCATTGCCTAGTCCTGCGTTGTCGTGCCTTAGGCTTGTTTCCCCTTAACGTGCCGTTCCGTCCGTTGCCCTTGCCTACCCTTGCTTTCCCTTGCCTTCCTTGCCTTCCGTTACTCTTTACTTACCTTCCGTGCATTGCCTAGCCTTGCGTTGTCGTGCCTTAGCCTTGCGTCGCCTGACCGTGCCTTGCCTTGCGTTACCCTTTCTTTGCCTTGCCGTGCATTGCCTAGTCCTGCGTTGTCGTGCCTTAGCCTTGTTTCCCCGTACCGTGCCGTTCCTTCCGTTAGCCTTGCCTTCCCTTGCTTTCCCTTGCCTTTCTTTCCTTCCGTTAGTCTTTCCTTGCCTAGCCGTGCGCTGCCTAGCCGTGCGTTGTCGTGCCTTAGCCTTGTTTCCCCTTGCTGTGCCGTTCCTTCCGTTACACTTGCCTTGCCTTTCTTTGCCTTGCCTTCCTTTCCTTCCGTTACTCTTTCCTTGCCTAGCCGTGCATTGCCTAGCCTTGCGTTGTCGTGCATTAGCCTTGCCTCGCCTGACCGTGCCTTGCCTTGCGTTACCCTTTCCTTGCCTTGCCTTGCATTGCCTAGTCCTGAGTTGTCGTGCCTTAGCCTTGTTTCCGCTTACCGTGCCGTTCCTTCCTTTACCTTTGCCTTCCCTTGCCTTCCTTGCCTTCCGTTACTCTTTGCTTGCCTTCCGTGCATTGCCTAGCCTTGCGTTGTCCTGCCTTAGCCTTGCCTCGCCTGACCGTGCCTTGCCTTGCGTTACCCTTTCCTTGCCTTGCCGTGCATTGCCTAATCCTGCGTTGTCGTGCCTTAGCCTTGTTTCCCCTTACCGTGCCGTTCCTTCCGTTACCCTTGCCTTCCCTTGCTTTCCCTTGCCTTTCTTTCCTTCCCTTACTCTTTCCTTGCCTTGCCGAGCACTGCCTAGCCTTGCGTTGTCGTGCATTAGCCTTGCCTCGCCTGACCGTGCCTTGCCTTGCGTTATGCTTTCCTTGCCTTGCCGTGCATTGCCTAGCCCTGCATTGTCGTGCATTAGCCTTGCCTTTCCTCACCGTGCCTTGCCTTGCGTTACCCTTTCCTTGCTTGGCCGTGCATTGCCTAGCCGTGCGTTGCCGTGCCTTACCTTTGTTTCCCCTTGCCGTGCCTTGCCTTTTGTTACACTTGCCTTGGCTTGCTTTGCCTTGCCTTCCTCTCCTTCCGTTACCCTTTCCTTGCCTTGCCGTGCATTGCCTAGTCCTGCGTTGTCGTGCCTTAGCCTTGTTTCCCCTTACCGTGCCGTTCCTTCCGTTACCCTTGCCTTCCCTTGCTTTCCCTTGCCTTTCTTTCCTTCCGTTACTCTTTCCTTGCCTTGCCGAGCACTGCCTAGCCTTGCGTTGTCGTGCATTAGCCTTGCCTCGCCTGACCGTGCATTGCCTTGCGTTACCCTTTCCTTGCCTTGCCGTGCATTGCCTAGCCTTGCGTTGTCGTGCATTAGCCTTGCCTCGCCTGACCGTGCCTTGCCTTGCGTTACCCTTTCCTTGCCTTGCCGTGCATTGCCTAGCCGTGCTTTTTCGTGCATTAGCGTTGCCTCGCCTGACCGTGCCTTGCCTTGCGTTACCCTTTCCTTGCCTTGCCGTGCATTGCCTAGTCCTGCGTTGTCGTGCCTTAGGCTTGTTTCCCCTTAACGTGCCGTTCCGTCCGTTGCCCTTGCCTTCCCTTGCTTTCCCTTGCCTTCCTTGCCTTCCGTTACTCTTTACTTACCTTCCGTGCATTGCCTAGCCTTGCGTTGTCGTGCCTTAGCCTTGCGTCGCCTGACCGTGCCTTGCCTTGCGTTACCCTTTCTTTGCCTTGCCGTGCATTGCCTAGTCCTGCGTTGTCGTGCCTTAGCCTTGTTTCCCCGTACCGTGCCGTTCCTTCCGTTAGCCTTGCCTTCCCTTGCTTTGCCTTGCCTTCCTTTCCTTCCGTTACTCTTTCCTTGCCTAGCCGTGCACTGCCTAGCCGTGCGTTGTCGTGCCTTAGCCTTGTTTCCCCTTGCTGTGCCGTTCCTTCCGTTACACTTGCCTTGCCTTTCTTTGCCTTGCCTTCCTTTCCTTCCGTTACTCTTTCCTTGCCTAGCTGTGCACTGCCTAGCCTTGCGTTGTCGTGCATTAGCCTTCCCTTGCCTCACCGTAACTTGCCTTGCGTTACCCTTTCCTTGCCTTGCCGTGCACTGCCTAGCCTTGCGTTGTCGTGCCTTACCCTTGTTTCCCCTTGCCGTGCCGTGCATTTTGTTACACTTGCCTTGCCTTGCATTGCTTTGCCTTCCTTTCCTTCCGTTACTCTTTCCTTGCCTAGCCGTGCATTGCCTAGCCTTGCGTTGTCGTGCATTAGCCTTGCCTCGCCTGACCGTGCCTTGCCTTGCGTTACCCTTTCCTTCCCTTGCCGTGCATTGCCTAGCCGTGCGTTGTCTTGCCTTAGCCTTGTTTCCCCTTGCTGCGCCGTTTCTTCCGTTACACGTGCCTTGCCTTACTTTGCCTTGCCTTCCTTTCCTTCCCTTTCCTTGCCTAGCCGTGCACTGCCTAGCCGTGCGTTGTCGTGCCTTAGCCTTGTTTCCGCTTACCGTGCCGTTCCTTCCTTTACCTTTGCCTTCCCTTGCCTTCCCTTGCCTTCCGTTACTCTTTGCTTGCCTTCCGTGCATTGCCTAGCCTTGCGTTGTCCTGCCTTAGCCTTGCCTCGCCTGACCGTGCCTTGCCTTGCGTTACCCTTTCCTTGCCTTGCCGTGCATTGCCTAGTCCTGCGTTGTCGTGCCTTAGCCTTGTTTCCCCTTACCGTGCCGTTCCTTCCGTTACCCTTGCCTTCCCTTGCTTGCCCTTGCCTTTCTTTCCTTCCGTTACTCTTTCCTTGCCTTGCCGAGCACTGCCTAGCCTTGCGTTGTCGTGCATTAGCCTTGCCTCGCCTGACCGTGCCTTGCCTTGCGTTACCCTTTCCTTGCCTTGCCGTGCATTGCCTAGTCCTGCGTTGTTGTGCCTTAGCCTTGTTTCCCCTTACCGTGCCGTTGCTTCCGTTACCCTTGCCTTCCCTTGCTTTCCCTTGCCTTTCTTTCCTTCCGTTACTCTTTCCTTGCCTTGCCGAACACTGCCTATCGTTGCGTTGTCGTGCATTAGCCTTGCCTCGCCTGACCGTGCCTTGCCTTGCGTTATGCTTTCCTTGCCTTGCCGTGCATTGCCTCGCCCTGCATTGTCGTGCATTAGCCTTGCCTTTCCTCACCGTGCCTTGCCTTGCGTTACCCTTTCCTTGCTTGGCCGTGCATTGCCTAGCCGTGCGTTGCCGTGCCTTACCCTTGTTTCCCCTTACCGTGCCTTGCCTTTTGTTACACTTGCCTTGCCTTGCTTTGCCTTGCCTTCCTCTCCTTCCGTTACTCTTTCCTTGCCTTGCCGAGCACTGCCTAGCCTTGCGTTGTCGTGCATTAGCCTTGCCTCGCCTGACCGTGCATTGCCTTGCGTTACCCTTTCCTTGCCTTGCCGTGCATTGCCTAGCCTTGCGTTGTCGTGCATTAGCCTTGCCTCACCTGACCGTGCCTTGCCTTGCGTTACCCTTTCCTTGCCTTGCCGTGCATTGCCTAGCCGTGCTTTTTCGTGCATTAGCGTTGCCTCGCCTGACCGTGCCTTGCCTTGCGTTACCCTTTCCTTGCCTTGCCGGGCATTGCCTAGTCCTGCGTTGTCGTGCCATAGGCTTGTTTCCCCTTAACGTGCCGTTCCGTCCGTTGCCCTTGCCTTCCCTTGCTTTCCCTTGCCTTCCTTGCCTTCCGTTACTCTTTTCTTACCTTCCGTGCATTGCCTAGCCTTGCGTTGTCGTGCATTAGCCTTGCCTCGCCTGACCGTGCCTTGCCTTGCGTTACCCTTTCCTTGCCTTGCCGTGCATTGCCTAGTCCTGCGTTGTCGTGCCTTAGCCTTGTTTCCCCGTACCGTGCCGTTCCTTCCGTTAGCCTTGCCTTCCCTTGCTTTCCCTTGCCTTTCTTTCCTTCCGTTAGTCTTTCCTTGCCTAGCCGTGCACTGCCTAGCCGTGCGTTGTCGTGCCTTAGCCTTGTTTCCCCTTGCTGTGCCGTTCCTTCCGTTACACTTGCCTTGCCTTTCTTTGCCTTGCCTTCCTTTCCTTCCGTTACTCTTTCCTTGCCTAGCCGTGCATTGCCTAGCCTTGCGTTGTCGTGCATTAGCCTTGCCTCGCCTGACCGTGCCTTGCCTTGCGTTACCCTTTCCTTGCCTTGCCGTGCATTGCCTAATCCTGCGTTGTCGTGCCTTAGCCTTGTTTCCCCTTACCGTGCCGTTCCTTCCGTTACCCTTGCCTTCCCTTGCTTTCCCTTGCCTTTCTTTCCTTCCCTTACTCATTCCTTGCCTTCCCGAGCACTGCCTAGCCTTGCGTTGTCGTGCATTAGCCTTGCCTCGCCTGACCGTGCCTTGCCTTGCGTTATGCTTTCCTTGCCTTGCCGTGCATTGCCTAGCCCTGCATTGTCGTGCATTAGCCTTGCCTTTCCTCACCGTGCCTTGCCTTGCGTTACCCTTTCCTTGCTTGGCCGTGCATTGCCTAGCCGTGCGTTGCCGTGCCTTACCCTTGTTTCCCCTTGCCGTGCCTTGCCTTTTGTTACACTTGCCTTGGCTTGCTTTGCCTTGCCTTCCTCTCCTTCCGTTACCCTTTCTTTGCCTTGCCGTGCATTGCCTAGTCCTGCGTTGTCGTGCCTTAGCCTTGTTTCCCCTTACCGTGCCGTTCCTTCCGTTACCCTTGCCTTCCCTTGCTTTCCCTTGCCTTTCTTTCCTTCCGTTACTCTTTCCTTGCCTTGCCGAGCACTGCCTAGCCTTGCGTTGTCGTGCATTAGCCTTGCCTCGCCTGACCGTGCATTGCCTTGCGTTACCCTTTCCTTGCCTTGCCGTGCATTGCCTAGCCTTGCGTTGTCGTGCATTAGCCTTGCCTCGCCTGACCGTGCCTTGCCTTGCGTTACCCTTTCCTTGCCTTGCCGTGCATTGCCTAGCCGTGCTTTTTCGTGCATTAGCGTTGCCTCGCCTGACCGTGCCTTGCCTTGCGTTACCCTTTCCTTGCCTTGCCGTGCATTGCCTAGTCCTGCGTTGTCGTGCCTTAGGCTTGTTTCCCCTTAACGTGCCGTTCCGTCCGTTGCCCTTGCCTTCCCTTGCTTTCCCTTGCCTTCCTTGCCTTCCGTTACTCTTTACTTACCTTCCGTGCATTGCCTAGCCTTGCGTTGTCGTGCCTTAGCCTTGTTTCCCCTTGCCGTGCCGTTCCTTCCGTTACTCTTTACTTACCTTCCGTGCATTGCCTAGCCTTGCGTTGTCGTGCCTTAGCCTTGCGTCGCCTGACCGTGCCTTGCCTTGCGTTACCCTTTCTTTGCCTTGCCGTGCATTGCCTAGTCCTGCGTTGTCGTGCCTTAGCCTTGTTTCCCCGTACCGTGCCGTTCCTTCCGTTAGCCTTGCCTTCCCTTGCTTTCCCTTGCCTTTCTTTCCTTCCGTTACTCTTTCCTTGCCTTGCCGTGCACTGCCTAGCCTTGCGTTGTCGTGCCTTACCCTTGTTTCCCCTTGCCGTGCCGTGCCTTTTGTTGCACTTGCCTTGCCTTGCTTTGCTTTGCCTTCCTTTCCTTCCGTTACTCTTTCCTTGCCTAGCCGTGCATTGCCTAGCCTTGCGTTGTCGTGCATTAGCCTTGCCTCGCCTGACCGTGCCTTGCCTTGCGTTACCCTTTCCTTCCCTTGCCGTGCATTGCCTAGCCGTGCGTTGTCTTGCCTTAGCCTTGTTTCCCCTTGCTGTGCCGTTTCTTCCGTTACACTTTCCTTGCCTTACTTTGCCTTGCCTTCCTTTCCTTCCGTTACTCTTTCCTTGCCTAGCCGTGCATTGCCTAGCCTTGCGTTGTCGTGCATTAGCCTTGCCTCGCCTGACCGTGCCTTGCCTTGCGTTACCCTTTCCTTGCCTTGCCTTGCATTGCCTAGTCCTGAGTTGTCGTGCCTTAGCCTTGTTTCCGCTTACCGTGCCGTTCCTTCCTTTACCTTTGCTTCCCTTGCCTTCCTTGCCTTCCGTTACTCTTTGCTTGCCTTCCGTGCATTGCCTAGCCTTGCGTTGTCCTGCCTTAGCCTTGCCTCGCCTGACCGTGCCTTGCCTTGCGTCATTGCCTACCTTACCGTGCCGTTCCTTCCTTTACCTTTGCCTTCCCTTGCCTTCCTTCCTTCCGCCTTGCCGTGCATTGCCTAGCCTTGCGTTGTCCTGCCTTAGCCTTGCCTCGCCTGACCGTGCCTTGCCTTGCGTTACCCTTTCCTTGCCTTGCCGTGCATTGCCTAATCCTGCGTTGTCGTGCCTTAGCCTTGTTTCCCCTTACCGTGCCGTTCCTTCCGTTACCCTTGCCTTCCCTTGCTTTCCCTTGCCTTTCTTTCCTTCCCTTACTCATTCCTTGCCTTCCCGAGCACTGCCTAGCCTTGCGTTGTCGTGCATTAGCCTTGCCTCGCCTGACCGTGCCTTGCCTTGCGTTATGCTTTCCTTGCCTTGCCGTGCATTGCCTAGCCCTGCATTGTCGTGCATTAGCCTTGCCTTTCCTCACCGTGCCTTGCCTTGCGTTACCCTTTCCTTGCTTGGCCGTGCATTGCCTAGCCGTGCGTTGCCGTGCCTTACCCTTGTTTCCCCTTGCCGTGCCTTGCCTTTTGTTACACTTGCCTTGCCTTGCTTTGCCTTGCTTTCCTCTCCTTCCGTTACCCTTTCTTTGCCTTGCCGTGCATTGCCTAGTCCTGCGTTGTCGTGCCTTAGCCCTGTTTCCCCTTACCGTGCCGTTCCTTCCGTTACCCTTGCCTTCCCTTGCTTTCCCTTGCCTTTCTTTCCTTCCGTTACTCTTTCCTTGCCTTGCCGAGCACTGCCTAGCCTTGCGTTGTCGTGCATTAGCCTTGCCTCGCCTGACCGTGCATTGCCTTGCGTTACCCTTTCCTTGCCTTGCCGTGCATTGCCTAGCCTTGCGTTGTCGTGCATTAGCCTTGCCTCGCCTGACCGTGCCTTGCCTTGCGTTACCCTTTCCTTGCCTTGCCGTGCATTGCCTAGCCGTGCTTTTTCGTGCATTAGCGTTGCCTCGCCTGACCGTGCCTTGCCTTGCGTTACCCTTTCCTTGCCTTGCCGTGCATTGCCTAGTCCTGCGTTGTCGTGCCTTAGGCTTGTTTCCCCTTAACGTCCCGTTCCGTCCGTTGCCCTTGCCTTCCCTTGCTTTCCCTTGCCTTCCTTGCCTTCCGTTACTCTTTACTTACCTTCCGTGCATTGCCTAGCCTTGCGTTGTCGTGCCTTAGCCTTGCGTCGCCTGACCGTGCCTTGCCTTGCGTTACCCTTTCTTTGCCTTGCCGTGCATTGCCTAGTCCTGCGTTGTCGTGCCTTAGCCTTGTTTCCCCGTACCGTGCCGTTCCTTCCGTTAGCCTTGCCTTCCCTTGCTTTCCCTTGCCTTTCTTTCCTTCCGTTACTCTTTCCTTGCCTAGCCGTGCACTGCCTAGCCGTGCGTTGTCGTGCCTTAGCCTTGTTTCCCCTTGCTGTGCCGTTCCTTCCTTTACCTTTGCCTTCCCTTGCCTTCCTTGCCTTCCGTTACTCTTTACTTACCTTCCGTGCATTGCCTAGCCTTGCGTTGTCGTGCCTTAGCCTTGCGTCGCCTGACCGTGCCTTGCCTTGCTTTACCCTTTCTTTGCCTTGCCGTGCATTGCCTAGTCCTGCGTTGTCGTGCCTTAGCCTTGTTTCCCCGTACCGTGCCGTTCCTTCCGTTAGCCTTGCCTTCCCTTGCTTTCCCTTGCCTTTCTTTCCTTCCGTTACTCTTTCCTTGCCTTGCCGTGCACTGCCTAGCCTTGCGTTGTCGTGCCTTACCCTTGTTTCCCCTTGCCGTGCCGTGCCTTTTGTTGCACTTGCCTTGCCTTGCTTTGCTTTGCCTTCCTTTCCTTCCGTTACTCTTTCCTTGCCTAGCCGTGCATTGCCTAGCCTTGCGTTGTCGTGCATTAGCCTTGCCTCGCCTGACCGTGCCTTGCCTTGCGTTACCCTTTCCTTCCCTTGCCGTGCATTGCCTAGCCATGCGTTGTCTTGCCTTAGCCTTGTTTCCCCTTGCTGTGCCGTTTCTTCCGTTACACTTTCCTTGCCTTACTTTGCCTTGCCTTCCTTTCCTTCCGTTACTCTTTCCTTGCCTAGCCGTGCACTGCCTAGCCTTGCGTTGTCGTGCATTAGCCTTGCCTCGCCTGACCGTGCCTTGCCTTGCGTTATGCTTTCCTTACCTTGCCGTGCATTGCCTAGCCCTGCATTGTCGTGCATTAGCCTTGCCTTTCCTCACCGTGCCTTGCCTTCCGTTACCCTTTCCTTGCTTGGCCGTGCATTGCCTAGCCGTGCGTTGCCGTGCCTTAACCTTGTTTCCCCTTGCCGTGCCTTGCCTTTTGTTACACTTGCCTTGCCTTGCTTTGCCTTGCCTTCCTCTCCTTCCGTTACTCTTTCCTTGCCTAGCCGTGCATTGCCTAGCCTTGCGTTGTCGTGCATTAGCCTTGCCTCGCCTGACCGTGCCTTGCCTTGCGTTACGCTTTCTTTGCCTTGCCGTGCATTGCCTAGTCCTGCGTTGTCGTGCCTTAGCCTTTTTTCCCCTTACCGTGCCGTTCCTTCCGTTACCCTTGCCTTCCCTTGCTTTCCCTTGCCTTTCTTTCCTTCCGTTACTCTTTCCTTGCCTTGCCGAGCACTGCCTAGCCTTGCGTTGTCGTGCCTTAGCCTTGCCTCGCCTGACCGTGCATTGCCTTGCGTTACTCTTTCCTTGCCTTGCCGTGCATTGCCTAGCCTTGCGTTGTCGTGCATTAGCCTTGCCTCGCCTGACCGTGCCTTGCCTTGCGTTACCCTTTCCTTGCCTTGCCGTGCATTGCCTAGCCGTGCTTTTTCGTGCATTAGCGTTGCCTCGCCTGACCGTGCCTTGCCTTGCGTTACCCTTTCCTTGCCTTGCCGTGCATTGCCTAGTCCTGCGTTGTCGTGCCTTAGGCTTGTTTCCCCTTAACGTGCCGTTCCGTCCGTTGCCCTTGCCTACCCTTGCTTTCCCTTGCCTTCCTTGCCTTCCGTTACTCTTTACTTACCTTCCGTGCATTGCCTAGCCTTGCGTTGTCGTGCCTTAGCCTTGCGTCGCCTGACCGTGCCTTGCCTTGCGTTACCCTTTCTTTGCCTTGCCGTGCATTGCCTAGTCCTGCGTTGTCGTGCCTTAGCCTTGTTTCCCCGTACCGTGCCGTTCCTTCCGTTAGCCTTGCCTTGCCTTGCTTTCCCTTGCCTTCCTTTCCTTCCGTTACTCTTTACTTGCCTAGCCGTGCACTGCCTAGCCGTGCGTTGTCGTGCCTTAGCCTTGTTTCCCCTTGCTGTGCCGTTCCTTCCGTTACACTTGCCTTGCCTTTCTTTGCCTTGCCTTCCTTTCCTTCCGTTACTCTTTCCTTGCCTAGCTGTGCACTGCCTAGCCTTGCGTTGTCGTGCATTAGCCTTCCCTTGCCTCACCGTACCTTGCCTTGCGTTACCCTTTCCTTGCCTTGCCGTGCACTGCCTAGCCTTGCGTTGTCGTGCCTTACCCTTGTTTCCCCTTGCCGTGCCGTGCCTTTTGTTACACTTGCCTTGCCTTGCATTGCTTTGCCTTCCTTTCCTTCCGTTACTCTTTCCTTGCCTAGCCGTTCATTGCCTAGCCTTGGGTTGTCGTGCATTAGCCTTGCCTCGCCTGACCGTGCCTTGCCTTGCGTTACCCTTTCCTTCCCTTGCCGTGCATTGCCGAGCCGTGCGTTGTCTTGCCTTAGCCTTGTTTCCCCTTGCTGTGCCGTTTCTTCCGTTACACTTGCCTTGCCTTACTTTGCCTTGCCTTCCTTTCCTTCCCTTTCCTTGCCTAGCCGTGCACTGCCTAGCCGTGCGTTGTCGTGCCTTAGCCTTGTTTCCGCTTACCGTGCCGTTCCTTCCTTTACCTTTGCCTTCCCTTGCCTTCCTTGCCTTCCGTTACTCTTTGCTTGCCTTCCGTGCATTGCCTAGCCTTGCGTTGTCCTGCCTTAGCCTTGCCTCGCCTGACCGTGCCTTGCCTTGCGTTACCCTTTCCTTGCCTTGCCGTGCATTGCCTAGTCCTGCGTTGTCGTGCCTTAGCCTTGTTTCCCCTTACCGTGCCGTTCCTTCCGTTACCCTTGCCTTCCCTTGCTTTCCCTTGCCTTTCTTTCCTTCCGTTACTCTTTCCTTGCCTTGCCGAGCACTGCCTAGCCTTGCGTTGTCGTGCATTAGCCTTGCCTCGCCTGACCGTGCCTTGCCTTGCGTTATGATTTCATTGCCTTGCCGTGCATTGCCTAGCCCTGCATTGTCGTGCATTAGCCTTGCCTTTCCTCACCGTGCCTTGCCTTGCGTTACCCTTTTCTTGCTTGGCCGTGCATTGCCTAGCCGTGAGTTGTCGTGCCTTACCCTTGTTTCCCCTTGCCGTGCCTTGCCTTTTGTTACACTTGCCTTGCCTTGCTTTGCCTTGCCTTCCTCTCCTTCCGTTACTCTTTCCTTGCCTAGCCGTGCATTGCCTAGCCTTGCGTTGTCGTGCCTTAGCCTTGCCTCGCCTAACCGTGCATTGCCTTGCGTTACTCTTTCCTTGCCTTGCCGTGCATTGCCTAGCCTTGCATTGTCGTGCATTAGCCTTGCCTCGCCTGACCGTGCCTTGCCTTGCGTTACCCTTTCCTTGCCTTGCCGTGCATTGCCTAGCCGTGCTTTTTCGTGCATTAGCGTTGCCTCGCCTGACCGTGCCTTGCCTTGCGTTACCCTTTCCTTGCCTTGCCGTGCATTGCCTAGTCCTGCGTTGTCGTGCCTTAGGCTTGTTTCCCCTTAACGTGCCGTTCCGTCCGTTGCTCTTGCCTACCCTTGCTTTCCCTTGCCTTCCTTGCCTTCCGTTACTCTTTACTTACCTTCCGTGCATTGCCTAGCCTTGCGTTGTCGTGCCTTAGCCTTGCGTCGCCTGACCGTGCCTTGCCTTGCGTTACCCTTTCTTTGCCTTGCCGTGCATTGCCTAGTACTGCGTTGTCGTGCCTTAGCCTTGTTTCCCCGTACCGTGCCGTTCCTTCCGTTAGCCTTGCCTTCCCTTGCTTTCCCTTGCCTTTCTTTCCTTCCGTTACTCTTTCCTTGCCTAGCCGTGCACTGCCTAGCCGTGCGTTGTCGTGCCTTAGCCTTGTTTCCCCTTGCTGTGCCGTTCCTTCCGTTACACTTGCCTTGCCTTTCTTTGCCTTGCCTTCCTTTCCTTCCGTTACTCTTTCCTTGCCTAGCCGTGCACTGCCTAGCCTTGCGTTGTCGTGCATTAGCCTTCCCTTCCCTCACCGTACCTTGCCTTGCGTTACCCTTTCCTTGCCTTGCCGTGCACTGCCTAGCCTTGCGTTGTCGTGCCTTAGCCTTGTTTCCCCTTGCCGTGCCTTGCCTTTTGTTACACTTGCCTTGCCTTGCTTTGCCTTGCCTTCCTTTCCTTCCGTTACTCTTTCCTTGCCTAGCCGTGCATTGCCTAGCCTTGCGTTGTCGTGCATTAGCCTTGCCTCGCCTGACCGTGCCTTGCCTTGCGTTACCCTTTCCTTCCCTTGCCGTGCATTGCCTAGCCGTGCGTTGTCTTGCCTTAGCCTTGTTTCCCCTTGCTGTGCCGTTTCTTCCGTTACACTTGCCTTGCCTTACTTTGCCTTGCCTTCCTTTCCTTCCGTTACTCTTTCCTTGCCTAGCCGTGCATTGCCTAGCCTTGCGTTGTCGTGCCTTAGCCTTGGCTCGCCTGACCGTGCCTTGCCTTGCGTTACCCTTTCCTTGCTTGGCCGTGCATTGCCTAGCCGTGCGTTGCCGTGCCTTACCCTTGTTTCCCCTTGCCGTGCCTTGCCTTTTGTTACACTTCCCTTGCCTTGCTTTGCCTTGCCTTCCTCTCCTTCCGTTACTCTTTCCTTGCCTAGCCGTGCATTGCCTAGCCTTGCGTTGTCGTGCCTTAGCCTTGCCTCGCCTGACCGTGCCTTGCCTTGCGTTACCCTTTCTTTGCCTTGCCGTGCATTGCCTAGTCCTGCGTTGTCGTGCCTTAGCCTTGTTTCCCCTTACCGTGCCGTTCCTTCCGTTACCCTTGCCTTCCCTTGCTTTCCCTTGCCTTTCTTTCCTTCCGTTACTCTTTCCTTGCCTTGCCGAGCACTGCCTAGCCTTGCGTTGTCGTGCATTTGCCTTGCCTCGCCTGACCGTGCCTTGCCTTGCGTTATGCTTTCCTTGCCTTGCCGTGCATTGCCTAGCCCTGCATTGTCGTGCATTAGCCTTGCCTTTCCTCACCGTGCCTTGCCTTGCGTTACCCTTTCCTTGCTTGGCCGTGCATTGCCTAGCCGTGCGTTGCCGTGCCTTACCCTTGTTTCCCCGTGCCGTGGCTTGCCTTTTGTTACACTTGCCTTGCCTTGCTTTGCCTTGCCTTCCTCTCCTTCCGTTACTCTTTCCTTGCCTAGCCGTGCATTGCCTAGCCTTGCGTTGTCGTGCATTAGCCTTGCCTCGCCTGACCGTGCCTTGCCTTGCGTTACCCTTTCTTTGCCTTGCCGTGCATTGCCTAGTCCTGCGTTGTCGTGCCTTAGCCTTGTTTCCCCTTACCGTGCCGTTCCTTCCGTTACCCTTGCCTTCCCTTGCTTTCCCTTGCCTTTCTTTCCTTCCGTTACTCTTTCCTTGCCTTGCCGAGCACTGCCTAGCCTTGCGTTGTCGTGCATTAGCCTTGCCTCGCCTGACCGTGCATTGCCTTGCGTTACCCTTTCCTTGCCTTGCCGTGCATTGCCTAGCCTTGCGTTGTCGTGCATTAGCCTTGCCTCGCCTGACCGTGCCTTGCCTTGCGTTACCATTTCCTTGCCTTGCCGTGCATTGCCTAGCCGTGCTTTTTCGTGCATTAGCGTTGCCTCGCCTGACCGTGCCTTGCCTTGCGTTACCCTTTCCTTGCCTTGCCGTGCATTGCCTAGTCCTGCGTTGTCGTGCCTTAGGCTTGTTTCCCCTTAACGTGCCGTTCCGTCCGTTGCCCTTGCCTACCCTTGCTTTCCCTTGCCTTCCTTGCCTTCCGTTACTCTTTACTTACCTTCCGTGCATTGCCTAGCCTTGCGTTGTCGTGCCTTAGCCTTGCGTCGCCTGACCGTGCCTTGCCTTGCGTTACCCTTTCTTTGCCTTGCCGTGCATTGCCTAGTCCTGCGTTGTCGTGCCTTAGCCTTGTTTCCCCGTACCGTGCCGTTCCTTCCGTTAGCCTTGCCTTCCCTTGCTTTCCCTTGCCTTTCTTTCCTTCCGTTACTCTTTCCTTGCCTAGCCGTGCACTGCCTAGCCGTGCGTTGTCGTGCCTTAGCCTTGTTTCCCCTTGCTGTGCCGTTCCTTCCGTTACACTTGCGTTGCCTTTCTTTGCCTTGCCTTCCTTTCCTTCCGTTACTCTTTCCTTGCCTAGCCGTGCATTGCCTAGCCTTGCGTTGTCGTGCATTAGCCTTGCCTCGCCTGACCGTGCCTTGCCTTGCGTTACCCTTTCCTTGCCTTGCCTTGCATTGCCTAGTCCTGAGTTGTCGTGCCTTAGCCTTGTTTCCGCTTACCGTGCCGTTCCTTCCTTTACCTTTGCCTTCCCTTGCCTTCCTTGCCTTCCGTTACTCTTTGCTTGCCTTCCGTGCATTGCCTAGCCTTGCGTTGTCCTGCCTTAGCCTTGCCTCGCCTGACCGTGCCTTGCCTTGCGTTACCCTTTCCTTGCCTTGCCGTGCATAGCCTAATCCTGCGTTGTCGTGCCTTAGCCTTGTTTCCCCTTACCGTGCCGTTCCTTCCGTTACCCTTGCCTTCCCTAGCTTTCCCTTGCCTTTCTTTCCTTCCGTTACTCTTTCCTTGCCTTGCCGAGCACTGCCTAGGCTTGCGTTGTCGTGCATTAGCCTTGCCTCGACTGACCGTGCCTTGCCTTGCGTTATGCTTTCCTTACCTTGCCGTGCATTGCCTAGCCCTGCATTGTCGTGCATTAGTCTTGCCTTTCCTCACCGTGCCTTGCCTTGCGTTACCCTTTCCTTGCTTGGCCGTGCATTGCCTAGCCGTGCGTTGCCGTGCCTTACCCTTGTTTCCCCTTGCCGTGCCTTGCCTTTTGTTACACTTGCCTTGCCTTGCTTTGCCTTGCCTTCCTCTCCTTCCGTTACTCTTTCCTTGCCTAGCCGTGCATTGCCTAGCCTTGCGTTGTCGTGCATTAGCCTTGCCTCGCCTGACCGTGCCTTGCCTTGCGTTACGCTTTCTTTGCCTTGCCGTGCATTGCCTAGTCCTGCGTTGTCGTGCCTTAGCCTTGTTTCCCCTTACCGTGCCGTTCCTTCCGTTACCCTTGCCTTCCCTTGCTTTCCCTTGCCTTTCTTTCCTTCCGTTACTCTTTCCTTGCCTTGCCGAGCACTGCCTAGCCTTGCGTTGTCGTGCCTTAGCCTTGCCTCGCCTGACCGTGCATTGCCTTGCGTTACTCTTTCCTTGCCTTGCCGTGCATTGCCTAGCCTTGCGTTGTCGTGCATTAGCCTTGCCTCGCCTGACCGTGCCTTGCCTTGCGTTACCCTTTCCTTGCCTTGCCGTGCATTGCCTAGCCGTGCTTTTTCGTGCATTAGCGTTGCCTCGCCTGACCGTGCCTTGCCTTGCGTTACCCTTTCCTTGCCTTGCCGTGCATTGCCTAGTCCTGCGTTGTCGTGCCTTAGGCTTGTTTCCCCTTAACGTGCCGTTCCGTCCGTTGCCCTTGCCTACCCTTGCTTTCCCTTGCCTTCCTTGCCTTCCGTTACTCTTTACTTACCTTCCGTGCATTGCCTAGCCTTGCGTTGTCGTGCCTTAGCCTTGCGTCGCCTGACCGTGCCTTGCCTTGCGTTACCCTTTCTTTGCCTTGCCGTGCATTGCCTAGTCCTGCGTTGTCGTGCCTTAGCCTTGTTTCCCCGTACCGTGCCGTTCCTTCCGTTAGCCTTGCCTTCCCTTGCTTTCCCTTGCCTTTCTTTCCTTCCGTTATTCTTTCCTTGCCTAGCCGTGCACTGCCTAGCCGTGCGTTGTCGTGCCTTAGCCTTGTTTCCCCTTGCTGTGCCGTTCCTTCCGTTACACTTGCCTTGCCTTTCTTTGCCTTGCCTTCCTTTCCTTCCGTTACTCTTTCCTTGCCTAGCTGTGCACTGCCTAGCCTTGCGTTGTCGTGCATTAGCCTTCCCTTGCCTCACCGTACCTTGCCTTGCGTTACCCTTTCCTTGCCTTGCCGTGCACTGCCTAGCCTTGCGTTGTCGTGCCTTACCCTTGTTTCCCCTTGCCGTGCCGTGCCTTTTGTTACACTTGCCTTCCCTTGCATTGCTTTGCCTTCCTTTCCTTCCGTTACTCTTTCCTTGCCTAGCCGTGCATTGCCTAGCCTTGGGTTGTCGTGCATTAGCCTTGCCTCGCCTGACCGTGCCTTGCCTTGCGTTACCCTTTCCTTCCCTTGCCTTGCATTGCCTAGCCGTGCGTTGTCTTGCCTTAGCCTTGTTTCCCCTTGCTGTGCCGTTTCTTCCGTTACACGTGCCTTGCCTTACTTTGCCTTGCCTTCCTTTCCTTCCCTTTCCTTGCCTAGCCGTGCACTGCCTAGCCGTGCGTTGTCGTGCCTTAGCCTTGTTTCCGCTTACCGTGCCGTTCCTTCCTTTACCTTTGCCTTCCCTTGCCTTCCTTGCCTTCCGTTACTCTTTCCTTGCCTAGCCGTGCATTGCCTAGCCTTGCGTTGTCCTGTCTTAGCCTTGCCTCACCTGACCGTGCCTTGCCTTGCGTTACCCTTTCCTTGCCTTGCCGTGCATTGCCTAGTCCTGCGTTGTCGTGCCTTAGCCTTGTTTCCCCTTACCGTGCCGTTCCTTCCGTTACCCTTGCCTTCCCTTGCTTTCCCTTGCCTTTCTTTCCTTCCGTTACTCTTTCCTTGCCTTGCCGAGCACTGCCTAGCCTTGCGTTGTCGTGCATTAGCCTTGCCTCGCCTGACCGTGCCTTGCCTTGCGTTACCCTTTCCTTGCCTTGCCGTGCATTGCCTAGCCCTGCGTTGTCGTGCCTTAGCCTTGCCTCGCCTGACCGTGCCTTGCCTTGCGTTACCCTTTTCTTGCTTGGCCGTGCATTGCCTAGCCGTGAGTTGTCGTGCCTTACCCTTGTTTCCCCTTGCCGTGCCTTGCCTTTTGTTACACTTGCCTTGCCTTGCTTTGCCTTGCCTTCCTCTCCTTCCGTTACTCTTTCCTTGCCTAGCCGTGCATTGCCTAGCCTTGCGTTGTCGTGCCTTAGCCTTGCCTCGCCTGACCGTGCATTGCCTTGCGTTACTCTTTCCTTGCCTTGCCGTGCATTGCCTAGCCTTGCATTGTCGTGCATTAGCCTTGCCTCGCCTGACCGTGCCTTGCCTTGCGTTACCCTTTCCTTGCCTTGCCGTGCATTGCCTAGCCGTGCTTTTTCGTGCATTAGCGTTGCCTCGCCTGACCGTGCCTTGCCTTGCGTTACCCTTTCCTTGCCTTGCCGTGCATTGCCTAGTCCTGCGTTGTCGTGCCTTAGGCTTGTTTCCCCTTAACGTGCCGTTCCGTCCGTTGCTCTTGCCTACCCTTGCTTTCGCTTGCCTTCCTTGCCTTCCGTTACTCTTTACTTACCTTCCGTGCATTGCCTAGCCTTGCGTTGTCGTGCCTTAGCCTTGCGTCGCCTGACCGTGCCTTGCCTTGCGTTACCCTTTATTTGCCTTGCCGTGCATTGCCTAGTACTGCGTTGTCATGCCTTAGCCTTGTTTCCCCGTACCGTGCCGTTCCTTCCGTTAGCCTTGCCTTCCCTTGCTTTCCCTTGCCTTTCTTTCCTTCCGTTACTCTTTCCTTGCCTAGCCGTGCACTGCCTAGCCGTGCGTTGTCGTGCCTTAGCCTTGTTTCCCCTTGCTGTGCCGTTCCTTCCGTTACACTTGCCTTGCCTTTCTTTGCCTTGCCTTCCTTTCCTTCCGTTACTCTTTCCTTGCCTAGCCGTGCACTGCCTAGCCTTGCGTTGTCGTGCATTAGCCTTCCCTTCCCTCACCGTACCTTGCCTTGCGTTACCCTTTCCTTGCCTTGCCGTGCACTGCCTAGCCTTGCGTTGTCGTGCCTTACCCTTGTTTCCCCTTGCCGTGCCGTGCCTTTTGTTACACTTGCCTTGCCTTGCTTTGCTTTGCCTTCCTTTCCTTCCGTTACTCTTTCCTTGCCTAGCCGTGCATTGCCTAGCCTTGCGTTGTCGTGCATTAGCCTTGCCTCGCCTGACCGTGCCTTGCCTTGCGTTACCCTTTCCTTCCCTTGCCGTGCATTGCCTAGCCGTGCGTTGTCTTGCCTTAGCCTTGTTTCCCCTTCCTGTGCCGTTTCTTCCGTTACACGTGCCTTGCCTTACTTTGCCTTGCCTTCCTTTCCTTCCCTTTCCTTGCCTAGCCGTGCACTGCCTAGCCGTGCGTTGTCGTGCCTTAGCCTTGTTTCCGCTTACCGTGCCGTTCCTTCCTTTACCTTTGCCTTCCCTTGCCTTCCTTGCCTTCCGTTACTCTTTGCTTGCCTTCCGTGCATTGCCTAGCCTTGCGTTGTCCTGCCTTAGCCTTGCCTCGCCTGACCGTGCCTTGCCTTGCGTTACCCTTTCCTTGCCTTGCCGTGCATTGCCTAGTCCTGCGTTGTCGTGCCTTAGCCTTGTTTCCCCTTACCGTGCCGTTCCTTCCGTTACCCTTGCCTTCCCTTGCTTTCCCTTGCCTTTCTTTCCTTCCGTTACTCTTTCCTTGCCTTGCCGAGCACTGCCTAGCCTTGCGTTGTCGTGCATTAGCCTTGCCTCGCCTGACCGTGCCTTGCCTTGCGTTATGCTTTCCTTGCTTTGCCGTGCATTGCCTAGCCCTGCATTGTCGTGCATTAGCCTTGCCTTTCCTCACCGTGCCTTGCCTTGCGTTACCCTTTCCTTGCTTGGCCGTGCATTGCCTAGCCGTGCGTTGCCGTGCCTTACCCTTGTTTCCCCTTGCCGTGCATTGCCTTTTGTTACACTTGCCTTGCCTTGCTTTGCCTTGCCTTCCTCTCCTTCCGTTACTCTTTCCTTGCCTAGCCGTGCATTGCCTAGCCTTGCGTTGTCGTGCCTTAGCCTTGCCTCGCCTGACCGTGCATTGCCTTGCGTTACTCTTTCCTTGCCTTGCCGTGCATTGCCTAGCCTTGCGTTGTCGTGCATTAGCCTTGCCTCGCCTGACCGTGCCTTGCCTTGCGTTACCCTTTCCTTGCCTTGCCGTGCATTGCCTAGCCGTGCTTTTTCGTGCATTAGCGTTGCCTCGCCTGACCGTGCCTTGCCTTGCGTTATGCTTTCCTTGCCTTGCCGTGCATTGCCTAGCCCTGCATTGTCGTGCATTAGCCTTGCCTTTCCTCACCGTGCCTTGCCTTGCGTTACCCTTTCCTTGCTTGGCCGTGCATTGCCTAGCCGTGCGTTGCCGTGCCTTACCCTTGTTTCCCCTTGCCGTGCCTTGCCTTTTGTTACACTTGCCTTGCCTTGCTTTGCCTTGCCTTCCTCTCCTTCCGTTACTCTTTCCTTGCCTAGCCGTGCATTGCCTAGCCTTGCGTTGTCGTGCATTAGCCTTGCCTCGCCTGACCGTGCCTTGCCTTGCGTTACGCTTTCTTTGCCTTGCCGTGCATTGCCTAGTCCTGCGTTGTCGTGCCTTAGCCTTGTTTCCCCTTACCGTGCCGTTCCTTCCGTTACCCTTGCCTTCCCTTGCTTTCCCTTGCCTTTTTTCCTTCCGTTACTCTTTCCTTGCCTTGCCGAGCACTGCCTAGCCTTGCGTTGTCGTGCATTAGCCTTGCCTCGCCTGACCGTGCCTTGCCTTGCGTTATGCTTTCCTTGCCTTGCCGTGCATTGCCTAGCCCTGCATTGTCGTGCATTAGCCTTGCCTTTCCTCACCGTGCCTTGCCTTGCGTTACCCTTTCCTTGCTTGGCCGTGCATTGCTAGCCGTGCGTTGCCGCGCCTTACCTTTGTTTCCCCTTCCCGTGCCTTGCCTTTTGTTACACTTGCCTTGGCTTGCTTTGCCTTGCCTTCCTCTCCTTCCGTTACCCTTTCTTTGCCTTGCCGTGCATTGCCTAGTCCTGCGTTGTCGTGCCTTAGCCTTGTTTCCCCTTACCGTGCCGTTCCTTCCGTTACTCTTGCCTTCCCTTGCTTTCCCTTGCCTTTCTTTCCTTCCGTTACTCTTTCCTTGCCTTGCCGAGCACTGCCTAGCCTTGCGTTGTCGTGCATTAGCCTTGCCTCTCCTGACCGTGCATTGCCTTGCGTTACCCTTTCCTTGCCTTGCCGTGCATTGCCTAGCCTTGCGTTGTCGTGCATTAGCCTTGCCTCGCCTGACCGTGCCTTGCCTTGCGTTACCCTTTCCTTGCCTTGCCGTGCATTGCCTAGCCGTGCTTTTTCGTGCATTAGCGTTGCCTCGCCTGACCGTGCCTTGCCTTGCGTTACCCTTTCCTTGCCTTGCCGTGCATTGCCTAGTCCTGCGTTGTCGTGCCTTAGCCTTGTTTCCCCGTACCGTGCCGTTCCTTCCGTTAGCCTTGCCTTCCCTTGCTTTCCCTTGCCTTTCTTTCCTTCCGTTACTCTTTCCTTGCCTAGCCGTGCACTGCCTAGCCGTGCGTTGTTGTGCCTTAGCCTTGTTTCCCCTTGCTGTGCCGTTCCTTCCGTTACACTTGCCTTGCCTTTCTTTGCCTTGCCTTCCTTTCCTTCCGTTACTCTTTACTTACCTTCCGTGCATTGCCTAGCCTTGCGTTGTCTTGCCTTAGCCTTGCGTCGCCTGACCGTGCCTTGCCTTGCGTTACCCTTTCCTTCCCTTGCCGTGCATTGCCTAGTCCTGCGTTGTCGTGCCTTAGCCTTGTTTCCCCGTACCGTGCCGTTCCTTCCGTTAGCCTTGCCTTCCCTTGCTTTCCCTTGCCTTTCTTTCCTTCCGTTACTCTTTCCTTGCCTTGCCGTGCACTGCCTAGCCTTGCGTTGTCGTGCCTTACCCTTGTTTCCCCTTGCCGTGCCGTGCCTTTTGTTACACTTGCCTTGCCTTGCTTTGCTTTGCCTTCCTTTCCTTCCGTTACTCTTTCCTTGCCTAGCCGTGCATTGCCTAGCCTTGCGTTGTCGTGCATTAGCCTTGCCTCGCCTGACCGTGCCTTGCCTTGCGTTACCCTTTCCTTCCCTTGCCGTGCATTGCCTAGCCGTGCATTGTCTTGCCTTAGCCTTGTTTCCCCTTGCTGTGCCGTTTCTTCCGTTACACTTGCCTTGCCTTACTTTGCCTTGCCTTCCTTTCCTTCCGTTACTCTTTCCTTGCCTAGCCGTGCACTGCCTAGACTTGCGTTGTCGTGCCTTAGCCTTGGCTCGCCTGACCGTGCCTTGCCTTGCGTTACCCTTTCCTTGCTTGGCCGTGCATTGCCTAGCCGTGCGTTGCCGTGCCTTACCCTTGTTTCCCCTTGCCGTGCCTTGCCTTTTGTTACACTTGCCTTGCCTTGCTTTGCCTTGCCTTCCTCTCCTTCCGTTACTCTTTCCTTTCCTAGCCGTGCATTGCCTAGCCTTGCGTTGTCGTGCATTAGCCTTGCCTCGCCTGACCGTGCCTTCCCTTGCGTTACCCTTTCTTTGCCTTGCCGTGCATTGCCTAGTCCTGCGTTGTCGTGCCTTAGCCTTGTTTCCCCTTACCGTGCCGTTCCTTCCGTTACCCTTGCCTTCCCTTGCTTTCCCTTGCCTTTCTTTCCTTCCGTTACTCTTTCCTTGCCTTGCCGAGCACTGCCTAGCCTTGCGTTGTCGTGCATTAGCCTTGCCTCGCCTGACCGTGCCTTGCCTTGCCTTACCCTTTCCTTGCCTTGCCGTGCATTGCCTAGCCGTGCTTTTTCGTGCATTAGCGTTGCCTCGCCTGACCGTGCCTTGCCTTGCGTTACCCTTTCCTTGCCTTGCCGTGCATTGCCTAGTCCTGCGTTGTCGTGCCTTAGGCTTGTTTCCCCTTAACGTGGCGTTCCGTCCGTTGCCCTTGCCTACCCTTGCTTTCCCTTGCCTTCCTTGCCTTCCGTTACTCTTTACTTACCTTCCGTGCATTGCCTAGCCTTGCGTTGTCGTGCCTTAGCCTTGCGTCGCCTGACCGTGCCTTGCCTTGCGTTACCCTTTCTTTGCCTTGCCGTGCATTGCCCAGTCCTGCGTTGTCGTGCCTTAGCCTTGTTTCCCCGTACCGTGCCGTTCCTTCCGTTAGCCTTGCCTTCCCTTGCTTTCCCTTGCCTTTCTTTCCTTCCGTTACTCTTTCCTTGCCTAGCCGTGCACTGCCTAGCCGTGCGTTGTCGTGCCTTAGCCTTGTTTCCCCTTGCTGTGCCGTTCCTTCCGTTACACTTGCCTTGCCTTTCTTTGCCTTGCCTTCCTTTCCTTCCGTTACTCTTTCCTTGCCTAGCCGTGCACTGCCTAGCCTTGCGTTGTCGTGCATTAGCCTTCCCTTCCCTCACCGTACCTTGCCTTGCGTTACCCTTTCCTTGTCTTGTCGTGCACTGCCTAGCCTTGCGTTGTCGTGCCTTACCCTTGTTTCCCCTTGCCGTGCCGTGCCTTTTGTTACACTTGCCTTGCCTTGCTTTGCTTTGCCTTCCTTTCCTTCCGTTACTCTTTCCTTGCCTAGCCGTGCATTGCCTAGCCTTTCATTGTCGTGCATTAGGCTTGCTTCGCCTGACCGTGCCTTGCCTTGCGTTACCCTTTCCTTCCCTTGCCGTGCATTGCCTAGCCGTGCGTTGTCTTGCGTTAGCCTTGTTTCCCCTTGCTGTGCCGTTTCTTCCGTTACACTTGCCTTGCCTTACTTTGCCTTGCCTTCCTTTCCTTCCGTTACTCTTTCCTTGCCTTGCCGAGCACTGCCTAGCCTTGCGTTGTCGTGCATTAGCCTTGCCTCGCCTGACCGTGCCTTGCCTTGCGTTATGCTTTCCTTGCCTTGCCGTGCATTGCCTAGCCCTGCATTGTCGTGCATTAGCCTTGCCTTTCCTCACCGTGCCTTGCCTTGCGTTACCCTTTCCTTGCTTGGCCGTGCATTGCCTAGCCGTGCGTTGCCGTGCCTTACCCTTGTTTCCCCGTGCCGTGGCTTGCCTTTTGTTACACTTGCCTTGCCTTGCTTTGCCTTGCCTTCCTCTCCTTCCGTTACTCTTTCCTTGCCTAGCCGTGCATTGCCTAGCCTTGCGTTGTCGTGCCTTAGCCTTGGCTCGCCTGACCGTGCCTTGCCTTGCGTTACCCTTTCCTTGCTTGGCCGTGCATTGCCTAGCCGTGCGTTGCCGTGCCTTACCCTTGTTTCCCCTTGCCGTGCCTTGCCTTTTGTTACACTTGCCTTGCCTTGCTTTGCCATGCCTTCCTCTCCTTCCGTTACTCTTTCCTTGCCTAGCCGTGCATTGCCTAGCCTTGCGTTGTCGTGCATTAGCCTTGCCTCGCCTGACCGTGCATTGCCTTGCGTTACCCTTTCCTTGCCTTGCCGTGCATTGCCTAGCCTTGCGTTGTCGTGCATTAGCCTTGCCTCGCCTGACCGTGCCTTGCCTTGCGTTACCCTTTCCTTGCCTTGCCGTGCATTGCCTAGCCGTGCTTTTTCGTGCATTAGCGTTGCCTCGCCTGACCGTGCCTTGCCTTGCGTTACCCTTTCCTTGCCTTGCCGTGCATTGCCTAGTCCTGCGTTGTCGTGCCTTAGGCTTGTTTCCCCTTAACGTGCCGTTCCGTCCGTTGCCCTTGCCTACCCTTGCTTTCCCTTGCCTTCCTTGCCTTCCGTTACTCTTTACTTACCTTCCGTGCATTGCCTAGCCTTGCGTTGTCGTGCCTTAGCCTTGCGTCGCCTGACCGTGCCTTGCCTTGCGTTACCCTTTTTTTGCCTTGCCGTGCATTGCCTAGTCCTGCGTTGTCGTGCCTTAGCCTTGTTTCCCCGTACCGTGCCGTTCCTTCCGTTAGCCTTGCCTTCCCTTGCTTTCCCTTGCCTTTCTTTCCTTCCGTTACTCTTTCATTGCCTAGCCGTGCACTGCCTAGCCGTGCGTTGTCGTGCCTTAGCCTTGTTTCCCCTTGCTGTGCCGTTCCTTCCGTTACACTTGCCTTGCCTTTCTTTGCCTTGCCTTCCTTTCCTTCCGTTACTCTTTCCTTGCCTAGCCGTGCATTGCCTAGCCTTGCGTTGTCGTGCATTAGCCTTGCCTCGCCTGACCGTGCCTTGCCTTGCGTTACCCTTTCCTTGCCTTGCCTTGCATTGCCTCGTCCTGAGTTGTCGTGCCTTAGCCTTGTTTCCGCTTACCGTGCCGTTCCTTCCTTTACCTTTGCCTTCCCTTGCCTTCCTTGCCTTCCGTTACTCTTTGCTTGCCTTCCGTGCATTGCCTAGCCTTGCGTTGTCCTGCCTTAGCCTTGCCTCGCCTGACCGTGCCTTGCCTTGCGTTACCCTTTCCTTGCCTTGCCGTGCATAGCCTAATCCTGCGTTGTCGTGCCTTAGCCTTGTTTCCCCTTACCGTGCCGTTCCTTCCGTTACCCTTGCCTTCCCTTGCTTTCCCTTGCCTTTCTTTCCTTCCGTTACTCTTTCCTTGCCTTGCCGAGCACTGCCTAGCCTTGCGTTGTCGTGCATTAGCCTTGCCTCGCCTGACCGTGCCTTGCCTTGCGTTATGCTTTCCTTACCTTGCCGTGCATTGCCTAGCCCTGCATTGTCGTGCATTAGCCTTGCCTTTCCTCACCGTGCCTTGCCTTGCGTTACCCTTTCCTTGCTTGGCCGTGCATTGCCTAGCCGTGCGTTGCCGTGCCTTACCCTTGTTTCCCCTTGCCGTGCCTTGCCTTTTGTTACACTTGCCTTGCCTTGCTTTGCCTTGCCTTCCTCTCCTTCCGTTACTCTTTCCTTGCCTAGCCGTGCATTGCCTAGCCTTGCGTTGTCGTGCATTAGCCTTGCCTCGCCTGACCGTGCCTTGCCTTGCGTTACGCTTTCTTTGCCTTGCCGTGCATTGCCTAGTCCTGCGTTGTGGTGCCTTAGCCTTGTTTCCCCTTACCGTGCCGTTCCTTCCGTTACCCTTGCCTTCCCTTGCTTTCCCTTGCCTTTCTTTCCTTCCGTTACTCTTTCCTTGCCTTGCCGAGCACTGCCTAGCCTTGCGTTGTCGTGCCTTAGCCTTGCCTCGCCTGACCGTGCATTGCCTTGCGTTACTCTTTCCTTGCCTTGCCGTGCATTGCCTAGCCTTGCGTTGTCGTGCATTAGCCTTGCCTCGCCTGACCGTGCCTTGCCTTGCGTTACCCTTTCCTTGCCTTGCCGTGCATTGCCTAGCCGTGCTTTTTCGTGCATTAGCGTTGCCTCGCCTGACCGTGCCTTGCCTTGCGTTACCCTTTCCTTGCCTTGCCGTGCATTGCCTAGTCCTGCGTTGTCGTGCCTTAGGCTTGTTTCCCCTTAACGTGCCGTTCCGTCCGTTGCCCTTGCCTACCCTTGCTTTCCCTTGCCTTCCTTGCCTTCCGTTACTCTTTACTTACCTTCCGTGCATTGCCTAGCCTTGCGTTGTCGTGCCTTAGCCTTGCGTCGCCTGACCGTGCCTTGCCTTGCGTTACCCTTTCTTTGCCTTGCCGTGCATTGCCTAGTCCTGCGTTGTCGTGCCTTAGCCTTGTTTCCCCGTACCGTGCCGTTCCTTCCGTTAGCCTTGCCTTCCCTTGCTTTCCCTTGCCTTTCTTTCCTTCCGTTACTCTTTCCTTGCCTAGCCGTGCACTGCCTAGCCGTGCGTTGTCGTGCCTTAGCCTTGTTTCCCCTTGCTGTGCCGTTCCTTCCGTTACACTTGCCTTGCCTTTCTTTGCCTTGCCTTCCTTTCCTTCCGTTACTCTTTCCTTGCCTAGCTGTGCACTGCCTAGCCTTGCGTTGTCGTGCATTAGCCTTCCCTTGCCTCACCGTGCCTTGCCTTGCGTTACCCTTTCCTTGCCTTGCCGTGCACTGCCTAGCCTTGCGTTGTCGTGCCTTACCCTTGTTTCCCCTTGCCGTGCCGTGCCTTTTGTTACACTTGCCTTGCCTTACTTTGCCTTGCCTTCCTTTCCTTCCGTTACTCTTTCCTTGCCTAGCCGTGCATTGCCTAGCCTTGCGTTGTCGTGCATTAGCCTTGCCTCGCCTGACCGTGCCTTGCCTTGCGTTACCCTTTCCTTCCCTTGCCGTGCATTGCCTAGCCGTGCGTTGTCTTGCCTTAGCCTTGTTTCCCCTTGCTGTGCCGTTTCTTCCGTTACACGTGCCTTCCCTTACTTTGCCTTGCCTTCCTTTCCTTCCCTTTCCTTGCCTAGCCGTGCACTGCCTAGCCGTGCGTTGTCGTGCCTTAGCCTTGTTTCCGCTTACCGTGCCGTTCCTTCCTTTACCTTTGCCTTCCCTTGCCTTCCTTGCCTTCCGTTACTCTTTGCTTGCCTTCCGTGCATTGCCTAGCCTTGCGTTGTCCTGCCTTAGCCTTGGCTCGCCTGACCGTGCCTTGCCTTGCGTTACCCTTTCCTTGCTTGGCCGTGCATTGCCTAGCCGTGCGTTGCCGTGCCTTACCCTTGTTTCCCCTTGCCGTGCCTTGCCTTTTGTTACACTTGCCTTGCCTTGCTTTGCCTTCCCTTCCTCTCCTTCCGTTACTCTTTCCTTGCCTAGCCGTGCATTGCCTAGCCTTGCGTTGTCGTGCATTAGCCTTGCCTCGCCTGACCGTGCCTTGCCTTGCGTTACCCTTTCCTTGCCTTGCCGTGCATTGCCTAGTCCTGCGTTGTCGTGCCTTAGCCTTGTTTCCCCTTACCGTGCCGTTCCTTCCGTTACCCTTGCCTTCCCTTGCTTTCCCTTGCCTTTCTTTCCTTCCCTTACTCTTTCCTTGCCTTGCCGAGCACTGCCTAGCCTTGCGTTGTCGTGCATTAGCCTTGCCTCGCCTGACCGTGCCTTGCCTTGCGTTACCCTTTCCTTGCCTTGCCGTGCATTGCCTAGGCCTGCGTTGTCGTGCATTAGCCTTGCCTTTCCTCACCGTGCCTTGCCTTGCGTTACCCTTTCCTTGCTTGGCCGTGCATTGCCTAGCCGTGCGTTGCCGTGCCTTACCCTTGTTTCCCCTTGCCGTGCCTTGCCTTTTGTTACACTTGCCTTGCCTTGCTTTGCCTTGCCTTCCTCTCCTTCCGTTACTCTTTCCTTGCCTAGCCGTGCATTGCCTAGCCTTGCGTTGTCGTGCATTAGCCTTGCCTCGCCTGACCGTGCCTTGCCTTGCGTTACCCTTTCTTTGCCTTGCTGTGCATTGCCTAGTCCTGCGTTGTCGTGCCTTAGCCTTGTTTCCCCTTACCGTGCCGTTCCTTCCGTTACCCTTGCCTTCCCTTGCTTTCCCTTGCCTTTCTTTCCTTCCGTTACTCTTTCCTTGCCTTGCCGAGCACTGCCTAGCCTTGCGTTGTCGTGCATTAGCCTTGCCTCGCCTGACCGTGCATTGCCTTGCGTTACCCTTTCCTTGCCTTGCCGTGCATTGCCTAGCCTTGCGTTGTCGTGCATTAGCCTTGCCTCGCCTGACCGTGCCTTGCCTTGCGTTACCCTTTCCTTGCCTTGCCGTGCATTGCCTAGCCGTGATTTTTCGTGCATTAGCGTTGCCTCGCCTGACCGTGCCTTGCCTTGCGTTACCCTTTCCTTGCCTTGCCGTGCATTGCCTAGTCCTGCGTTGTCGTGCCTTAGGCTTGTTTCCCCTTAACGTGCCGTTCCGTCCGTTGCCCTTGCCTACCCTTGCTTTCCCTTGCCTTCCTTGCCTTCCGTTACTCTTTACTTACCTTCCGTGCATTGCCTAGCCTTGCGTTGTCGTGCCTTAGCCTTGCGTCGCCTGACCGTGCCTTGCCTTGCGTTACCCTTTCTTTGCCTTGCCTTGCATTGCCTAGTCCTGCGTTGTCGTGCCTTAGCCTTGTTTCCCCGTACCGTGCCGTTCCTTCCGTTAGCCTTGCCTTCCCTTGCTTTCCCTTGCCTTTCGTTCCTTCCGTTACTCTTTCATTGCCTAGCCGTGCACTGCCTAGCCGTGCGTTGTCGTGCCTTAGCCTTGTTTCCCCTTGCTGTGCCGTTCCTTCCGTTACACTTGCCTTGCCTTTCTTTGCCTTGCCTTCCTTTCCTTCCGTTACTCTTTCCTTGCCTAGCCGTGCATTGCCTAGCCTTGCGTTGTCGTGCATTAGCCTTGCCTCGCCTGACCGTGCCTTGCCTTGCGTTACCCTTTCCTTGCCTTGCCTTGCATTGCCTAGTCCTGAGTTGTCGTGCCTTAGCCTTGTTTCCGCTTACCGTGCCGTTCCTTCCTTTACCTTTGCCTTCCCTTGCCTTCCTTGCCTTCCGTTACTCTTTGCTTGCCTTCCGTGCATTGCCTAGCCTTGCGTTGTCCTGCCTTAGCCTTGCCTCGCCTGACCGTGCCTTGCCTTGCGTTACCCTTTCCTTGCCTTGCCGTGCATTGCCTAATCCTGCGTTGTCGTGCCTTAGCCTTGTTTCCCCTTACCGTGCCGTTCCTTCCGTTACCCTTGCCTTCCCTTGCTTTCCCTTGCCTTTCTTTCCTTCCGTTACTCTTTCCTTGCCTTGCCGAGCACTGCCTAGCCTTGCGTTGTCGTGCATTAGCCTTGCGTCGACTGACCGTGCCTTGCCTTGCGTTATGCTTTCCTTACCTTGCCGTGCATTGCCTAGCCCTGTATTGTCGTGCATTAGCCTTGCCTTTCCTCACCGTGCCTTGCCTTGCGTTACCCTTTCCTTGCTTGGCCGTGCATTGCCTAGCCGTGCGTTGCCGTGCCTTACCCTTGTTTCCCCTGGCCGTGCCTTGCCTTTTGTTACACTTGCCTTGCCTTGCTTTGCCTTGCCTTCCTCTCCTTCCGTTACTCTTTCCTTGCCTAGCCGTGCATTGCCTAGCCTTGCGTTGTCGTGCATTAGCCTTGCCTCGCCTGACCGTGCCTTGCCTTATGTTACGCTTTCTTTGCCTTGCCGTGCATTGCCTAGTCCTGCGTTGTGGTGCCTTAGCCTTGTTTCCCCTTACCGTGCTGTTCCTTCCGTTACCCTTGCCTTCCCTTGCTTTCCCTTGCCTTTCTTTCCTTCCGTTACTCTTTCCTTGCCTTGCCGAGCACTGCCTAGCCTTGCGTTGTCGTGCCTTAGCCTTGCCTCGCCTGACCGTGCATTGCCTTGCGTTACTCTTTCCTTGCCTTGCCGTGCATTGCCTAGCCTTGCGTTGTCGTGCATTAGCCTTGCCTCGCCTGACCGTGCCTTGCCTTGCCTTACCCTTTCCTTGCCTTGCCGTGCATTGCCTAGTCCTGCGTTGTCGTGCCTTAGGCTTGTTTCCCCTTAACGTGCCGTTCCGTCCGTTGCCCTTGCCTACCCTTGCTTTCCCTTGCCTTCCTTGCCTTCCGTTACTCTTTACTTACCTTCCGTGCATTGCCTAGCCTTGCGTTGTCGTGCCTTAGCCTTGCGTCGCCTGACCGTGCCTTGCCTTGCGTTACCCTTTCTTTGCCTTGCCGTGCATTGCCTAGTCCTGCGTTGTCGTGCCTTAGCCTTGTTTCCCCGTACCGTGCCGTTCCTTCCGTTAGCCTTGCCTTCCCTTGCTTTCCCTTGCCTTTCTTTCCTTCCGTTACTCTTTCCTTGCCTAGCCGTGCACTGCCTAGCCGTGCGTTGTCGTGCCTTAGCCTTGTTTCCCCTTGCTGTGCCGTTCCTTCCGTTACACTTGCCTTGCCTTTCTTTGCCTTGCCTTCCTTTCCTTCCGTTACTCTTTCCTTGCCTAGCTGTGCACTGCCTAGCCTTGCGTTGTCGTGCATTAGCCTTCCCTTGCCTCACCGTACCTTGCCTTGCGTTACCCTTTCCTTGCCTTGCCGTGCACTGCCTAGCCTTGCGTTGTCGTGCCTTACCCTTGTTTCCCCTTGCCGTGCCGTGCCTTTTGTTACACTTGCCTTGCCTTGCATTGCTTTGCCTTCCTTTCCTTCCGTTACTCTTTCCTTGCCTAGCCGTGCATTGCCTAGCCTTGCGTTGTCGTGCATTAGCCTTGCCTCGCCTGACCGTGCCTTGCCTTGCGTTACCCTTTCCTTCCCTTGCCGTGCATTGCCTAGCCGTGCGTTGTCTTGCCTTAGCCTTGTTTCCCCTTGCTGTGCCGTTTCTTCCGTTACACGTGCCTTGCCTTACTTTGCCTTGCCTTCCTTTCCTTCCCTTTCCTTGCCTAGCCGTGCACTGCCTAGCCGTGCGTTGTCGTGCCTTAGCCTTGATTCCGCTTACCGTGCCGTTCCTTCCTTTACCTTTGCCTTCCCTTGCCTTCCTTGCCTTCCGTTACTCTTTGCTTGCCTTCCGTGCATTGCCTAGCCTTGCGTTGTCCTGCCTTAGCCTTGCCTCGCCTGACCGTGCCTTGCCTTGCGTTACCCTTTCCTTGCCTTGCCGTGCATTGCCTAGTCCTGCGTTGTCGTGCCTTAGCCTTGTTTCCCCTTACCGTGCCGTTCCTTCCGTTACCCTTGCCTTCCCTTGCTTTCCCTTGCCTTTCTTTCCTTCCGTTACTCTCTCTTTGCCTTGCCGAGCACTGCCTAGCCTTGCGTTGTCGTGCATTAGCCTTGCCTCGCCTGACCGTGCCTTGCCTTGCGTTATGCTTTCCTTGCCTTGCCGTGCATTGCCTAGCCCTGCATTGTCGTGCATTAGCCTTGCCTTTCCTCACCGTGCCTTGCCTTGCGTTACCCTTTCCTTGCTTGGCCGTGCATTGCCTAGCCGTGCGTTGCCGTGCCTTACCCTTGTTTCCCCTTGCCGTGCCTTGCCTTTTGTTACACTTGCCTTGCCTTGCTTTGCCTTGCCTTCCTCTCCTTCCGTTACTCTTTCCTTGCCTAGCCGTGCATTGCCTAGCCTTGCGTTGTCGTGCATTAGCCTTGCCTCGCCTGACCGTGCCTTGCCTTGCGTTACCCTTTCTTTGCCTTGCCGTGCATTGCCTAGTCCTGCGTTGTCGTGCCTTAGCCTTGTTTCCCCTTACCGTGCCGTTCCTTCCGTTACCCTTGCCTTCCCTTGCTTTCCCTTGCCTTTCTTTCCTTCCGTTACTCTCTCTTTGCCTTGCCGAGCACTGCCTAGCCTTGCGTTGTCGTGCATTAGCCTTGCCTCGCCTGACCGTGCATTGCCTTGCGTTACACTTTCCTTGCCTTGCCGTGCATTGCCTAGCCTTGCGTTGTCGTGCATTAGCCTTGCCTCGCCTGACCGTGCCTTGCCTTGCGTTACCCTTTCTTTGCCTTGCCGTGCATTGCCTAGCCGTGCTTTTTCGTGCATTAGCGTTTCCTCGCCTGGCGTGCCTTGCCTTGCGTTACCCTTTCCTTGCCTTGCCGTGCATTGCCTAGTCCTGCGTTGTCGTGCCTTAGCCTTGTTTCCCCTTACCGTGCCGTTGCTTCCGTTACCCTTGCCTTCCCTTGCTTTCCCTTGCCTTTCTTTCCTTCCGTTACTCTTTCCTTGCCTTGCCGAACACTGCCTACCGTTGCGTTGTCGTGCATTAGCCTTGCCTCGCCTGACCGTGCCTTGCCTTGCGTTATGCTTTCCTTGCCTTGCCGTGCATTGCCTAGCCCTGCATTGTCGTGCATTAGCCTTGCCTTTCCTCACCGTGCCTTGCCTTGCGTTACCCTTTCCTTGCTTGGCCGTGCATTGCCTAGCCGTGCGTTGCCGTGCCTTACCCTTGTTTCCCCTTACCGTGCCTTGCCTTTTGTTACACTTGCCTTGCCTTGCTTTGCCTTGCCTTCCTCTCCTTCCGTTACTCTTTCCTTGCCTTGCCGAGCACTGCCTAGCCTTGCGTTGTCGTGCATTAGCCTTGCCTCGCCTGACCGTGCATTGCCTTGCGTTACCCTTTCCTTGCCTTGCCGTGCATTGCCTAGCCTTGCGTTGTCGTGCATTAGCCTTGCCTCACCTGACCGTGCCTTGCCTTGCGTTACCCTTTCCTTGCCTTGCCGTGCATTGCCTAGCCGTGCTTTTTCGTGTATTAGCGTTGCCTCGCCTGACCGTGCCTTGCCTTGCGTTACCCTTTCCTTGCCTTGCCGTGCATTGCCTAGTCCTGCGTTGTCGTGCCTTAGGCTTGTTTCCCCTTAACGTGCCGTTCCGTCCGTTGCCCTTGCCTACCCTTGCTTTCCCTTGCCTTCCTTGCCTTCCGTTACTCTTTACTTACCTTCCGTGCATTGCCTAGCCTTGCGTTGTCGTGCCTTAGCCTTGCGTCGCCTGACCGTGCCTTGCCTTGCGTTACCCTTTCCTTGCCTTGCCGTGCACTGCCTAGCCGTGCGTTGTCGTGCCTTAGCCTTGTTTCCCCTTGCTGTGCCGTTCCTTCCGTTACACTTGCCTTGCCTTTCTTTGCCTTGCCTTCCTTTCCTTCCGTTACTCTTTACTTACCTTCCGTGCATTGCCTAGCCTTGCGTTGTCGTGCCTTAGCCTTGCGTCGCCTGACCGTGCCTTGCCTTGCTTGACCCTTTCTTTGCCTTGCCGTGCATTGCCTAGTCCTGCGTTGTCGTGCCTTAGCCTTGTTTCCCCGTACCGTGCCGTTCCTTCCGTTAGCCTTGCCTTCCCTTGCTTTCCCTTGCCTTTCTTTCCTTCCGTTACTCTTTCCTTGCCTTGCCGTGCACTGCCTAGCCTTGCGTTGTCGTGCCTTACCCTTGTTTCCCGTTACCGTGCCGTGCCTTTTGTTGCACTTGCCTTGCCTTGCTTTGCTTTGCCTTCCTTTCCTTCCGTTACTCTTTCCTTGCCTAGCCGTGCATTGCCTAGCCTTGCGTTGTCGTGCATTAGCCTTGCCTCGCCTGACCGTGCCTTGCCTTGCGTTACCCTTTCCTTCCCTTGCCGTGCATTGCCTAGCCGTGCGTTGTCTTGCCTTAGCCTTGTTTCCCCTTGCTGTGCCGTTTCTTCCGTTACACTTGCCTTGCCTTACTTTGCCTTGCCTTCCTTTCCTTCCGTTACTCTTTCCTTGCCTAGCCGTGCACTGCCTAGACTTGCGTTGTCGTGCCTTAGCCTTGGCTCGCCTGACCGTTCCTTGCCTTGCGTTACCCTTTCCTTGCTTGGCCGTGCATTGCCTAGCCGTGCGTTGCCGTGCCTTACCCTTGTTTCCCCTTGCCGTGCCTTGCCTTTTGTTACACTTGCCTTGCCTTGCTTTGCCTTGCCTTCCTCTCCTTCCGTTACTCTTTCCTTTCCTAGCCGTGCATTGCCTAGCCTTGCGTTGTCGTGCATTAGCCTTGCCTCGCCTGACCGTGCCTTGCCTTGCGTTACCCTTTCTTTGCCTTGCCGTGCATTGCCTAGTCCTGCGTTTTCGTGCCTTAGCCTTGTTTCCCCTTACCGTGCCGTTCCTTCCGTTACCCTTGCCTTCCCTTGCTTTCCCTTGCCTTTCTTTCCTTCCGTTACTCTTTCCTTGCCTTGCCGAGCACTGCCTAGCCTTGCGTTGTCGTGCATTAGCCTTGCCTCGCCTGACCGTGCCTTGCCTTGCGTTATGCTTTCCTTGCCTTGCCGTGCATTGCCTAGCCCTGCATTGTAGTGCATTAGCCTTGCCTTTCCTCACCGTGCCTTGCCTTGCGTTACCCTTTCCTTGCTTGGCCGTGCATTGCCTAGCCGTGCGTTGCCGTGCCTTACCCTTGTTTCCCCTTGCCGTGCCTTGCCTTTTGTTACACTTGCCTTGCCTTGCTTTGCCTTGCCTTCCTCTCCTTCCGTTACTCTTTCCTTGCCTAGCCGTGCATTGCCTAGCCTTGCGTTGTCGTGCATTAGCCTTGCCTCGCCTGACCGTGCCTTGCCTTGCGTTACCCTTTCTTTGCCTTGCCGTGCATTGCCTAGTCCTGCGTTGTCGTGCCTTAGCCTTGTTTCCCCTTACCGTGCCGTTCCTTCCGTTACCCTTGCCTTTCCTTGCTTTCCCTTGCCTTTTTTTCCTTCCGTTACTCTTTCCTTGCCTTGCCGAGCACTGCCTAGCCTTGCGTTGTCGTGCATTAGCCTTGCCTCGCCTGACCGTGCATTGCCTTGCGTTACCCTTTCCTTGCCTTGCCGGGCATTGCCTAGTCCTGCGTTGTCGTGCCTTAGGCTTGTTTCCCCTTAACGTGCCGTTCCGTCCGTGGCCCTTGCCTACCCTTGCTTTCCCTTGCCTTCCTTGCCTTCCGTTACTCTTAACTTACCTTCCGTGCATTGCCTAGCCTTGCGTTGTCGTGCCTTAGCCTTGCGTCGCCTGACCGTGCCTTGCCTTGCGTTACCCTTTCTTTTCCTTGCCGTGCATTGCCTAGTCCTGCGTTGTCGTGCCTTAGCCTTGTTTCCCCGTACCGTGCCGTTCCTTCCGTTAGCCTTGCCTTCCCTTGCTTTCCCTTGCCTTTCTTTCCTTCCGTTACTCTTTCCCTGCCTAGCCGTGCACTGCCTAGCCGTGCGTTGTCGTGCCTTAGCCTTGTTTCCCCTTGCTGTGCCGTTCCTTCCGTTACACTTGCCTTGCCTTTCTTTGCCTTGCCTTCCTTTCCTTCCGTTACTCTTTCCTTGCCTAGCCGTGCATTGCCTAGCCTTGCGTTGTCGTTCATTAGCCTTGCCTCGCCTGACCGTGCCTTGCCTTGCGTTACCCTTTCCTTGCCTTGCCTTGCATTGCCTAGTCCTGAGTTGTCGTGCCTTAGCCTTGTTTCCGCTTACCGTGCCGTTCCTTCCTTTACCTTTGCCTTCCCTTGCCTTCCTTGCCTTCCGTTACTCTTTGCTTGCCTTCCGTGCATTGCCAAGCCTTGCGTTGTCCTGCCTTAGCCTTGCCTCGCCTGACCGTGCCTTGCCTTGCGTTACCCTTTCCTTGCCTTGCCGTGCATTGCCTAATCCTGCGTTGTCGTGCCTTAGCCTTGTTTCCCCTTACCGTGCCGTTCCTTCCGTTACCTTTGCCTTCCCTTGCTTTCCCTTGCCTTTCTTTCCTTCCGTTACTCTTTCCTTGCCTTGCCGAGCACTGCCTAGCCTTGCGTTGTCGTGCATTAGCCTTGCCTCGCCTGACCGTGCCTTGCCTTGCGTTATGCTTTCCTTACCTTGCCGTGCATTGCCTAGCCCTGCATTGTCGTGCATTAGCCTTGCCTTTCCTCACCGTGCCTTGCCTTGCGTTACCCTTTCCTTGCTTGGCCGTGCATTGCCTAGCCGTGCGTTGCCGTGCCTTAGCCTTGCCTCGCCTGACCGTGCCTTGCCTTGCGTTACCCTTTCCTTGCCTTGCCGTGCATTGCCTAGCCTTGCGTTGTCGTGCATTAGCCTTGCCTCGCCTGACCGTGCCTTGCCTTGCGTTACCCTTTCCTTGCCTTGCCGTGCATTGCCTAGCCGTGCTTTTTCGTGCATTAGCGTTGCCTCGCCTGACCGTGCCTTGCCTTGCGTTACCCTTTCCTTGCCTTGCCGTGCATTGCCTAGTCCTGCGTTGTCGTGCCTTAGGCTTGTTTCCCCTTAACGTGCCGTTCCGTCCGTTGCCCTTGCCTACCCTTGCTTTCCCTTGCCTTCCTTGCCTTCCGTTACTCTTTACTTACCTTCCGTGCATTGCCTAGCCTTGCGTTGTCGTGCCTTAGCCTTGCGTCGCCTGACCGTGCCTTGCCTTGCGTTACCCTTTCTTTGCCTTGCCGTGCATTGCCTAGTCCTGCGTTGTCGTGCCTTAGCCTTGTTTCCCCGTACCGTGCCGTTCCTTCCGTTAGCCTTGCCTTCCCTTGCTTTCCCTTGCCTTTCTTTCCTTCCGTTACTCTTTCCTTGCCTAGCCGTGCACTGCCTAGCCGTGCGTTGTAGTGCCTTAGCCTTGTTTCCCCTTGCTGTGCCGTTCCTTCCGTTACACTTGCCTTGCCTTGCATTGCTTTGCCTTCCTTTCCTTCCGTTACTCTTTCCTTGCCTAGCCGTGCATTGCCTAGCCTTGCGTTGTCGTGCATTAGCCTTGCCTCGCCTGACCGTGCCTTGCCTTGCGTTACCCTTTCCTTCCCTTGCCGTGCATTGCCTAGCCGTGCGTTGTCTTGCCTTAGCCTTGTTTCCCCTTGCTGTGCCGTTTCTTCCGTTACACGTGCCTTGCCTTACTTTGCCTTGCCTTCCTTTCCTTCCCTTTCCTTGCCTAGCCGTGCACTGCCTAGCCGTGCGTTGTCGTGCCTTAGCCTTGTTTCCGCTTACCGTGCCGTTCCTTCCTTTACCTTTGCCTTCCCTTGCCTTCCTTGCCTTCCGTTACTCTTTGCTTGCCTTCCGTGCATTGCCTAGACTTGCGTTGTCCTGCCTTAGCCTTGCCTCACCTGACCGTGCCTTGCCTTGCGTTACCCTTTCCTTGCCTTGCCGTGCATTGCCTAGTCCTGCGTTGTCGTGCCTTAGCCTTGTTTCCCCTTACCGTGCCGTTCCTTCCGTTACCCTTGCCTTTTCTTGCTTTCCTTTGCCTTTCTTTCCTTCCGTTACTCTTTCCTTGCCTTGCCGAGCACTGCCTAGCCTTGCGTTGTCGTGCATTAGCCTTGCCTCGCCTGACCGTGCCTTGCCTTGCGTTATGCTTTCCTTGCCTTGCCGTGCATTGCCTAGCCCTGCATTGTCGTGCATTAGCCTTGCCTTTCCTCACCGTGCCTTGCCTTGCGTTACCCTTTCCTTGCTTGGCCGTGCATTGCCTAGCCGTGCGTTGCCGTGCCTTACCCTTGTTTCCCCTTGCCGTGCCTTGCCTTTTGTTACACTTGCCTTGCCTTGCTTTGCCTTACCTTCCTCTCCTTCCGTTACTCTTTCCTTGCCTAGCCGTGCATTGCCTAGCCTTGCGTTGTCGTGCCTTAGCCTTGCCTCGCCTGACCGTGCATTGCCTTGCGTTACTCTTTCCTTGCCTTGCCGTGCATTGCCTAGCCTTGCGTTGTCGTGCATTAGCCTTGCCTCGCCTGACCGTGCCTTGCCTTGCGTTACCCTTTCCTTGCCTTGCCGTGCATTGCCTAGCCGTGCTTTTTCGTGCATTAGCGTTGCCTCGCCTGACCGTGCCTTGCCTTGCGTTACCCTTTCCTTGCCTTGCCGTGCATTGCCTAGCCTTGCGTTGTCGTGCCTTAGCCTTGCCTCGCCTGACCGTGCCGTTCCTTCCGTTAGCCTTGCCTTCCCTTGCTTTCCCTTGCCTTTCTTTCCTTCCGTTACTCTTTCCTTGCCTAGCCGTGCACTGCCTAGCCGTGCGTTGTCGTGCCTTAGCCTTGTTTCCCCTTGCCGTGCCGTTCCTTCCGTTACACTTGCCTTGCCTTTCTTTGCCTTGCCTTCCTTTCCTTCCGTTACTCTTTCCTTGCCTAGCCGTGCACTGCCTAGCCTTGCGTTGTCGTGCATTAGCCTTCCCTTCCCTCACCGTACCTTGCCTTGCGTTACCCTTTCCTTGTCTTGCCGTGCACTGCCTAGCCTTGCGTTGTCGTGCCTTACCCTTGTTTCCCCTTGCCGTGCCGTGCCTTTTGTTACACTTGCCTTGCCTTGCTTTGCTTTGCCTTCCTTTCCTTCCGTTACTCTTTCCTTGCCTAGCCGTGCATTGCCTAGCCTTGCATTGTCGTGCATTAGCCTTGCCTCGCCTGACCGTGCCTTGCCTTGCGTTACCCTTTCCTTCCCTTGCCGTGCATTGCCTAGCCGTGCGTTGTCTTGCCTTAGCCTTGTTTCCCCTTGCTGTGCCGTTTCTTCCGTTACACTTGCCTTGCCTTACTTTGCCTTGCCTTCCTTTCCTTCCGTTACTCTTTCCTTGCCTAGCCGTGCACTGCCTAGCCTTGCGTTGTCGTGCCTTAGCCTTGGCTCGCCTGACCGTGCCTTGCCTTGCGTTACCCTTTCCTTGCTTGGCCGTGCATTGCCTAGCCGTGCGTTGCCGTGCCTTACCCTTGTTTCCCCTTGCCGTGCCTTGCCTTTTGTTACACTTGCCTTGCCTTGCTTTGCCTTGCCTTCCTCTCCTTCCGTTACTCTTTCCTTGCCTAGCCGTGCATTGCCTAGCCTTGCGTTGTCGTGCATTAGCCTTGCCTCGCCTGACCGTGCCTTGCCTTGCGTTACCCTTTCCTTGCCTTGCCGTGCATTGCCTAGTCCTGCGTTGTCGTGCCTTAGGCTTGTTTCCCCTTAACGTGCCGTTCCGTCCGTTGCCCTTGCCTACCCTTGCTTTCCCTTGCCTTCCTTGCCTTCCGTTACTCTTTACTTACCTTCCGTGCATTGCCTAGCCTTGCGTTGTCGTGCCTTAGCCTTGCGTCGCCTGACCGTGCCTTGCCTTGCGTTACCCTTTCTTTGCCTTGCCGTGCATTGCCTAGTCCTGCGTTGTCGTGCCTTAGCCTTGTTTCCCCGTACCGTGCCGGTCCTTCCGTTAGCCTTGCCTTCCCTTGCTTTCCCTTGCCTTTCTTTCCTTCCGTTACTCTTTCCTTGCCTAGCCGTGCACTGCCTAGCCGTGCGTTGTCGTGCCTTAGCCTTGTTTCCCCTTGTTGTGCCGTTCCTTCCGTTACACTTGCCTTGCCTTTCTTTGCCTTGCCTTCCTTTCCTTCCGTTACTCTTTCCTTGCCTAGCTGTGCACTGCCTAGCCTTGCGTTGTCGTGCATTAGCCTTCCCTTGCCTCACCGTTCCTTGCCTTGCGTTACCCTTTCCTTGCCTTGCCGTGCACTGCCTAGCCTTGCGTTGTCGTGCCTTACCCTTGTTTCCCCTTGCCGTGCCGTGCCTTTTGTTACACTTGCCTTGCCTTGCATTGCTTTGCCTTCCTTTCCTTCCGTTACTCTTTCCTTGCCTAGCCGTGCATTGCCTAGCCTTGCGTTGTCGTGCATTAGCCTTGCCTCGCCTGACCGTGCCTTGCCTTGCGTTACCCTTTCCTTCCCTTGCCGTGCATTGCCTAGCCGTGCATTGTCTTGCCTTAGCCTTGTTTCCCCTTGCTGTGCCGTTTCTTCCGTTACACGTGCCTTGCCTTACTTTGCCTTGCCTTCCTTTCCTTCCCTTTCCTTGCCTAGCCGTGCACTGCCTAGCCGTGCGTTGTCGTGCCTTAGCCTTGTTTCCGCTTACCGTGCCGTTCCTTCCTTTACCTTTGCCTTCCCTTGCCTTCCTTGCCTTCCGTTACTCTTTGCTTGCCTTCCGTGCATTGCCTAGACTTGCGTTGTCCTGCCTTAGCCTTGCCTCGCCTGACCGTGCCTTGCCTTGCGTTACCCTTTCCTTGCCTTGCCGTGCATTGCCTAGTCCTGCGTTGTCGTGCCTTAGCCTTGTTTCCCCTTACCGTGCCGTTCCTTCCGTTACCCTTGCCTTCCCTTGCTTTCCTTTGCCTTTCTTTCCTTCCGTTACTCTTTCCTTGCCTTGCCGAGCACTGCCTAGCCTTGCGTTGTCGTGCATTAGCCTTGCCTCGCCTGACCGTGCCTTGCCTTGCGTTATGCTTTCCTTGCCTTGCCGTGCATTGCCTAGCCCTGCATTGTCGTGCATTAGCCTTGCCTTTCCTCACCGTGCCTTGCCTTGCGTTACCCTTTCCTTGCTTGGCCGTGCATTGCCTAGCCGTGCGTTGCCGTGCCTTACCCTTGTTTCCCCTTGCCGTGCCTTGCCTTTTGTTACACTTGCCTTGCCTTGCTTTGCCTTGCCTTCCTCTCCTTCCGTTACTCTTTCCTTGCCTAGCCGTGCATTGCCTAGCCTTGCGTTGTCGTGCCTTAGCCTTGCCTCGCCTGACCGTGCATTGCCTTGCGTTACTCTTTCCTTGCCTTGCCGTGCATTGCCTAGCCTTGCGTTGTCGTGCATTAGCCTTGCCTCGCCTGACCGTGCCTTGCCTTGCGTTACCCTTTCCTTGCCTTGCCGTGCATTGCCTAGCCGTGCTTTTTCGTGCATTAGCGTTGCCTCGCCTGACCGTGCCTTGCCTTGCGTTACCCTTTCCTTGCCTTGCCGTGCATTGCCTAGTCCTTCGTTGTCGTGCCTTAGGCTTGTTTCCCCTTAACGTGGCGTTCCGTCCGTTGCCCTTGCCTACCCTTGCTTTCCCTTGCCTTCCTTGCCTTCCGTTACTCTTTACTTACCTTCCGTGCATTGCCTAGCCTTGCGTTGTCGTGCCTTAGCCTTGCGTCGCCTGACCGTGCCTTGCCTTGCGTTACCCTTTCTTTGCCTTGCCGTGCATTGCCTAGTCCTGCGTTGTCGTGCCTTAGCCTTCTTTCCCCGTACCGTGCCGTTCCTTCCGTTAGCCTTGCCTTCCCTTGCTTTCCCTTGCCTTTCTTTCCTTCCGTTACTCTTTCCTTGCCTAGCCGTGCACTGCCTAGCCGTGCGTTGTCGTGCCTTAGCCTTGTTTCCCCTTGCTGTGCCGTTCCTTCCGTTACACTTGCCTTGCCTTTCTTTGCCTTGCCTTCCTTTCCTTCCGTTACTCTTTCCTTGCCTAGCCGTGCACTGCCTAGCCTTGCGTTGTCGTGCATTAGCCTTCCCTTCCCTCACCGTACCTTGCCTTGCGTTACCCTTTCCTTGTCTTGCCGTGCACTGCCTAGCCTTGCGTTGTCGTGCCTTACCCTTGTTTCCCCTTGCCGTGCCGTGCCTTTTGTTACACTTGCCTTGCCTTGCTTTGCTTTGCCTTCCTTTCCTTCCGTTACTCTTTCCTTGCCTAGCCGTGCATTGCCTAGCCTTGCATTGTCGTGCATTAGCCTTGCCTCGCCTGACCGTGCCTTGCCTTGCGTTACCCTTTCCTTCCCTTGCCGTGCATTGCCTAGCCGTGCGTTGTCTTGCCTTAGCCTTGTTTCCCCTTGCTGTGCCGTTTCTTCCGTTACACTTGCCTTGCCTTACTTTGCCTTGCCTTCCTTTCCTTCCGTTACTCTTTCCTTGCCTAGCCGTGCACTGCCTAGCCTTGCTTTGTCGTGCCTTAGCCTTGGCTCGCCTGACCGTGCCTTGCCTTGCGTTACCCTTTCCTTGCTTGGCCGTGCATTGCCTAGCCGTGCGTTGCCGTGCCTTACCCTTGTTTCCCCTTGCCGTGCCTTGCCTTTTGTTACACTTGCCTTGCCTTGCTTTGCCTTGCCTTCCTCTCCTTCCGTTACTCTTTCCTTGCCTAGCCGTGCATTGCCTAGCCTTGCGTTGTCGTGCATTAGCCTTGCCTCGCCTGACCGTGCCTTGCCTTGCGTTACCCTTTCTTTGCCTTGCCGTGCATTGCCTAGTCCTGCGTTGTCGTGCCTTAGCCTTGTTTCCCCTTACCGTGCCGTTCCTTCCGTTACCCTTGCCTTCCCTTGCTTTCCCTTGCCTTTCTTTCCTTCCCTTACTCTTTCCTTGCCTTGCCGAGCACTGCCTAGCCTTGCGTTGTCGTGCATTAGCCTTGCCTCGCCTGACCGTGCCTTGCCTTGCGTTAAGCTTTCCTTGCCTTGCCGTGCATTGCCTAGCCCTGCATTGTCGTGCATTAGCCTTGCCTTTCCTCACCGTGCCTTGCCTTGCGTTACCCTTTCCTTGCTTGGCCGTGCATTGCCTAGCCGTGCGTTGCCGTGCCTTACCCTTGTTTCCCCGTGCCGTGGCTTGCCTTTTGTTACACTTGCCTTGCCTTGCTTTGCCTTGCCTTCCTCTCCTTCCGTTACTCTTTCCTTGCCTAGCCGTGCATTGCCTAGCCTTGCGTTGTCGTGCATTAGCGTTGCCTCGCCTGACCGTGCCTTGCCTTGCGTTACCCTTTCCTTGCCTTGCCGTGCATTGCCTAGTCCTGCGTTGTCGTGCCTTAGCCTTGTTTCCCCTTACCGTGCCGTTCCTTCCGTTACCCTTGCCTTCCCTTGCTTTCCCTTGCCTTTCTTTCCTTCCGTTACTCTTTCCTTGCCTTGCCGAGCACTGCCTAGCCTTGCGTTGTCGTGCATTAGCCTTGCCTCGCCTGACCGTGCATTGCCTTGCGTTACCCTTTCCTTGCCTTGCCGTGCATTGCCTAGCCTTGCGTTGTCGTGCATTAGCCTTGCCTCGCCTGACCGTGCCTTGCCTTGCGTTACCCTTTCCTTGCCTTGCCGTGCATTGCCTAGCCGTGCTTTTTCGTGCATTAGCGTTGCCTCGCCTGACCGTGCCTTGCCTTGCGTTACCCTTTCCTTGCCTTGCCGTGCATTGCCTAGTCCTGCGTTGTCGTGCCTTAGGCTTGTTTCCCCTTAACGTGCCGTTCCGTCCGTTGCCCTTGCCTACCCTTGCTTTCCCTTGCCTTCCTTGCCTTCCGTTACTCTTTACTTACCTTCCGTGCATTGCCTAGCCTTGCGTTGTCGTGCCTTAGCCTTGCGTCGCCTGACCGTGCCTTGCCTTGCGTTACCCTTTCTTTGCCTTGCCGTGCATTGCCTAGCCCTGCGTTGTCGTGCCTTAGCCTTGTTTCCCCGTACCGTGCCGTTCCTTCCGTTAGCCTTGCCTTCCCTTGCTTTCCCTTGCCTTTCTTTCCTTCCGTTACTCTTTCATTGCCTAGCCGTGCACTGCCTAGCCGTGCGTTGTCGTGCCTTAGCCTTGTTTCCCCTTCCTGTGCCGTTCCTTCCGTTACACTTGCCTTGCCTTTCTTTGCCTTGCCTTCCTTTCCTTCCGTTACTCTTTCCTTGCCTAGCCGTGCATTGCCTAGCCTTGCGTTGTCGTGCATTAGCCTTGCCTCGCCTGACCGTGCCTTGCCTTGCGTTATGCTTTCCTTGCCTTGCCGTGCATTGCCTAGCCCTGCATTGTAGTGCATTAGCCTTGCCTTTCCTCACCGTGCCTTGCCTTGCGTTACCCTTTCCTTGCCTTGCCGTGCACTGCCTAGCCTTGCGTTGTCGTGCCTTACCCTTGTTTCCCCTTGCCGTGCCGTGCCTTTTGTTACACTTGCCTTGCCTTGCATTGCTTTGCCTTCCTTTCCTTCCGTTACTCTTTCCTTGCCTAGCCGTGCATTGCCTAGCCTTGCGTTGTCGTGCATTAGCCTTGCCTCGCCTGACCGTGCCTTGCCTTGCGTTACCCTTTCCTTCCCTTGCCGTGCATTGCCTAGCCGTGCGTTGTCTTGCCTTAGCCTTGTTTCCCCTTGCTGTGCCGTTTCTTCCGTTACACGTGCCTTGCCTTACTTTGCCTTGCCTTCCTTTCCTTCCCTTTCCTTGCCTAGCCGTGCACTGCCTAGCCGTGCGTTGTCGTGCCTTAGCCTTGTTTCCGCTTACCGTGCCGTTCCTTCCTTTACCTTTGCCTTCCCTTGCCTTCCTTGCCTTCCGTTACTCTTTGCTTGCCTTCCCTGCATTGCCTAGCCTTGCGTTGTCCTGCCTTAGCCTTGCCTCGCCTGACCGTGCCTTGCCTTGCGTTACCCTTTCCTTGCCTTGCCGTGCATTGCCTAGTCCTGCGTTGTCGTGCCTTAGCCTTGTTTCCCCTTACCGTGCCGTTCCTTCCGTTACCCTTGCCTTCCCTTGCTTTCCCTTGCCTTTCTTTCCTTCCGTTACTCTTTCCTTGCCTTGCCGAGCACTGCCTAGACTTGCGTTGTCGTGCATTAGCCTTGCCTCGCCTGACCGTGCCTTGCCTTGCGTTATGCTTTCCTTGCCTTGCCGTGCATTGCCTAGCCCTGCATTGTCGTGCATTAGCCTTGCCTTTCCTCACCGTGCCTTGCCTTGCGTTACCCTTTCCTTGCTTGGCCGTGCATTGCCTAGCCGTGCGTTGCCGTGCCTTACCCTTGTTTCCCCTTGCCGTGCCTTGCCTTTTGTTACACTTGCCTTGCCTTGCTTTGCCTTGCCTTCCTCTCCTTCCGTTACTCTTTCCTTGCCTAGCCGTGCATTGCCTAGCCTTGCGTTGTCGTGCATTAGCCTTGCCTCGCCTGACCGTGCCTTGCCTTGCGTTACCCTTTCTTTGCCTTGCCGTGCATTGCCTAGTCCTGCGTTGTCGTGCCTTAGCCTTGTTTCCCCTTACCGTGCCGTTCCTTCCGTTACCCTTGCCTTCCCTTGCTTTCCCTTGCCTTTCTTTCCTTCCGTTACTCTCTCTTTGCCTTGCCGAGCACTGCCTAGCCTTGCGTTGTCGTGCATTAGCCTTGCCTCGCCTGACCGTGCATTGCCTTGCGTTACCCTTTCCTTGCCTTGCCGTGCATTGCCTAGCCTTGCGTTGTCGTGCATTAGCCTTGCCTCGCCTGACCGTGCCTTGCCTTGCGTTACCCTTTCCTTGCCTTGCCGTGCATTGCCTAGCCGTGCTTTTTCGTGCATTAGCGTTTCCTCGCCTGACCGTGCCTTGCCTTGCGTTACCCTTTCCTTGCCTTGCCGTGCATTGCCTAGTCCTGCGTTGTCGTGCCTTAGCCTTGTTTCCCCTTACCGTGCCGTTGCTTCCGTTACCCTTGCATTCCCTTGCTTTCCCTTGCCTTTCTTTCCTTCCGTTACTCTTTCCCTGCCTAGCCGTGTACTGCCTAGCCGTGCGTTGTCGTGCCTTAGCCTTGTTTCCCCTTGCTGTGCCGTTCCTTCCGTTACACTTGCCTTGCCTTTCTTTGCCTTGCCTTCCTTTCCTTCCGTTACTCTTTCCTTGCCTAGCCGTGCATTGCCTAGCCTTGCGTTGTCGTGCATTAGCCTTGCCTCGCCTGACCGTGCCTTGCCTTGCGTTACCCTTTCCTTGCCTTGCCTTGCATTGCCTAGTCCTGAGTTGTCGTGCCTTAGCCTTGTTTCCGCTTACCGTGCCGTTCCTTCCTTTACCTTTGCCTTCCCTTGCCTTCCTTGCCTTCCGTTACTCTTTGCTTGCCTTCCGTGCATTGCCTAGCCTTGCGTTGTCCTGCCTTAGCCTTGCCTCGCCTGACCGTGCCTTGCCTTGCGTTACCCTTTCCTTGAATTGCCGTGCATTGCCTAATCCTGCGTTGTCGTGCCTTAGCCTTGTTTCCCCTTACCGTGCCGTTCCTTCCGTTACCCTTGCCTTCCCTTGCTTTCCCTTGCCTTTCTTTCCTTCCGTTACTCTTTCCTTGCCTTGCCGAGCACTGCCTAGCCTTGCGTTGTCGTGCATTAGCCTTGCCTCGCCTAACCGTGCCTTGCCTTGCGTTATGCTTTCCTTACCTTGCCGTGCATTGCCTAGCCCTGCATTGTCGTGCATTAGCCTTGCCTTTCCTCACCGTGCCTTGCCTTGCGTTACCCTTTCCTTGCTTGGCCGTGCATTGCCTAGCCGTGCGTTGCCGTGCCTTACCCTTGTTTCCCCTTGCCGTGCCTTGCCTTTTGTTACACTTGCCTTGCCTTGCTTTGCCTTGCCTTCCTCTCCTTCCGTTACTCTTTCCTTGCCTTGCCGAGCACTGCCTAGCCTTGCGTTGTCGTGCATTAGCCTTGCCTCGCCTGACCGTGCATTGCCTTGCGTTACCCTTTCCTTACCTTGCCGGGCATTGCCTAGTCCTGCGTTGTCGTGCCTTAGGCTTGTTTCCCCTTAACGTGCCGTTCCGTCCGTTGCCCTTGCCTACCCTTGCTTTCCCTTGCCTTCCTTGCCTTCCGTTACCCTTAACTTACCTTCCGTGCATTGCCTAGCCTTGCGTTGTCGTGCCTTAGCCTTGCGTCGCCTGACCGTGCCTTGCCTTGCGTTACCCTTTCTTTGCCTTGCCGTGCATTGCCTAGTCCTGCGTTGGCGTGCCTTAGCCTTGTTTCCCCGTACCGTGCCGTTCCTTCCGTTAGCCTTGCCTTCCCTTGCTTTCCCTTGCCTTTCTTTCCTTCCGTTACTCTTTCCCTGCCTAGCCGTGTACTGCCTAGCCATGCGTTTTCGTGCCTTAGCCTTGTTTCCCCTTGCTGTGCCGTTCCTTCCGTTACACTTGCCTTGCCTTTCTTTGCCTTGCCTTCCTTTCCTTCCGTTACTCTTTCCTTGCCTAGCCGTGCATTGCCTAGCCTTGCGTTGTCGTGCATTAGCCTTGCCTCGCCTGACCGTGCCTTGCCTTGCGTTACCCTTTCCTTGCCTTGCCTTGCATTGCCTAGTCCTGAGTTGTCGTGCCTTAGCCTTGTTTCCGCTTACCGTGCCGTTCCTTCCTTTACCTTTGCCTTCCCTTGCCTTCCTTGCCTTCCGTTACTCTTTGCTTGCCTTCCGTGCATTGCCTAGCCTTGCGTTGTCCTGCCTTAGCCTTGCCTCGCCTGACCGTGCCTTGCCTTGCGTTACCCTTTCCTTGCCTTGCCGTGCATTGCCTAGTCCTGCGTTGTCGTGCCTTAGGCTTGTTTCCCCTTACCGTGCCGTTCCTTCCGTTACCCTTGCCTTCCCTTGCTTTCCCTTGCCTTTCTTTCCTTCCGTTACTCTTTCCTTGGCTTGCCGAGCACTGCCTAGCCTTGCGTTGTCGTGCATTAGCCTTGCCTCGCCTGACCGTGCCTTGCCTTGCGTTATGCTTTCCTTACCTTGCCGTGCATTGCCTAGCCCTGCATTGTCGTGCATTAGCCTTGCGTTTCCTCACCGTGCCTTGCCTTGCGTTACCCTTTCCTTGCTTGGCCGTGCATTGCCTAGCCGTGTGTTGCCGTGCCTTACCCTTGTTTCCCCTTGCCGTGCCTTGCCTTTTGTTACACTTGCCTTGCCTTGCTTTGCCTTGCCTTCCTCTCCTTCCGTTACTCTTTCCTTGCCTAGCCGTGCATTGCCTAGCCTTGCGTTGTCGTGCATTAGCCTTGCCTCGCCTGACCGTGCCTTGCCTTGCGTTACGCTTTCTTTGCCTTGCCGTGCATTGCCTAGTCCTGCGTTGTCGTGCCTTAGCCTTGTTTCCCCTTACCGTGCCGTTCCTTCCGTTACCCTTGCCTTCCCTTGCTTTCCCTTGCCTTTCTTTCCTTCCGTTAATCTTTCCTTGCCTTGCCGAGCACTGCCTAGCCTTGCGTTGTCGTGCATTAGCCTTGCCTCGCCTGACCGTGCATTGCCTTGCGTTACCCTTTCCTTGCCTTGCCGTGCATTGCCTAGCCTTGCGTTGTCGTGCATTAGCCTTGCCTCGCCTGACCGTGCCTTGCCTTGCGTTACCCTTTCCTTGCCTTGCCGTGCATTGCCTAGCCCTGCTTTTTCGTGCATTAGCGTTGCCTCGCCTGACCGTGCCTTGCCTTGCGTTACCCTTTCCTTGCCTTGCCGTGAATTGCCTAGTCCTGCGTTGTTGTGCCTTAGGCTTGCTTCCCCTTAACGTGCCGTTCCGTCCGTTGCCCTTGCCTTCCCTTGCTTTCCCTTGCCTTCCTTGCCTTCCGTTACTCTTTACTTACCTTCCGTGCATTGCCTAGCCTTGCGTTGTCGTGCCTTAGCCTTGCGTCGCCTGACCGTGCCTTGCCTTGCGTTACCCTTTCTTTGCCTTGCCGTGCATTGCCTAGTCCTGCGTTGTCGTGCCTTAGCCTTGTTTCCCCGTACCGTGCCGTTCCTTCCGTTAGGCTTGCCTTCCCTTGCTTTCCCTTGCCTTTCTTTCCTTCCGTTACTCTTTCCTTGCCTAGCCGTGCATTGCCTAGCCGTGCGTTGTCGTGCCTTAGCCTTGTTTCCCCTTGCTGTGCCGTTCCTTCCGTTACACTTGCCTTGCCTTTCTTTGCCTTCCCTTCCTTTCCTTCCGTTACTCTTTCCTTTCCTAGCTGTGCACTGCCTAGCCTTGCGTTGTCGTGCATTAGCCTTCCCTTGCCTCACCGTACCTTGCCTTGCGTTACCCTTTCCTTGCCTTGCCGTGCATTGCCTAGCCTTGCGTTGTCGTGCCTTACCCTTGTTTCCCCTTGCCGTGCCGTGCCTTTTGTTACACTTGCCTTGCCTTGCATTGCTTTGCCTTCCTTTCCTTCCGTTACTCTTTCCTTGCCTAGCCGTGCATTGCCTAGCCTTGCGTTGTCGTGCATTAGCCTTGCCTCGCCTGACCGTGCCTTGCCTTGCGTTACCCTTTCCTTCCCTTGCCGTGCATTGCCTAGCCGTGCGTTGTCTTGCCTTAGCCTTGTTTCCCCTTGCTGTGCCGTTTCTTCCGTTACACGTGCCTTGCCTTACTTTGCCTTGCCTTCCTTTCCTTCCCTTTCCTTGCCTTGCCGTGCATTGCCTAGTCCTGCGTTGTCGTGCCTTAGCCTTGTTTCCCCTTACCGTGCCGTTGCTTCCGTTACCCTTGCCTTCCCTTGCTTTCCCTTGCCTTTCTTTCCTTCCGTTACTCTTTCCTTGCCTTGCCGAACACTGCCTATCGTTGCGTTGTCGTGCATTAGCCTTTCCTCGCCTGACCGTGCCTTGCCTTGCGTTATGCTTTCCTTGCCTTACCGTGCATTGCCTAGCCCTGCATTGTCGTGCATTAGCCTTGCCTTTCCTCACCGTGCCTTGCCTTGCGTTACCCTTTCCTTGCTTGGCCGTGCATTGCCTAGCCGTGCGTTGCCGTGCCTTACCCTTGTTTCCCCTTACCGTGCCTTGCCTTTTGTTACACTTGCCTTGCCTTGCTTTGCCTTGCCTTCCTCTCCTTCCGTTACTCTTTCCTTGCCTTGCCGAGCACTGCCTAGCCTTGCGTTGTCGTGCATTAGCCTTGCCTCGCCTGACCGTGCCTTGCCTTGCGTTACCCTTTCCTTGCCTTGCCGTGCATTGCCTAGCCTTGCGTTGTCGTGCCTTAGCCTTGCCTCACCTGACCGTGCCTTGCCTTGCGTTACCCTTTCTTTGCCTTGCCGTGCATTGCCTAGTCCTGCGTTGTCGTGCCTTAGCCTTGTTTCCCCGTACCGTGCCGTTCCTTCCGTTAGCCTTGCCTTCCCTTGCTTTCCCTTGCCTTTCTTTCCTTCCGTTACTCTTTCCTTGCCTAGCCGTGCACTGCCTAGCCGTGCGTTGTCGTGCCTTAGCCTTGTTTCCCCTTGCTGTCCCGTTCCTTCCGTTACACTTGCCTTGCCTTTCTTTGCCTTGCCTTCCTTTCCTTCCGTTACTCTTTCCTTGCCTAGCTGTGCACTGCCTAGCCTTGCGTTGTCGTGCATTAGCCTTCCCTTGCCTCACCGTACCTTGCCTTGCGTTACCCTTTCCTTGCCTTGCCGTGCACTGCCTAGCCTTGCGTTGTCGTGCCTTACCCTTGTTTCCCCTTGCCGTGCCGTGCCTTTTGTTACACTTGCCTTGCCTTGCATTGCTTTGCCTTCCTTTCCTTCCGTTACTCTTTCCTTACCTAGCCGTGCATTGCCTAGCCTTGCGTTGTCGTGCCTTAGCCTTGCGTCGCCTGACCGTGCCTTGCCTTGCGTTACCCTTTCTTTGCCTTGCCGTGCATTGCCTAGTCCTGCGTTGTCGTGCCTTAGCCTTGTTTCCCCGTACCGTGCCGTTCCTTCCGTTAGCCTTGCCTTCCCTTGCTTTCCCTTGCCTTTCTTTCCTTCCGTTACTCTTTCCTTGCCTAGCCGTGCACTGCCTAGCCGTGCGTTGTCGTGCCTTAGCCTTGTTTCCCCTTGCTGTGCCGTTCCTTCCGTTACACTTGCCTTGCCTTACTTTGCCTTGCCTTCCTTGCCTTCCGTTACTCTTTACTTACCTTCCGTGCATTGCCTAGCCTTGCGTTGTCGTGCCTTAGCCTTGCGTCGCCTGACCGTGCCTTGCCTTGCGTTACCCTTTCTTTGCCTTGCCGTGCATTGCCTAGTCCTGCGTTGTCGTGCCTTAGCCTTGTTTCCCCGTACCGTGCCGTTCCGTCCGTTAGCCTTGCCTTCCCTTGCTTTCCCTTGCCTTTCTTTCCTTCCGTTACTCTTTCCTTGCCTTGCCGTGCACTGCCTAGCCTTGCGTTGTCGTGCCTTACCCTTGTTTCCCCTTGCCGTGCCGTGCCTTTTGTTGCACTTGCCTTGCCTTGCTTTGCTTTGCCTTCCTTTCCTTCCGTTACTCTTTCCTTGGCTAGCCGTGCATTGCCTAGCCTTGCGCTGTCGTGCATTAGCCTTGCCTCGCCTGACCGTGCCTTGCCTTGCGTTACCCTTTACTTGCCTTGCCGTGCATTGCCTAGCCGTGCGTTGTCTTGCCTTAGCCTTGTTTCCCCTTGCTGTGCCGTTTCGTCCGTTACACTTGCCTTGCCTTACTTTGCCTTGCCTTCCTTTCCTTCCGTTACTCTTTCCTTGCCTAGCCGTGCACTGCCTAGACTTGCGTTGTCGTGCCTTAGCCTTGCCTCGCCTGACCGTGCCTTGCCTTGCGTTACCCTTTCCTTGCTTGGCCGTGCATTGCCTAGCCGTGCGTTGCCGTGCCTTAGCCTTGTTTCCCCTTGCCGTGCCTTGCCTTTTGTTACACTTGCCTTGCCTTGCTTTGCCTTGCCTTCCTCTCCTTCCGTTACTCTTTCCTTGCCTAGCCGTGCATTGCCTAGCCTTGCGTTGTCGTGCATTAGCCTTGCCTCGCCTGACCGTGCCTTGCCTTGCGTTACCCTTTCTTTGCCTTGCCGTGCATTGCCTAGTCCTGCGTTGTCGTGCCTTAGCCTTGTTTCCCCTTACCGTGCCGTTCCTTCCGTTACCCTTGCCTTCCCTTGCTTTCCCTTGCCTTTCTTTCCTTCCCTTACTCTTTCCTTGCCTTGCCGAGCACTGCCTAGCCTTGCGTTGTCGTGCATTAGCCTTGCCTCGCCTGACCGTGCCTTGCCTTGCGTTACCCTTTCCTTGCCTTGCCGTGCATTGCCTAGTCCTGCGTTGTCGTGCCTTAGGCTTGTTTCCCCTTAATGTGCCGTTCCGTCCGTTGCCCTTGCCTACCCTTGCTTTCCCTTGCCTTCCTTGCCTTCCGTTACTCTTAACTTACCTTCCGTGCATTGCCTAGCCTTGCGTTGTCGTGCCTTAGCCTTGCGTCGCCTGACCGTGCCTTGCCTTGCGTTACCCTTTCTTTGCCTTGCCGTGCATTGCCTAGTCCTGCGTTGTCGTGCCTTAGCCTTGTTTCCCCGTACCGTGCCGTTCTTTCCGTTAGCCTTGCCTTCCCTTGCTTTCCCTTGCCTTTCTTTCCTTCCGTTACTCTTTCCCTGCCTAGCCGTGCACTGCCTAGCCGTGCGTTGTCGTGCCTTAGCCTTGTTTCCCCTTGCTGTGCCGTTCCTTCCGTTACACTTGCCTTGCCTTTCTTTGCCTTGCCTTCCTTTCCTTCCGTTACTCTTTCCTTGCCTAGCCGTGCATTGCCTAGCCTTGCGTTGTCGTGCATTAGCCTTGCCTCGCCTGACCGTGCCTTGCCTTGCGTTACCCTTTCCTTGCCTTGCCTTGCATTGCCTAGTCCTGAGTTGTCGTGCCTTAGCCTTGTTTCCGCTTACCGTGCCGTTCCTTCCTTTACCTTTGCCTTCCCTTGCCTTCCTTGCCTTCCGTTACTCTTTGCTTGCCTTCCCTGCATTGCCTAGCCTTGCGTTGTCCTGCCTTAGCCTTGCCTCGCCTGACCGTGCCTTGCCTTGCGTTACCCTTTCCTTGCCTTGCCGTGCATTGCCTAATCCTGCGTTGTCGTGCCTTAGCCTTGTTTCCCCTTACCGTGCCGTTCCTTCCGTTACCCTTGCCTTCCCTTGCTTTCCCTTGCCTTTCTTTCCTTCCGTTACTCTTTCCTTGCCTTGCCGAGCACTGCCTAGCCTTGCGTTGTCGTGCATTAGCCTTGCCTCGCCTGACCGTGCCTTGCCTTGCGTTATGCTTTCCTTACCTTGCCGTGCATTGCCTAGCCCTGCATTGTCGTGCATTAGCCTTGCCTTTCCTCACCGTGCCTTGCCTTGCGTTACCCTTTCCTTGCTTGGCCGTGCATTGCCTAGCCGTGCGTTGCCGTGCCTTACCCTTGTTTCCCCTTGCCGTGCCTTGCCTTTTGTTACACTTGCCTTGCCTTGCTTTGCCTTGCCTTCCTCTCCTTCCGTTACTCTTTCCTTGCCTAGCCGTGCATTGCCTAGCCTTGCGTTGTCGTGCATTAGCCTTGCCTCGCCTGACCGTGCCTTGCCTTGCGTTACGCTTTCTTTGCCTTGCCGTGCATTGCCTAGTCCTGCGTTGTCGTGCCTTAGCCTTGTTTCCCCTTACCGTGCCGTTCCTTCCGTTACCCTTGCCTTCCCTTGCTTTCCCTTGCCTTTCTTTCCTTCCGTTACTCTTTCCTTGCCTTGCCGAGCACTGCCTAGCCTTGAGTTGTCGTGCCTTAGCCTTGCCTCGCCTGACCGTGCATTGCCTTGCGTTACTCTTTCCTTGCCTTGCCGTGCATTGCCTAGCCTTGCGTTGTCGTGCATTAAACTTGCCTCGCCTGACCGTGCCTTGCCTTGCGTTACCTTTTCCTTGCCTTGCCGTGCATTGCCTAGCCGTGCTATTTCGTGCATTAGCGTTGCCTCGCCTGACCGTGCCTTGCCTTGCGTTACCCTTTCCTTGCCTTCCCGTGCATTGCCTAGTCCTGCGTTGTCGTGCCTTAGGCTTGTTTCCCCTTAACGTGCCGTTCCGTCCGTTGCCCTTGCCTACCCTTGCTTTCCCTTGACTTCCTTGCCTTCCGTTACTCTTTACTTACCTTCCGTGCATTGCCTAGCCTTGCGTTGTCGTACCTTAGCCTTGCGTCGCCTGACTGTGCCTTGCCTTGCGTTACCCTTTCTTTGCCTTGCCGTGCATTGCCTAGTCCTGCGTTGTCGTGCCTTAGCCTTGTTTCCCCGTACCGTGCCGTTCCTTCCGTTAGCCTTGCCTTCCCTTGCTTTCCCTTGCCTTTCTTTCCTTCCGTTACTCTTTCCTTGCCTAGCCGTGCACTGCCTAGCCGTGCGTTGTCGTGCCTTAGCCTTGTTTCCCCTTGCTGTGCCGTTCCTTCCGTTACACTTGCCTTGCCTTTCTTTGCCTTGCCTTCCTTTCCTTCCGTTACTCTTTCCTTGCCTAGCTGTGCACTGCCTAGCCTTGCGTTGTCGTGCATTAGCCTTCCCTTGCCTCACCGTACCTTGCCTTGCGTTACCCTTTCCTTGCCTTGCCGTGCACTGCCTAGCCTTGCGTTGTCGTGCCTTACCCTTGTTTCCCCTTGCCGTGCCGTGCCTTTTGTTACACTTGCCTTGCCTTGCATTGCTTTCCCTTCCTTTCCTTCCGTTACTCTTTCCTTGCCTAGCCGTGCATTGCCTAGCCTTGCGTTGTCGTGCATTAGCCTTGCCTCGCCTGACCGTGCCTTGCCTTGCGTTACCCTTTCCTTCCCTTGCCGTGCATTGCCTAGCCGTGCGTTGTCTTGCCTTAGCCTTGTTTCCCCTTGCTGTGCCGTTTCTTCCGTTACACGTGCCTTGCCTTACTTTGCCTTGCCTTCCTTTCCTTCCCTTTCCTTGCCTAGCCGTGCACTGCCTAGCCGTGCGTTGTCGTGCCTTAGCCTTGTTTCCGCTTACCGTGCCGTTCCTTCCTTTACCTTTGCCTTCCCTTGCCTTCCTTGCCTTCCGTTACTCTTTGCTTGCCTTCCGTGCATTGCCTAGCCTTGCGTTGTCCTGCCTTAGCCTTGCCTCGCCTGACCGTGCCTTGCCTTGCGTTACCCTTTCCTTGCCTTGCCGTGCATTGCCTAGTCCTGCGTTGTCGTGCCTTAGCCTTGTTTCCCCTTACCGTGCCGTTCCTTCCGTTACCCTTGCCTTCCCTTGCTTTCCCTTGCCTTTCTTTCCTTCCGTTACTCTTTCCTTGCCTTGCCAAGCACTGCCTAGCCTTGCGTTGTCGTGCATTAGCCTTGCCTCGCCTGACCGTGCCTTGCCTTGCGTTATGCTTTCCTTGCCTTGCCGTGCATTGCCTAGCCCTGCATTGTCGTGCATTAGCCTTGCCTTTCCTCACCGTGCCTTGCCTTGCGTTACCCTTTCCTTGCTTGGCCGTGCATTGCCTAGCCGTGCGTTGCCGTGCCTTACCCTTGTTTCCCCTTGCCGTGCCTTGCCTTTTGTTACACTTGCCTTGCCTTGCTTTGCCTTGCCTTCCTCTCCTTCCGTTACTCTTTCCTTGCCTAGCCGTGCATTGCCTAGCCTTGCGTTGTCGTGCCTTAGCCTTGCCTCGCCTGACCGTGCATTGCCTTGCGTTACTCTTTCCTTGCCTTGCCGTGCATTGCCTAGCCTTGCGTTGTCGTGCATTAGCCTTGCCTCGCCTGACCGTGCCTTGCCTTGCGTTACCCTTTCCTTGCCTTGCCGTGCATTGCCTAGCCGTGCTTTTTCGTGCATTAGCGTTGCCTCGCCTGACCGTGCCTTGCCTTGCGTTACCCTTTCCTTGCCTTGCCGTGCATTGCCTAGTCCTGCGTTGTCGTGCCTTAGGCTTGTTTCCCCTTAACGTGCCGTTCCGTCCGTTGCCCTTGCCTACCCTTGCTTTCCCTTGCCTTCCGTTACTCTTTACTTACCTTCCGTGCATTGCCTAGCCTTGCGTTGTCGTGCCTTAGCCTTGCGTCGCCTGACCGTGCCTTGCCTTGCGTTACCCTTTCTTTGCCTTGCCGTGCATTGCCTAGTCCTGCGTTGTCGTGCCTTAGCCTTGTTTCCCTGTACCGTGCCGTTCCTTCCGTTAGCCTTGCCTTCCCTTGCTTTCCCTTGCCTTTCTTTCCTTCCGTTATTCTTTCCTTGCCTAGCCGTGCACTGCCTAGCCGTGCGTTGTCGTGCCTTAGCCTTGTTTCCCCTTGCTGTGCCGTTCCTTCCGTTACACTTGCCTTGCCTTTCTTTGCCTTGCCTTCCTTTCCTTCCGTTACTCTTTCCTTGCCTAGCCGTGCACTGCCTAGCCTTGCGTTGTCGTGCATTAGCCTTGCCTCGCCTCACCGTACCTTGCCTTGCGTTACCCTTTCCTTGCCTTGCCGTGCACTGCCTAGCCTTGCGTTGTCGTGCCTTACCCTTGTTTCCCCTTGCCGTGCCGTGCCTTTTGTTACACTTGCCTTGCCTTGCTTTGCTTTGCCTTCCTTTCCTTCCGTTACTCTTTCCTTGCCTAGCCGTGCATTGCCTAGCCTTGCGTTGTCGTGCATTAGCCTTGCCTCGCCTGACCGTGCCTTGCCTTGCGTTACCCTTTCCTTCCCTTGCCGTGCATTGCCTAGCCGTGCGTTGTCTTGCCTTAGCCTTGTTTCCCCTTGCTGTGCCGTTTCTTCCGTTACACTTGCCTTGCCTTACTTTGCCTTGCCTTCCTTTCCTTCCGTTACTCTTTCCTTGCCTAGTCGTGCACTGCCTAGCCTTGCGTTGTCGTGCCTTAGCCTTGGCTCGCCTGACCGTGCCTTGCCTTGCGTTACCCTTTCCTTGCTTGGCCGTGCATTGCCTAGCCGTGCGTTGCCGTGCCTTACCCTTGTTTCCCCTTGCCGTGCCTTGCCTTTTGTTACACTTGCCTTGCCTTGCTTTGCCTTGCCTTCCTCTCCTTCCGTTACTCTTTCCTTGCCTAGCCGTGCATTGCCTAGCCTTGCGTTGTCGTGCATTAGCCTTGCCTCGCCTGACCGTGCCTTGCCTTGCGTTACCCTTTCTTTGCCTTGCCGTGCATTGCCTAGTCCTGCGTTGTCGTGCCTTAGCCTTGTTTCCCATTACCGTGCCGTTCCTTCCGTTACCCTTGCCTTCCCTTGCTTTCCCTTGCCTTTCTTTCCTTCCGTTACTCTTTCCTTGCCTTGCCGTGCACTGCCTAGCCTTGCGTTGTCGTGCATTAGCCTTGCCTCGCCTGACCGTGCCTTGCCTTGCGTTATGCTTTCCTTGCCTTGCCGTGCATTGCCTAGCCCTGCATTGTAGTGCATTAGCCTTGCCTTTCCTCACCGTGCCTTGCCTTGCGTTACCCTTTCCTTGCTTGGCCGTGCATTGCCTAGCCGTGCGTTGCCGTGCCTTACCCTTGTTTCCCCTTGCCGTGCCTTGCCTTTTGTTACACTTGCCTTGCCTTGCTTTGCCTTGCCTTCCTCTCCTTCCGTTACTCTTTCCTTGCCTAGCCGTGCATTGCCTAGCCTTGCGTTGTCGTGCATTAGCCTTGCCTCGCCTGACCGTGCCTTGCCTTGCGTTACCCTTTCTTTGCCTTGCCGTGCATTGCCTAGTCCTGCGTTGTCGTGCCTTAGCCTTGTTTCCCCTTACCGTGCCGTTCCTTCCGTTACCCTTGCCTTCCCTTACTTTCCCTTGCCTTTCTTTCCTTCCCTTACTCTTTCCTTGCCTTGCCGAGCACTGCCTAGCCTTGCGTTGTCGTGCATTAGCCTTGCCTCGCCTGACCGTGCATTGCCTTGCGTTACCCTTTCCTTGCCTTGCCGGGCATTGCCTAGTCCTGCGTTGTCGTGCCTTAGGCTTGTTTCCCCTTAACGTGCCGTTTCGTCCGTTGCCCTTGCCTACCCTTGCTTTCCCTTGCCTTCCTTGCCTTCCGTTACTCTTAACTTACCTTCCGTGCATTGCCTAGCCTTGCGTTGTCGTGCCTTAGCCTTGCGTCGCCTGACCGTGCCTTGCCTTGCGTTACCCTTTCTTTGCCTTGCCGTGCATTGCCTAGTCCTGCGTTGTCGTGCCTTAGCCTTGTTTCCCCGTACCGTGCCGTTCCTTCCGTTAGCCTTGCCTTCCCTTGCTTTCCCTTGCCTTTCTTTCCTTCCGTTACTCTTTCCCTGCCTAGCCGTGCACTGCCTAGCCGTGCGTTGTCGTGCCTTAGCCTTGTTTCCCCTTGCTGTGCCGTTCCTTCCGTTACACTTGCCTTGCCTTTCTTTGCCTTGCCTTCCTTTCCTTCCGTTACTCTTTCCTTGCCTAGCCGTGCATTGCCTAGCCTTGCGTTGTCGTGCATTAGCCTTGCCTCGCCTGACCGTGCCTTGCCTTGCGTTACCCTTTCCTTGCCTTGCCTTGCATTGCCTAGTCCTGAGTTGTCGTGCCTTAGCCTTGTTTCCGCTTACCGTGCCGTTCCTTCCTTTACCTTTGCCTTCCCTTGCCTTCCTTGCCTTCCGTTACTCTTTGCTTGCCTTCCGTGCATTGCCTAGCCTTGCGTTGTCCTGCCTTAGCCTTGCCTCGCCTGACCGTGCCTTGCCTTGCGTTACCCTTTCCTTGCCTTGCCGTGCATTGCCTAATCCTGCGTTGTCGTGCCTTAGCCTTGTTTCCCCTTACCGTGCCGTTCCTTCCGTTACCCTTGCCTTCCCTTGCTTTCCCTTGCCTTTCTTTCCTTCCGTTACTCTTTCCTTGCCTTGCCGAGCACTGCCTAGCCTTGCGTTGTCGTGCATTAGCCTTGCCTCGCCTGACCGTGCCTTGCCTTGCGTTATGCTTTCCTTACCTTGCCGTGCATTGCCTAGCCCTGCATTGTCGTGCATTAGCCTTGCCTTTCCTCACCGTGCCTTGCCTTGCGTTACCCTTTCCTTGCTTGGCCGTGCATTGCCTAGCCGTGCGTTGCTGTGCCTTACCCTTGTTTCCCCTTGCCGTGCCTTGCCTTTTGTTACACTTGCCTTGCCTTGCTTTGCCTTGCCTTCCTCTCCTTCCGTTACTCTTTCCTTGCCTAGCCGTGCATTGCCTAGCCTTGCGTTGTCGTGCATTAGCCTTGCCTCGCCTGACCGTGCCTTGCCTTGCGTTACGCTTTCTTTGCCTTGCCGTGCATTGCCTAGTCCTGCGTTGTCGTGCCTTAGCCTTGTTTCCCCTTACCGTGCCGTTCCTTCCGTTACCCTTGCCTTCCCTTGCTTTCCCTTGCCTTTCTTTCCTTCCGTTACTCTTTCCTTGCCTTGCCGAGCACTGCCTAGCCTTGCGTTGTCGTGCCTTAGCCTTGCCTCTCCTGACCGTGCATTGCCTTGCGTTACTCTTTCCTTGCCTTGGCGTGCATTGCCTAGCCTTGCGTTGTCGTGCATTAGCCTTGCCTCGCCTGACCGTGCCTTGCCTTGCGTTACGCTTTCTTTGCCTTGCCGTGCATTGCCTAGTCCTGCGTTGTCGTGCCTTAGCCTTGTTTCCCCTTACCGTGCCGTTCCTTCCGTTACCCTTGCCTTCCCTTGCTTTCCCTTGCCTTTCTTTCCTTCCCTTACTCTTTCCTTGCCTTGCCGAGCACTGCCTAGCCTTGCGTTGTCGTGGATTAGCCTTGCCTCGCCTGACCGTGCCTTGCCTTGCGTTATGCTTTCCTTGCCTTGCCGTGCATTGCCTAGCCCTGCATTGTCGTGCATTAGCCTTGCCTTTCCTCACCGTGCCTTGCCTTGCGTTACCCTTTCCTTGCTTGGCCATGCATTGCGTAGCCGTGCGTTGCCGTGCCTTACCCTTGTTTCCCCTTGCCGTGCCTTGCCTTTTGTTACACTTGCCTTGCCTTGCTTTGCCTTGCCTTCCTCTCCTTCCGTTACTCTTTCCTTGCCTAGCCTTGCGTTGTCGTGCATTAGCCTTGCCTCGCCTGACCGTGCCTTGCCTTGCGTTACCCTTTCTTTGCCTTGCCGTGCATTGCCTAGTCCTGCGTTGTCGTGCCTTAGCCTTGTTTCCCCTTACCGTGCCGTTCCTTCCGTTACCCTTGCCTTCCCTTGCTTTCCCTTGCCTTTCTTTCCTTCCGTTACTCTTTCCTTGCCTTGCCGAGCACTGCCTAGCCTTGCGTTGTCGTGCATTAGCCTTGCCTCGCCTGACCGTGCCTTGCCTTGCGTTATGCTTTCCTTGCCTTGCCGTGCATTGCCTAGCCCTGCATTGTCGTGCATTAGCCTTGCCTTTCCTCACCGTGCCTTGCCTTGCGTTACCCTTTCCTTGCTTGGCCGTGCATTGCCTAGCCGTGCGTTGCCGTGCCTTACCCTTGTTTCTCCTTCCCGTGCCTTGCCTTTTGTTACACTTGCCTTGCCTTGCTTTGCCTTGCCTTCCTTTCCTTCCGTTACTCTTTCCTTGCCTTGCCGTGCATTGCCTAGCCTTGCGTTGTCGTGCATTAGCCTTGCCTCGCCTGAACGTGCCTTGCCTTGCGTTACCCTTTCTTTGCCTTGCCGTGCATTGCCTAGTCCTGCGTTGTCGTGCCTTAGCCTTGTTTCCCCTTACCGTGCCGTTCCTTCCGTTACCCTTGCCTTCCCTTGCTTTCCCTTGCCTTTCTTTCCTTCCGTTACTCTTTCCTTGCCTTGCCGAGCACTGCCTAGCCTTGAGTTGTCGTGCCTTAGCCTTGCCTCGCCTGACCGTGCATTGCCTTGCGTTACTCTTTCCTTGCCTTGCCGTGCATTGCCTAGCCTTGCGTTGTCGTGCATTAAACTTGCCTCGCCTGACCGTGCCTTGCCTTGCGTTACCTTTTCCTTGCCTTGCCGTGCATTGCCTAGCCGTGCTATTTCGTGCATTAGCGTTGCCTCGCCTGACCGTGCCTTGCCTTGCGTTACCCTTTCCTTGCCTTCCCGTGCATTGCCTAACCGTGCGTTGCCGTGCCTTAGCCTTGTTTTCCCTTACCGTGCGTTTCCTTCCGTTACCCTTGTCTTGCCTTTCTTTCCCTTGACTTCCTTGCCTTCCGTTACTCTTTACTTACCTTCCGTGCATTGCCTAGCCTTGCGTTGTCGTACCTTAGCCTTGCGTCGCCTGACTGTGCCTTGCCTTGCGTTACCCTTTCTTTGCCTTGCCGTGCATTGCCTAGTCCTGCGTTGTCGTGCCTTAGCCTTGTTTCCCCGTACCGTGCCGTTCCTTCCGTTAGCCTTGCCTTCCCTTGCTTTCCCTTGCCTTTCTTTCCTTCCGTTACTCTTTCCTTGCCTAGCCGTGCACTGCCTAGCCGTGCGTTGTCGTGCCTTAGCCTTGTTTCCCCTTGCTGTGCCGTTCCTTCCGTTACACTTGCCTTGCCTTTCTTTGCCTTGCCTTCCTTTCCTTCCGTTACTCTTTCCTTGCCTAGCTGTGCACTGCCTAGCCTTGCGTTGTCGTGCATTAGCCTTCCCTTGCCTCACCGTACCTTGCCTTGCGTTACCCTTTCCTTGCCTTGCCGTGCACTGCCTAGCCTTGCGTTGTCGTGCCTTACCCTTGTTTCCCCTTGCCGTGCCGTGCCTTTTGTTACACTTGCCTTGCCTTGCATTGCTTTCCCTTCCTTTCCTTCCGTTACTCTTTCCTTGCCTAGCCGTGCATTGCCTAGCCTTGCGTTGTCGTGCATTAGCCTTGCCTCGCCTGACCGTGCCTTGCCTTGCGTTACCCTTTCCTTCCCTTGCCGTGCATTGCCTAGCCGTGCGTTGTCTTGCCTTAGCCTTGTTTCCCCTTGCTGTGCCGTTTCTTCCGTTACACGTGCCTTGCCTTACTTTGCCTTGCCTTCCTTTCCTTCCCTTTCCTTGCCTAGCCGTGCACTGCCTAGCCGTGCGTTGTCGTGCCTTAGCCTTGTTTCCGCTTACCGTGCCGTTCCTTCCTTTACCTTTGCCTTCCCTTGCCTTCCTTGCCTTCCGTTACTCTTTGCTTGCCTTCCGTGCATTGCCTAGCCTTGCGTTGTCCTGCCTTAGCCTTGCCTCGCCTGACCGTGCCTTGCCTTGCGTTACCCTTTCCTTGCCTTGCCGTGCATTGCCTAGTCCTGCGTTGTCGTGCCTTAGCCTTGTTTCCCCTTACCGTGCCGTTCCTTCCGTTACCCTTGCCTTCCCTTGCTTTCCCTTGCCTTTCTTTCCTTCCGTTACTCTTTCCTTGCCTTGCCAAGCACTGCCTAGCCTTGCGTTGTCGTGCATTAGCCTTGCCTCGCCTGACCGTGCCTTGCCTTGCGTTATGCTTTCCTTGCCTTGCCGTGCATTGCCTAGCCCTGCATTGTCGTGCATTAGCCTTGCCTTTCCTCACCGTGCCTTGCCTTGCGTTACCCTTTCCTTGCTTGGCCGTGCATTGCCTAGCCGTGCGTTGCCGTGCCTTACCCTTGTTTCCCCTTGCCGTGCCTTGCCTTTTGTTACACTTGCCTTGCCTTGCTTTGCCTTGCCTTCCTCTCCTTCCGTTACTCTTTCCTTGCCTAGCCGTGCATTGCCTAGCCTTGCGTTGTCGTGCCTTAGCCTTGCCTCGCCTGACCGTGCATTGCCTTGCGTTACTCTTTCCTTGCCTTGCCGTGCATTGCCTAGCCTTGCGTTGTCGTGCATTAGCCTTGCCTCGCCTGACCGTGCCTTGCCTTGCGTTACCCTTTCCTTGCCTTGCCGTGCATTGCCTAGCCGTGCTTTTTCGTGCATTAGCGTTGCCTCGCCTGACCGTGCCTTGCCTTGCGTTACCCTTTCCTTGCCTTGCCGTGCATTGCCTAGTCCTGCGTTGTCGTGCCTTAGGCTTGTTTCCCCTTAACGTGCCGTTCCGTCCGTTGCCCTTGCCTACCCTTGCTTTCCCTTGCCTTCCGTTACTCTTTACTTACCTTCCGTGCATTGCCTAGCCTTGCGTTGTCGTGCCTTAGCCTTGCGTCGCCTGACCGTGCCTTGCCTTGCGTTACCCTTTCTTTGCCTTGCCGTGCATTGCCTAGTCCTGCGTTGTCGTGCCTTAGCCTTGTTTCCCTGTACCGTGCCGTTCCTTCCGTTAGCCTTGCCTTCCCTTGCTTTCCCTTGCCTTTCTTTCCTTCCGTTATTCTTTCCTTGCCTAGCCGTGCACTGCCTAGCCGTGCGTTGTCGTGCCTTAGCCTTGTTTCCCCTTGCTGTGCCGTTCCTTCCGTTACACTTGCCTTGCCTTTCTTTGCCTTGCCTTCCTTTCCTTCCGTTACTCTTTCCTTGCCTAGCCGTGCACTGCCTAGCCTTGCGTTGTCGTGCATTAGCCTTGCCTCGCCTCACCGTACCTTGCCTTGCGTTACCCTTTCCTTGCCTTGCCGTGCACTGCCTAGCCTTGCGTTGTCGTGCCTTACCCTTGTTTCCCCTTGCCGTGCCGTGCCTTTTGTTACACTTGCCTTGCCTTGCTTTGCTTTGCCTTCCTTTCCTTCCGTTACTCTTTCCTTGCCTAGCCGTGCATTGCCTAGCCTTGCGTTGTCGTGCATTAGCCTTGCCTCGCCTGACCGTGCCTTGCCTTGCGTTACCCTTTCCTTCCCTTGCCGTGCATTGCCTAGCCGTGCGTTGTCTTGCCTTAGCCTTGTTTCCCCTTGCTGTGCCGTTTCTTCCGTTACACTTGCCTTGCCTTACTTTGCCTTGCCTTCCTTTCCTTCCGTTACTCTTTCCTTGCCTAGTCGTGCACTGCCTAGCCTTGCGTTGTCGTGCCTTAGCCTTGGCTCGCCTGACCGTGCCTTGCCTTGCGTTACCCTTTCCTTGCTTGGCCGTGCATTGCCTAGCCGTGCGTTGCCGTGCCTTACCCTTGTTTCCCCTTGCCGTGCCTTGCCTTTTGTTACACTTGCCTTGCCTTGCTTTGCCTTGCCTTCCTCTCCTTCCGTTACTCTTTCCTTGCCTAGCCGTGCATTGCCTAGCCTTGCGTTGTCGTGCATTAGCCTTGCCTCGCCTGACCGTGCCTTGCCTTGCGTTACCCTTTCTTTGCCTTGCCGTGCATTGCCTAGTCCTGCGTTGTCGTGCCTTAGCCTTGTTTCCCATTACCGTGCCGTTCCTTCCGTTACCCTTGCCTTCCCTTGCTTTCCCTTGCCTTTCTTTCCTTCCGTTACTCTTTCCTTGCCTAGCCGTGCACTGCCTAGCCTTGCGTTGTCGTGCATTAGCCTTGCCTCGCCTGACCGTGCCTTGCCTTGCGTTATGCTTTCCTTGCCTTGCCGTGCATTGCCTAGCCCTGCATTGTAGTGCATTAGCCTTGCCTTTCCTCACCGTGCCTTGCCTTGCGTTACCCTTTCCTTGCTTGGCCGTGCATTGCCTAGCCGTGCGTTGCCGTGCCTTACCCTTGTTTCCCCTTGCCGTGCCTTGCCTTTTGTTACACTTGCCTTGCCTTGCTTTGCCTTGCCTTCCTCTCCTTCCGTTACTCTTTCCTTGCCTAGCCGTGCATTGCCTAGCCTTGCGTTGTCGTGCATTAGCCTTGCCTCGCCTGACCGTGCCTTGCCTTGCGTTACCCTTTCTTTGCCTTGCCGTGCATTGCCTAGTCCTGCGTTGTCGTGCCTTAGCCTTGTTTCCCCTTACCGTGCCGTTCCTTCCGTTACCCTTGCCTTCCCTTACTTTCCCTTGCCTTTCTTTCCTTCCCTTACTCTTTCCTTGCCTTGCCGAGCACTGCCTAGCCTTGCGTTGTCGTGCATTAGCCTTGCCTCGCCTGACCGTGCATTGCCTTGCGTTACCCTTTCCTTGCCTTGCCGGGCATTGCCTAGTCCTGCGTTGTCGTGCCTTAGGCTTGTTTCCCCTTAACGTGCCGTTTCGTCCGTTGCCCTTGCCTACCCTTGCTTTCCCTTGCCTTCCTTGCCTTCCGTTACTCTTAACTTACCTTCCGTGCATTGCCTAGCCTTGCGTTGTCGTGCCTTAGCCTTGCGTCGCCTGACCGTGCCTTGCCTTGCGTTACCCTTTCTTTGCCTTGCCGTGCATTGCCTAGTCCTGCGTTGTCGTGCCTTAGCCTTGTTTCCCCGTACCGTGCCGTTCCTTCCGTTAGCCTTGCCTTCCCTTGCTTTCCCTTGCCTTTCTTTCCTTCCGTTACTCTTTCCCTGCCTAGCCGTGCACTGCCTAGCCGTGCGTTGTCGTGCCTTAGCCTTGTTTCCCCTTGCTGTGCCGTTCCTTCCGTTACACTTGCCTTGCCTTTCTTTGCCTTGCCTTCCTTTCCTTCCGTTACTCTTTCCTTGCCTAGCCGTGCATTGCCTAGCCTTGCGTTGTCGTGCATTAGCCTTGCCTCGCCTGACCGTGCCTTGCCTTGCGTTACCCTTTCCTTGCCTTGCCTTGCATTGCCTAGTCCTGAGTTGTCGTGCCTTAGCCTTGTTTCCGCTTACCGTGCCGTTCCTTCCTTTACCTTTGCCTTCCCTTGCCTTCCTTGCCTTCCGTTACTCTTTGCTTGCCTTCCGTGCATTGCCTAGCCTTGCGTTGTCCTGCCTTAGCCTTGCCTCGCCTGACCGTGCCTTGCCTTGCGTTACCCTTTCCTTGCCTTGCCGTGCATTGCCTAATCCTGCGTTGTCGTGCCTTAGCCTTGTTTCCCCTTACCGTGCCGTTCCTTCCGTTACCCTTGCCTTCCCTTGCTTTCCCTTGCCTTTCTTTCCTTCCGTTACTCTTTCCTTGCCTTGCCGAGCACTGCCTAGCCTTGCGTTGTCGTGCATTAGCCTTGCCTCGCCTGACCGTGCCTTGCCTTGCGTTATGCTTTCCTTACCTTGCCGTGCATTGCCTAGCCCTGCATTGTCGTGCATTAGCCTTGCCTTTCCTCACCGTGCCTTGCCTTGCGTTACCCTTTCCTTGCTTGGCCGTGCATTGCCTAGCCGTGCGTTGCTGTGCCTTACCCTTGTTTCCCCTTGCCGTGCCTTGCCTTTTGTTACACTTGCCTTGCCTTGCTTTGCCTTGCCTTCCTCTCCTTCCGTTACTCTTTCCTTGCCTAGCCGTGCATTGCCTAGCCTTGCGTTGTCGTGCATTAGCCTTGCCTCGCCTGACCGTGCCTTGCCTTGCGTTACGCTTTCTTTGCCTTGCCGTGCATTGCCTAGTCCTGCGTTGTCGTGCCTTAGCCTTGTTTCCCCTTACCGTGCCGTTCCTTCCGTTACCCTTGCCTTCCCTTGCTTTCCCTTGCCTTTCTTTCCTTCCGTTACTCTTTCCTTGCCTTGCCGAGCACTGCCTAGCCTTGCGTTGTCGTGCCTTAGCCTTGCCTCTCCCACCGTGCCTTGCCTTGCGTTACCCTTTCCTTGCTTGACCGTGCATTGCCTTGCGTTACCCTTTCCTTGCCTTGCCGTGCATTGCCTAGCCTTGCGTTGTCGTGCATTAGCCTTGCCTCGCCTGACCGTGCCTTGCCTTGCGTTACGCTTTCTTTGCCTTGCCGTGCATTGCCTAGTCCTGCGTTGTCGTGCCTTAGCCTTGTTTCCCCTTACCGTGCCGTTCCTTCCGTTACCCTTGCCTTCCCTTGCTTTCCCTTGCCTTTCTTTCCTTCCCTTACTCTTTCCTTGCCTTGCCGAGCACTGCCTAGCCTTGCGTTGTCGTGGATTAGCCTTGCCTCGCCTGACCGTGCCTTGCCTTGCGTTATGCTTTCCTTGCCTTGCCGTGCATTGCCTAGCCCTGCATTGTCGTGCATTAGCCTTGCCTTTCCTCACCGTGCCTTGCCTTGCGTTACCCTTTCCTTGCTTGGCCATGCATTGCGTAGCCGTGCGTTGCCGTGCCTTACCCTTGTTTCCCCTTGCCGTGCCTTGCCTTTTGTTACACTTGCCTTGCCTTGCTTTGCCTTGCCTTCCTCTCCTTCCGTTACTCTTTCCTTGCCTAGCCTTGCGTTGTCGTGCATTAGCCTTGCCTCGCCTGACCGTGCCTTGCCTTGCGTTACCCTTTCTTTGCCTTGCCGTGCATTGCCTAGTCCTGCGTTGTCGTGCCTTAGCCTTGTTTCCCCTTACCGTGCCGTTCCTTCCGTTACCCTTGCCTTCCCTTGCTTTCCCTTGCCTTTCTTTCCTTCCGTTACTCTTTCCTTGCCTTGCCGAGCACTGCCTAGCCTTGCGTTGTCGTGCATTAGCCTTGCCTCGCCTGACCGTGCCTTGCCTTGCGTTATGCTTTCCTTGCCTTGCCGTGCATTGCCTAGCCCTGCATTGTCGTGCATTAGCCTTGCCTTTCCTCACCGTGCCTTGCCTTGCGTTACCCTTTCCTTGCTTGGCCGTGCATTGCCTAGCCGTGCGTTGCCGTGCCTTACCCTTGTTTCTCCTTCCCGTGCCTTGCCTTTTGTTACACTTGCCTTGCCTTGCTTTGCCTTGCCTTCCTCTCCTTCCGTTACTCTTTCCTTGCCTAGCCGTGCATTGCCTAGCCTTGCGTTGTCGTGCATTAGCCTTGCCTCGCCTGAACGTGCCTTGCCTTGCGTTACCCTTTCCTTGCCTTGCCGTGCATTGCCTAGCCGTGCGTTGCCGTGCCTTAGCCTTGTTTCCCCTTACCGTGCCGTTCCTTCCGTTACCCTTGCCTTCCCTTGCTTTCCCTTGCCTTTCTTTCCTTCCGTTACTCTTTCCTTGCCTTGCCGAGCACTGCCTAGCCTTGCGTTGTCGTGCATTAGCCTTGCCTCGCCTGACCGTGCCTTGCCTTGCGTTATGCTTTCCTTGCCTTCCCGTGCATTGCCTAGCCCTGCATTGTAGTGCATTAGCCTTGCCTTTCCTCACCGTGCCTTGCCTTGCGTTACCCTTTCCTTGCTTGGCCGTGCATTGCCTAGCCGTGCGTTGCCGTGCCTTACCCTTGTTTCCCCTTGCCGTGCCTTGCCTTTTGTTACACTTGCCTTGCCTTGCTTTGCCTTGCCTTCCTCTCCTTCCGTTACTCTTTCCTTGCCTAGCCGTGCATTGCCTAGCCTTGCGTTGTCGTGCATTAGCCTTGCCTCGCCTGACCGTGCCTTGCCTTGCGTTACCCTTTCTTTGCCTTGCCGTGCATTGCCTAGTCCTGCGTTGTCGTGCCTTAGCCTTGTTTCCCCTTACCGTGCCGTTCCTTCCGTTACCCTTGCCTTCCCTTGCTTTCCCTTGCCTTTCTTTCCTTCCGTTACTCTTTCCTTGCCTTGCCGAGCACTGCCTAGCCTTGCGTTGTCGTGCATTAGCCTTGCCTCGCCTGACCGTGCCTTGCCTTCCGTTATGCTTTCCTTGCCTTGCCGTGCATTGCCTAGCCCTGCATTGTAGTGCATTAGCCTTGCCTTTCCTCACCGTGCCTTGCCTTGCGTTACCCTTTCCTTGCTTGGCCGTGCATTGCCTAGCCGTGCTTTGCCGTGCCTTACCCTTGTTTCCCCTTGCCATGCCTTGCCTTTTGTTACACTTGCCTTGCCTTGCTTTGCCTTGCCTTCCTCTCCTTCCGTTACTCTTTCCTTGCCTAGCCGTGCATTGCCTAGCCTTGCGTTGTCGTGCATTAGCCTTGCCTCGCCTGACCGTGCCTTGCCTTGCGTTACCCTTTCTTTGCCTTGCCGTGCATTGCCTAGTCCTGCGTTGTCGTGCCTTAGCCTTGTTTCCCCTTACCGTGCCGTTCCTTCCGTTACCCTTGCCTTCCCTTGCTTTCCCTTGCCTTTCTTTCCTTCCGTTACTCTTTCCTTCCCTTGCCGAGCACTGCCTAGCCTTGCGTTGTCGTGCATTAGCCTTGCCTCGCCTGACCGTGCATTGCCTTGCGTTACCCTTTCCTTGCCTTGCCGGGCATTGCCTAGTCCTGCGTTGTCGTGCCTTAGGCTTGTTTCCCCTTAACGTGCCGTTCCGTCCGTTGCCCTTGCCTACCCTTGCTTTCCCTTGCCTTCCTTGCCTTCCGTTACTCTTAACTTACCTTCCGTGCATTGCCTAGCCTTGCGTTGTCGTGCCTTAGCCTTGTTTCCCCGTACCGTGCCGTTCCGTCCGTTAGCCTTGCCTTCCCTTGCTTTCCCTTGCCTTTCTTTCCTTCCGTTACTCTTTCCTTGCCTTGCCGTGCACTGCCTAGCCTTGCGTTGTCGTGCCTTACCCTTGTTTCCCCTTGCCGTGCCGTGCCTTTTGTTGCACTTGCCTTGCCTTGCTTTGCTTTGCCTTCCTTTCCTTCCGTTACTCTTTCCTTGGCTAGCCGTGCATTGCCTAGCCTTGCGTTGTCGTGCATTAGCCTTGCCTCGCCTGACCGTGCCTTGCCTTGCGTTACCCTTTACTTCCCTTGCCGTGCATTGCCTAGCCGTGCGTTTTCTTGCCTTAGCCTTGTTTCCCCTTGCTGTGCCGTTTCGTCCGTTACACTTGCCTTGCCTTACTTTGCCTTGCCTTCCTTTCCTTCCGTTACTCTTTCCTTGCCTAGTCGTGCACTGCCTAGACTTGCGTTGTCGTGCCTTAGCCTTGGCTCGCCTGACCGTGCCTTGCCTTGCGTTACCCTTTCCTTGCTTGGCCGTGCATTGCCTAGCCGTGCGTTGCCGTGCCTTACCCTTGTTTCCCCTTGCCGTGCCTTGCCTTTTGTTACACTTGCCTTGCCTTGCTTTGCCTTGCCTTCCTCTCCTTCCGTTACTCTTTCCTTGCCTAGCCGTGCCTTGCCTAGCCTTGCGTTGTCGTGCATTAGCCTTGCCTCGCCTGACCGTGCCTTGCCTTGCGTTACCCTTTCTTTGCCTTGCCGTGCATTGCCTAGTCCTGCGTTGTCGTGCCTTAGCCTTGTTTCCCCTTACCGTGCCGTTCCTTCCGTTACCCTTGCCTTCCCTTGCTTTCCCTTGCCTTTCTTTCCTTCCGTTACTCTTTCCTTGCCTTGCCGAGCACTGCCTAGCCTTGCGTTGTCGTGCATTAGCCTTGCCTCGCCTGACCGTGCGTTGCCTTGCGTTATGCTTTCCTTGCCTTGCCGTGCATTGCCTAGCCCTGCATTGTCGTGCATTAGCCTTGCCTTTCCTCACCGTGCCTTGCCTTGCGTTACCCTTTCCTTGCTTGGCCGTGCATTGCCTAGCCGTGCGTTGCCGTGCCTTACCCTTGTTTCCCCTTGCCGTGCCTTGCCTTTTGTTACACTTGCCTTGCCTTGCTTTGCCTTGCCTTCCTCTCCTTCCGTTACTCTTTCCTTGCCTAGCCGTGCATTGCCTAGCCTTGCGTTGTCGTGCATTAGCCTTGCCTCGCCTGACCGTGCCTTGCCTTGCGTTACGCTTTCTTTGCCTTGCCGTGCATTGCCTAGTCCTGCGTTGTCGTGCCTTAGCCTTGTTTCCCCTTACCGTGCCGTTCCTTCCGTTACCCTTGCCTTCCCTTGCTTTCCCTTGCCTTTCTTTCCTTCCGTTACTCTTTCCTTGCCTTGCCGAGCACTGCCTAGCCTTGAGTTGTCGTGCCTTAGCCTTGCCTCGCCTGACCGTGCATTGCCTTGCGTTACTCTTTCCTTGCCTTGCCGTGCATTGCCTAGCCTTGCGTTGTCGTGCATTAAACTTGCCTCGCCTGACCGTGCCTTGCCTTGCGTTACCTTTTCCTTGCCTTGCCGTGCATTGCCTAGCCGTGCTTTTTCGTGCATTAGCGTTGCCTCGCCTGACCGTGCCTTGCCTTGCGTTACCCTTTCCTTGCCTTGCCGTGCATTGCCTAGTCCTGCGTTGTCGTGCCTTAGGCTTGTTTCCCCTTAACGTGCCGTTCCGTCCGTTGCCCTTGCCTACCCTTGCTTTCCCTTGCCTTCCTTGCCTTCCGTTACTCTTTACTTACCTTCCGTGCATTGCCTAGCCTTGCGTTGTCGTACCTTAGCCTTGCGTCGCCTGACTGTGCCTTGCCTTGCGTTACCCTTTCTTTGCCTTGCCGTGCATTGCCTAGTCCTGCGTTGTCGTGCCTTAGCCTTGTTTCCCCGTACCGTGCCGTTCCTTCCGTTAGCCTTGCCTTCCCTTGCTTTCCCTTGCCTTTCTTTCCTTCCGTTACTCTTTCCTTGCCTAGCCGTGCACTGCCTAGCCGTGCGTTGTCGTGCCTTAGCCTTGTTTCCCCTTGCTGTGCCGTTCCTTCCGTTACACTTGCCTTGCCTTTCTTTGCCTTGCCTTCCTTTCCTTCCGTTACTCTTTCCTTGCCTAGCCGTGCACTGCCTAGCCTTGCGTTGTCGTGCATTAGCCTTGCCTCGCCTGACCGTACCTTGCCTTGCGTTACCCTTTCCTTGCCTTGCCGTGCACTGCCTAGCCTTGCGTTGTCGTGCCTTACCCTTGTTTCCCCTTGCCGTGCCGTGCCTTTTGTTACACTTGCCTTGCCTTGCTTTGCTTTGCCTTCCTTTCCTTCCGTTACTCTTTCCTTGCCTAGCCGTGCATTGCCTAGCCTTGCGTTGTCGTGCATTAGCCTTGCCTCGCCTGACCGTGCCTTGCCTTGCGTTACCCTTTCCTTCCCTTGCCGTGCATTGCCTAGCCGTGCGTTGTCTTGCCTTAGCCTTGTTTCCCCTTGCTGTGCCGTTTCTTCCGTTACACTTGCCTTGCCTTACTTTGCCTTGCCTTCCTTTCCTTCCGTTACTCTTTCCTTGCCTAGCCGTGCACTGCCTAGCCTTGCGTTGTCGTGCCTTAGCCTTGGCTCGCCTGACCGTGCCTTGCCTTGCGTTACCCTTTCCTTGCTTGGCCGTGCATTGCCTAGCCGTGCGTTGCCGTGCCTTACCCTTGTTTCCCCTTGCCGTGCCTTGCCTTTTGTTACACTTGCCTTGCCTTGCTTTGCCTTGCCTTCCTCTCCTTCCGTTACTCTTTCCTTGCCTAGCCGTGCATTGCCTAGCCTTGCGTTGTCGTGCATTAGCCTTGCCTCGCCTGACCGTGCCTTGCCTTGCGTTACCCTTTCTTTGCCTTGCCGTGCATTGCCTAGTCCTGCGTTGTCGTGCCTTAGCCTTGTTTCCCCTTACCGTGCCGTTCCTTCCGTTACCCTTGCCTTCCCTTGCTTTCCCTTGCCTTTCTTTCCTTCCGTTACTCTTTCCTTGCCTTGCCGTGCACTGCCTAGCCTTGCGTTGTCGTGCCTTACCCTTGTTTCCCCTTGCCGTGCCGTGCCTTTTGTTACACTTGCCTTGCCTTGCTTTGCTTTGCCTTCCTTTCCTTCCGTTACTCTTTCCTTGCCTAGCCGTGCATTGCCTAGCCTTGCGTTGTCGTGCATTAGCCTTGCCTCGCCTGACCGTGCCTTGCCTTGCGTTACCCTTTACTTCCCTTGCCGTGCATTGCCTAGCCGTGCGTTGTCTTGCCTTAGCCTTGTTTCCCCTTGCTGTGCCGTTTCGTCCGTTACACTTGCCTTGCCTTACTTTGCCTTGCCTTCCTTTCCTTCCGTTACTCTTTCCTTGCCTAGTCGTGCACTGCCTAGACTTGCGTTGTCGTGCCTTAGCCTTGGCTCGCCTGACCGTGCCTTCCCTTGCGTTACCCTTTCCTTGCTTGGCCGTGCATTGCCTAGCCGTGCGTTGCCGTGCCTTACCCTTGTTTCCCCTTGCCGTGCCTTGCCTTTTGTTACACTTGCCTTGCCTTGCTTTGCCTTGCCTTCCTCTCCTTCCGTTACTCTTTCCTTGCCTAGCCGTGCCTTGCCTAGCCTTGCGTTGTCGTGCATTAGCCTTGCCTTGCCTGACCGTGCCTTGCCTTGCGTTACCCTTTCTTTGCCTTGCCGTGCATTGCCTAGTCCTGCGTTGTCGTGCCTTAGCCTTGTTTCCCCTTACCGTGCCGTTCCTTCCGTTACCCTTGCCTTCCCTTGCTTTCCCTTGCCTTTCTTTCCTTCCGTTACTCTTTCCTTGCCTTGCCGAGCACTGCCTAGCCTTGCGTTGTCGTGCATTAGCCTTGCCTCGCCTGACCGTGCGTTGCCTTGCGTTATGCTTTCCTTGCCTTGCCGTGCATTGCCTAGCCCTGCATTGTCGTGCATTAGCCTTGCCTTTCCTCACCGTGCCTTGCCTTGCGTTACCCTTTCCTTGCTTGGCCGTGCATTGCCTAGCCGTGCGTTGCCGTGCCTTACCCTTGTTTCCCCTTGCCGTGCCTTGCCTTTTGTTACACTTGCCTTGCCTTGCTTTGCCTTGCCTTCCTCTCCTTCCGTTACTCTTTCCTTGCCTAGCCGTGCATTGCCTAGCCTTGCGTTGTCGTGCATTAGCCTTGCCTCGCCTGACCGTGCCTTGCCTTGCGTTACGCTTTCTTTGCCTTGCCGTGCATTGCCTAGTCCTCCGTTGTCGTGCCTTAGCCTTGTTTCCCCTTACCGTGCCGTTCCTTCCGTTACCCTTGCCTTCCCTTGCTTTCCCTTGCCTTTCTTTCCTTCCGTTACTCTTTCCTTGCCTTGCCGAGCACTGCCTAGCCTTGAGTTGTCGTGCCTTAGCCTTGCCTCGCCTGACCGTGCATTGCCTTGCGTTACTCTTTCCTTGCCTTGCCGTGCATTGCCTAGCCTTGCGTTGTCGTGCATTAAACTTGCCTCGCCTGACCGTGCCTTGCCTTGCGTTACCTTTTCCTTGCCTTGCCGTGCATTGCCTAGCCGTGCTTTTTCGTGCATTAGCGTTGCCTCGCCTGACCGTGCCTTGCCTTGCGTTACCCTTTCCTTGCCTTGCCGTGCATTGCCTAGTCCTGCGTTGTCGTGCCTTAGGCTTGTTTCCCCTTAACGTGCCGTTCCGTCCGTTGCCCTTGCCTACCCTTGCTTTCCCTTGACTTCCTTGCCTTCCGTTACTCTTTACTTACCTTCCGTGCATTGCCTAGCCTTGCGTTGTCGTACCTTAGCCTTGCGTCGCCTGACTGTGCCTTGCCTTGCGTTACCCTTTCTTTGCCTTGCCGTGCATTGCCTAGTCCTGCGTTGTCGTGCCTTAGCCTTGTTTCCCCGTACCGTGCCGTTCCTTCCGTTAGCCTTGCCTTCCCTTGCTTTCCCTTGCCTTTCTTTCCTTCCGTTACTCTTTCCTTGCCTAGCCGTGCACTGCCTAGCCGTGCGTTGTCGTGCCTTAGCCTTGTTTCCCCTTGCTGTGCCGTTCCTTCCGTTACACTTGCCTTGCCTTTCTTTGCCTTGCCTTCCTTTCCTTCCGTTACTCTTTCCTTGCCTAGCCGTGCACTGCCTAGCCTTGCGTTGTCGTGCATTAGCCTTGCCTCGCCTCACCGTGCCTTGCCTTGCGTTACCCTTTCCTTGCCTTGCCGTGCACTGCCTAGCCTTGCGTTGTCGTGCCTTACCCTTGTTTCCCCTTGCCGTGCCGTGCCTTTTGTTACACTTGCCTTGCCTTGCTTTGCTTTGCCTTCCTTTCCTTCCGTTACTCTTTCCTTGCCTAGCCGTGCATTGCCTAGCCTTGCGTTGTCGTGCATTAGCCTTGCCTCGCCTGACCGTGCCTTGCCTTGCGTTACCCTTTCCTTCCCTTGCCGTGCATTGCCTAGCCGTGCGTTGTCTTGCCTTAGCCTTGTTTCCCCTTGCTGTGCCGTTTCTTCCGTTACACTTGCCTTGCCTTACTTTGCCTTGCCTTCCTTTCCTTCCGTTACTCTTTCCTTGCCTAGTCGTGCACTGCCTAGCCTTGCGTTGTCGTGCCTTAGCCTTGGCTCGCCTGACCGTGCCTTGCCTTGCGTTACCCTTTCCTTGCTTGGCCGTGCATTGCCTAGCCGTGCGTTGCCGTGCCTTACCCTCGTTTCCCCTTGCCGTGCCTTGCCTTTTGTTACACTTGCCTTGCCTTGCTTTGCCTTGCCTTCCTCTCCTTCCGTTACTCTTTCCTTGCCTAGCCGTGCATTGCCTAGCCTTGCGTTGTCGTGCATTAGCCTTGCCTCGCCTGACCGTGCCTTGCCTTGCGTTACCCTTTCTTTGCCTTGCCGTGCATTGCCTAGTCCTGCGTTGTCGTGCCTTAGCCTTATTTCCCATTACCGTGCCGTTCCTTCCGTTACCCTTGCCTTCCCTTGCTTTCCCTTGCCTTTCTTTCCTTCCGTTACTCTTTCCTTGCCTTGCCGTGCACTGCCTAGCCTTGCGTTGTCGTGCATTAGCCTTGCCTCGCCTGACCGTGCCTTGCCTTGCGTTATGCTTTCCTTGCCTTGCCGTGCATTGCCTAGCCCTGCATTGTAGTGCATTAGCCTTGCCTTTCCTCACCGTGCCTTGCCTTGCGTTACCCTTTCCTTGCTTGGCCGTGCATTGCGTAGCCGTGCGTTGCCGTGCCTTACCCTTGTTTCCCCTTGCCGTGCCTTGCCTTTTGTTACACTTGCCTTGCCTTGCTTTGCCTTGCCTTCCTCTCCTTCCGTTACTCTTTCCTTGCCTAGCCGTGCATTGCCTAGCCTTGCGTTGTCGTGCATTAGCCTTGCCTCGCCTGACCGTGCCTTGCCTTGCGTTACCCTTTCTTTGCCTTGCCGTGCATTGCCTAGTCCTGCGTTGTCGTGCCTTAGCCTTGTTTCCCCTTACCGTGCCGTTCCTTCCGTTACCCTTGCCTTCCCTTGCTTTCCCTTGCCTTTCTTTCCTTCCCTTACTCTTTCCTTGCCTTGCCGAGCACTGCCTAGCCTTGCGTTGTCGTGCATTAGCCTTGCCTCGCCTGACCGTGCATTGCCTTGCGTTACCCTTTCCTTGCCTTGCCGGGCATTGCCTAGTCCTGCGTTGTCGTGCCTTAGGCTTGTTTCCCCTTAACGTGCCGTTCCGTCCGTTGCCCTTGCCTACCCTTGCTTTCCCTTGCCTTCCTTGCCTTCCGTTACTCTTAACTTACCTTCCGTGCATTGCCTAGCCTTGCGTTGTCGTGCCTTAGCCTTGCGTCGCCTGACCGTGCCTTGCCTTGCGTTACCCTTTCTTTGCCTTGCCGTGCATTGCCTAGTCCTGCGTTGTCGTGCCTTAGCCTTGTTTCCCCGTACCGTGCCGTTCCTTCCGTTAGCCTTGCCTTCCCTTGCTTTCCCTTGCCTTTCTTTCCTTCCGTTACTCTTTCCTTGCCTAGCCGTGCACTGCCTAGCCGTGCGTTGCCGTTCCTTAGCCTTGTTTCCCCTTGCCGTGCCGTGCCTTTTGTTACACTTGCCTTGCCTTGCTTTGCCTTGAATTCCTTTCCTTTCGTTACTCTTTCCTTGCCTAGCCGTGCATTGCCTAGCCTTGCGTTGTCGTGCATTAGCCTTGCCTCGCCTGACCGTGCCTTGCCTTGCGTTACCCTTTCCTTGCCTTGCCTTGCATTGCCTAGTCCTGAGTTGTCGTGCCTTAGCCTTGTTTCCGCTTACCGTGCCGTTCCTTCCTTTACCTTTGCCTTCCCTTGCCTTCCTTGCCTTGCGTTACTCTTTCCTTGCCTTGCCGAGCACTGCCTAGCCTTGCGTTGTCGTGCCTTAGCCTTGCCTCTCCTGACCGTGCATTGCCTTGCGTTACTCTTTCCTTGCCTTGGCGTGCATTGCCTAGCCTTGCGTTGTCGTGCATTAGCCTTGCCTCGCCGGACCGTGCCTTGCCTTGCGTTACGCTTTCTTTGCCTTGCCGTGCATTGCCTAGTCCTGCGTTGTCGTGCCTTAGCCTTGTTTCCCCTTACCGTGCCGTTCCTTCCGTTACCCTTGCCTTCCCTTGCTTTCCCTTGCCTTTCTTTCCTTCCCTTACTCTTTCCTTGCCTTGCCGAGCACTGCCTAGCCTTGCGTTGTCGTGGATTAGCCTTGCCTCGCCTGACCGTGCCTTCCCTTGCGTTATGCTTTCCTTGCCTTGCCGTGCATTGCCTAGCCCTGCATTGTCGTGCATTAGCCTTGCCTTTCCTCACCGTGCCTTGCCTTGCGTTACCCTTTCCTTGCTTGGCCATGCATTGCCTAGCCGTGCGTTGCCGTGCCTTACCCTTGTTTCCCCTTGCCGTGCCTTGCCTTTTGTTACACTTGCCTTGCCTTGCTTTGCCTTGCCTTCCTCTCCTTCCGTTACTCTTTCCTTGCCTAGCCCTGCGTTGTCGTGCATTAGCCTTGCCTCGCCTGACCGTGCCTTGCCTTGCGTTACCCTTTCTTTGCCTTGCCGTGCATTGCCTAGTCCTGCGTTGTCGTGCCTTAGCCTTGTTTCCCCTTACCGTGCCGTTCCTTCCGTTACCCTTGCCTTCCCTTGCTTTCCCTTGCCTTTCTTTCCTTCCGTTACTCTTTCCTTGCCTTGCCGAGCACTGCCTAGACTTGCGTTGTCGTGCATTAGCCTTGCCTCGCCTGACCGTGCCTTGCCTTGCGTTATGCTTTCCTTGCCTTGCCGTGCATTGCCTAGCCCTGCATTGTCGTGCATTAGCCTTGCCTTTCCTCACCGTGCCTTGCCTTGCGTTACCCTTTCCTTGCTTGGCCGTGCATTGCCTAGCCGTGCGTTGCCGTGCCTTACCCTTGTTTCTCCTTCCCGTGCCTTGCCTTTTGTTACACTTGCCTTGCCTTGCTTTGCCTTGCCTTCCTCTCCTTCCGTTACTCTTTCCTTGCCTAGCCGTGCATTGCCTAGCCTTGCGTTGTCGTGCATTAGCCTTGCCTCGCCTGAACGTGCCTTGCCTTGCGTTACCCTTTCTTTGCCTTGCCGTGCATTGCGTAGTCCTGCGTTGTCGTGCCTTAGCCTTGTTTCCCCTTACCGTGCCGTTCCTTCCGTTACCCTTGCCTTCCCTTGCTTTCCCTTGCCTTTCTTTCCTTCCGTTACTCTTTCCTTGCCTTGCCGAGCACTGCCTAGCCTTGCGTTGTCGTGCATTAGCCTTGCCTCGCCTGACCGTGCCTTGCCTTGCGTTATGCTTTCCTTGCCTTCCCGTGCATTGCCTAGCCCTGCATTGTAGTGCATTAGCCTTGCCTTTCCTCACCGTGCCTTGCCTTGCGTTACCCTTTCCTTGCTTGGCCGTGCATTGCCTAGCCGTGCGTTGCCGTGCCTTACCCTTGTTTCCCCTTGCCGTGCCTTGCCTTTTGTTACACTTGCCTTGCCTTGCTTTGCCTTGCCTTCCTCTCCTTCCGTTACTCTTTCCTTGCCTAGCCGTGCATTGCCTAGCCTTGCGTTGTCGTGCATTAGCCTTGCCTCGCCTGACCGTGCCTTGCCTTGCGTTACGCTTTCTTTGCCTTGCCGTGCATTGCCTAGTCCTGCGTTGTCGTGCCTTAGCCTTGTTTCCCCTTACCGTGCCGTTCCTTCCGTTACCCTTGCCTTCCCTTGCTTTCCCTTGCCTTTCTTTCCTTCCGTTACTCTTTCCTTGCCTTGCCGAGCACTGCCTAGCCTTGCGTTGTCGTGCCTTAGCCTTGCCTCTCCTGACCGTGCATTGCCTTGCGTTACTCTTTCCTTGCCTTGGCGTGCATTGCCTAGCCTTGCGTTGTCGTGCATTAGCCTTGCCTCGCCGGACCGTGCCTTGCCTTGCGTTACGCTTTCTTTGCCTTGCCGTGCATTGCCTAGTCCTGCGTTGTCGTGCCTTAGCCTTGTTTCCCCTTACCGTGCCGTTCCTTCCGTTACCCTTGCCTTCCCTTGCTTTCCCTTGCCTTTCTTTCCTTCCCTTACTCTTTCCTTGCCTTGCCGAGCACTGCCTAGCCTTGCGTTGTCGTGGATTAGCCTTGCCTCGCCTGACCGTGCCTTCCCTTGCGTTATGCTTTCCTTGCCTTGCCGTGCATTGCCTAGCCCTGCATTGTCGTGCATTAGCCTTGCCTTTCCTCACCGTGCCTTGCCTTGCGTTACCCTTTCCTTGCTTGGCCATGCATTGCCTAGCCGTGCGTTGCCGTGCCTTACCCTTGTTTCCCCTTGCCGTGCCTTGCCTTTTGTTACACTTGCCTTGCCTTGCTTTGCCTTGCCTTCCTCTCCTTCCGTTACTCTTTCCTTGCCTAGCCTTGCGTTGTCGTGCATTAGCCTTGCCTCGCCTGACCGTGCCTTGCCTTGCGTTACCCTTTCTTTGCCTTGCCGTGCATTGCCTAGTCCTGCGTTGTCGTGCCTTAGCCTTGTTTCCCCTTACCGTGCCGTTCCTTCCGTTACCCTTGCCTTCCCTTGCTTTCCCTTGCCTTTCTTTCCTTCCGTTACTCTTTCCTTGCCTTGCCGAGCACTGCCTAGCCTTGCGTTGTCGTGCATTAGCCTTGCCTCGCCTGACCGTGCCTTGCCTTGCGTTATGCTTTCCTTGCCTTGCCGTGCATTGCCTAGCCGTGCGTTGTCTTGCCTTAGCCTTGTTTCCCCTTGCTGTGCCGTTTCTTCCGTTACACTTGCCTTGCCTTACTTTGCCTTGCCTTCCTTTCCTTCCGTTACTCTTTCCTTGCCTAGCCGTGCACTGCCTAGCCTTGCGTTGTCGTGCCTTAGCCTTGGCTCGCCTGACCGTGCCTTGCCTTGCGTTACCCTTTCCTTGCTTGGCCGTGCATTGCCTAGCCGTGCGTTGCCGTGCCTTACCCTCGTTTCCCCTTGCCGTGCCTTGCCTTTTGTTACACTTGCCTTGCCTTGCTTTGCCTTGCCTTCCTCTCCTTCCGTTACTCTTTCCTTGCCTAGCCGTGCATTGCCTAGCCTTGCGTTGTCGTGCATTAGCCTTGCCTCGCCTGACCGTGCCTTGCCTTGCGTTACCCTTTCTTTGCCTTGCCGTGCATTGCCTAGTCCTGCGTTGTCGTGCCTTAGCCTTGTTTCCCATTACCGTGCCGTTCCTTCCGTTACCCTTGCCTTCCCTTGCTTTCCCTTGCCTTTCTTTCCTTCCGTTACTCTTTCCTTGCCTTGCCGTGCACTGCCTAGCCTTGCGTTGTCGTGCATTAGCCTTGCCTCGCCTGACCGTGCCTTGCCTTGCGTTATGCTTTCCTTGCCTTGCCGTGCATTGCCTAGCCCTGCATTGTAGTGCATTAGCCTTGCCTTTCCTCACCGTGCCTTGCCTTGCGTTACCCTTTCCTTGCTTGGCCGTGCATTGCGTAGCCGTGCGTTGCCGTGCCTTACCCTTGTTTCCCCTTGCCGTGCCTTGCCTTTTGTTACACTTGCCTTGCCTTGCTTTGCCTTGCCTTCCTCTCCTTCCGTTACTCTTTCCTTGCCTAGCCGTGCATTGCCTAGCCTTGCGTTGTCGTGCATTAGCCTTGCCTCGCCTGACCGTGCCTTGCCTTGCGTTACCCTTTCTTTGCCTTGCCGTGCATTGCCTAGTCCTGCGTTGTCGTGCCTTAGCCTTGTTTCCCCTTACCGTGCCGTTCCTTCCGTTACCCTTGCCTTCCCTTGCTTTCCCTTGCCTTTCTTTCCTTCCCTTACTCTTTCCTTGCCTTGCCGAGCACTGCCTAGCCTTGCGTTGTCGTGCATTAGCCTTGCCTCGCCTGACCGTGCATTGCCTTGCGTTACCCTTTCCTTGCCTTGCCGGGCATTGCCTAGTCCTGCGTTGTCGTGCCTTAGGCTTGTTTCCCCTTAACGTGCCGTTCCGTCCGTTGCCCTTGCCTACCCTTGCTTTCCCTTGCCTTCCTTGCCTTCCGTTACTCTTAACTTACCTTCCGTGCATTGCCTAGCCTTGCGTTGTCGTGCCTTAGCCTTGCGTCGCCTGACCGTGCCTTGCCTTGCGTTACCCTTTCTTTGCCTTGCCGTGCATTGCCTAGTCCTGCGTTGTCGTGCCTTAGCCTTGTTTCCCCGTACCGTGCCGTTCCTTCCGTTAGCCTTGCCTTCCCTTGCTTTCCCTTGCCTTTCTTTCCTTCCGTTACTCTTTCCCTGCCTAGCCGTGCACTGCCTAGCCGTGCGTTGTCGTGCCTTAGCCTTGTTTCCCCTTGCTGTGCCGTTCCTTCCGTTACACTTGCCTTGCCTTGCTTTGCCTTGAATTCCTTTCCTTTCGTTACTCTTTCCTTGCCTTGTCGTGCATTGCCTAGCCGTGCGTTGTCGTGCATTAGCCTTGCCTTGCCTTACCGTGCCTTGCCTTGCGTTACCCTTTCCTTGCCTTGCCTTGCATTGCCTAGTCCTGAGTTGTCGTGCCTTAGCCTTGTTTCCGCTTACCGTGCCGTTCCTTCCTTTACCTTTGCCTTCCCTTGCCTTCCTTGCCTTCCGTTACTCTTTCCTTGCCTTGCCGAGCACTGCCTAGCCTTGCGTTGTCGTGCCTTAGCCTTGCCTCTCCTGACCGTGCATTGCCTTGCGTTACTCTTTCCTTGCCTTGGCGTGCATTGCCTAGCCTTGCGTTGTCGTGCATTAGCCTTGCCTCGCCGGACCGTGCCTTGCCTTGCGTTACGCTTTCTTTGCCTTGCCGTGCATTGCCTAGTCCTGCGTTGTCGTGCCTTAGCCTTGTTTCCCCTTACCGTGCCGTTCCTTCCGTTACCCTTGCCTTCCCTTGCTTTCCCTTGCCTTTCTTTCCTTCCCTTACTCTTTCCTTGCCTTGCCGAGCACTGCCTAGCCTTGCGTTGTCGTGGATTAGCCTTGCCTCGCCTGACCGTGCCTTCCCTTGCGTTATGCTTTCCTTGCCTTGCCGTGCATTGCCTAGCCCTGCATTGTCGTGCATTAGCCTTGCCTTTCCTCACCGTGCCTTGCCTTGCGTTACCCTTTCCTTGCTTGGCCATGCATTGCCTAGCCGTGCGTTGCCGTGCCTTACCCTTGTTTCCCCTTGCCGTGCCTTGCCTTTTGTTACACTTGCCTTGCCTTGCTTTGCCTTGCCTTCCTCTCCTTCCGTTACTCTTTCCTTGCCTAGCCGTGCGTTGTCGTGCATTAGCCTTGCCTCGCCTGACCGTGCCTTGCCTTGCGTTACCCTTTCTTTGCCTTGCCGTGCATTGCCTAGTCCTGCGTTGTCGTGCCTTAGCCTTGTTTCCCCTTACCGTGCCGTTCCTTCCGTTACCCTTGCCTTCCCTTGCTTTCCCTTGCCTTTCTTTCCTTCCGTTACTCTTTCCTTGCCTTGCCGAGCACTGCCTAGACTTGCGTTGTCGTGCATTAGCCTTGCCTCGCCTGACCGTGCCTTGCCTTGCGTTATGCTTTCCTTGCCTTGCCGTGCATTGCCTAGCCCTGCATTGTCGTGCATTAGCCTTGCCTTTCCTCACCGTGCCTTGCCTTGCGTTACCCTTTCCTTGCTTGGCCGTGCATTGCCTAGCCGTGCGTTGCCGTGCCTTACCCTTGTTTCTCCTTCCCGTGCCTTGCCTTTTGTTACACTTGCCTTGCCTTGCTTTGCCTTGCCTTCCTCTCCTTCCGTTACTCTTTCCTTGCCTAGCCGTGCATTGCCTAGCCTTGCGTTGTCGTGCATTAGCCTTGCCTCGCCTGAACGTGCCTTGCCTTGCGTTACCCTTTCTTTGCCTTGCCGTGCATTGCGTAGTCCTGCGTTGTCGTGCCTTAGCCTTGTTTCCCCTTACCGTGCCGTTCCTTCCGTTACCCTTGCCTTCCCTTGCTTTCCCTTGCCTTTCTTTCCTTCCGTTACTCTTTCCTTGCCTTGCCGAGCACTGCCTAGCCTTGCGTTGTCGTGCATTAGCCTTGCCTCGCCTGACCGTGCCTTGCCTTGCGTTATGCTTTCCTTGCCTTCCCGTGCATTGCCTAGCCCTGCATTGTAGTGCATTAGCCTTGCCTTTCCTCACCGTGCCTTGCCTTGCGTTACCCTTTCCTTGCTTGGCCGTGCATTGCCTAGCCGTGCGTTGCCGTGCCTTACCCTTGTTTCCCCTTGCCGTGCCTTGCCTTTTGTTACACTTGCCTTGCCTTGCTTTGCCTTGCCTTCCTCTCCTTCCGTTACTCTTTCCTTGCCTAGCCGTGCATTGCCTAGCCTTGCGTTGTCGTGCATTAGCCTTGCCTCGCCTGACCGTGCCTTGCCTTGCGTTACGCTTTCTTTGCCTTGCCGTGCATTGCCTAGTCCTGCGTTGTCGTGCCTTAGCCTTGTTTCCCCTTACCGTGCCGTTCCTTCCGTTACCCTTGCCTTCCCTTGCTTTCCCTTGCCTTTCTTTCCTTCCGTTACTCTTTCCTTGCCTTGCCGAGCACTGCCTAGCCTTGCGTTGTCGTGCCTTAGCCTTGCCTCTCCTGACCGTGCATTGCCTTGCGTTACTCTTTCCTTGCCTTGGCGTGCATTGCCTAGCCTTGCGTTGTCGTGCATTAGCCTTGCCTCGCCGGACCGTGCCTTGCCTTGCGTTACGCTTTCTTTGCCTTGCCGTGCATTGCCTAGTCCTGCGTTGTCGTGCCTTAGCCTTGTTTCCCCTTACCGTGCCGTTCCTTCCGTTACCCTTGCCTTCCCTTGCTTTCCCTTGCCTTTCTTTCCTTCCCTTACTCTTTCCTTGCCTTGCCGAGCACTGCCTAGCCTTGCGTTGTCGTGGATTAGCCTTGCCTCGCCTGACCGTGCCTTCCCTTGCGTTATGCTTTCCTTGCCTTGCCGTGCATTGCCTAGCCCTGCATTGTCGTGCATTAGCCTTGCCTTTCCTCACCGTGCCTTGCCTTGCGTTACCCTTTCCTTGCTTGGCCATGCATTGCCTAGCCGTGCGTTGCCGTGCCTTACCCTTGTTTCCCCTTGCCGTGCCTTGCCTTTTGTTACACTTGCCTTGCCTTGCTTTGCCTTGCCTTCCTCTCCTTCCGTTACTCTTTCCTTGCCTAGCCTTGCGTTGTCGTGCATTAGCCTTGCCTCGCCTGACCGTGCCTTGCCTTGCGTTACCCTTTCTTTGCCTTGCCGTGCATTGCCTAGTCCTGCGTTGTCGTGCCTTAGCCTTGTTTCCCCTTACCGTGCCGTTCCTTCCGTTACCCTTGCCTTCCCTTGCTTTCCCTTGCCTTTCTTTCCTTCCGTTACTCTTTCCTTGCCTTGCCGAGCACTGCCTAGACTTGCGTTGTCGTGCATTAGCCTTGCCTCGCCTGACCGTGCCTTGCCTTGCGTTATGCTTTCCTTGCCTTGCCGTGCATTGCCTAGCCCTGCATTGTCGTGCATTAGCCTTGCCTTTCCTCACCGTGCCTTGCCTTGCGTTACCCTTTCCTTGCTTGGCCGTGCATTGCCTAGCCGTGCGTTGCCGTGCCTTACCCTTGTTTCTCCTTCCCGTGCCTTGCCTTTTGTTACACTTGCCTTGCCTTGCTTTGCCTTGCCTTCCTCTCCTTCCGTTACTCTTTCCTTGCCTAGCCGTGCATTGCCTAGCCTTGCGTTGTCGTGCATTAGCCTTGCCTCGCCTGAACGTGCCTTGCCTTGCGTTACCCTTTCTTTGCCTTGCCGTGCATTGCCTAGTCCTGCGTTGTCGTGCCTTAGCCTTGTTTCCCCTTACCGTGCCGTTCCTTCCGTTACCCTTGCCTTCCCTTGCTTTCCCTTGCCTTTCTTTCCTTCCGTTACTCTTTCCTTGCCTTGCCGAGCACTGCCTAGCCTTGCGTTGTCGTGCATTAGCCTTGCCTCGCCTGACCGTGCCTTGCCTTGCGTTATGCTTTCCTTGCCTTGCCGTGCATTGCCTAGCCCTGCATTGTAGTGCATTAGCCTTGCCTTTCCTCACCGTGCCTTGCCTTGCGTTACCCTTTCCTTGCTTGGCCGTGCATTGCCTAGCCGTGCGTTGCCGTGCCTTACCCTTGTTTCCCCTTGCCGTGCCTTGCCTTTTGTTACACTTGCCTTGCCTTGCTTTGCCTTGCCTTCCTCTCCTTCCGTTACTCTTTCCTTGCCTAGCCGTGCATTGCCTAGCCTTGCGCCTGACCGTGCCTTGCCTTGCGTTACCCTTT